>NC_053396.1:228179929-228487569 GCF_905171765.1 Bufo bufo
AGGAGATGTCCTGCACATTGTACTGCACTGCATCTAAATGTCAGAAGTGAACTGTAAATGTAGGTCCTATAAACAACACTGAGGTGGTGCTGCTGCTGCTGCCATCTACTGGCCAATTGTATCATAACTGCTGGAGAATATGGGTGGGTGCACAAAGACCTGTTGGACTTGTAACATAAAGAGGTTTTCCAGGTTAAATATATTCATTATCTTAACATATTATATGTCTTCAAAATGAGATCGATGGGGGTCTGATATCCAGCACTAACAATGATCAGATGTTTGCAGCAGCGTCTGGAGGTAAAAACTAATAACAGAGCATGTAGCAGAGGCCTTCTAGGTCTAGTGGCAAACCCAGGTTACCGGAGAGTAGACTCCATTCACTTCATAGTCAGAAGCTCTGAATGTGCTGCCAGAAACATAGCCAGCATTTATCCTGTGTGTATGAAGCTACATAGTGGAGGTGATTCTTCCTAGTCATAAGGAAACAAAACGACCTCAAGCATTAGCTACTGATGTCACTGAATTCACCGGAGCAGAGGCCACAGTTCATGACAAATTATATACAGGAGATGCCCAGGTTATACCAGCTGTATATATATAGTTATATACAGGAAATACCCAGGTTATACCAGCTGTACATATATAATTATATACAGGAGATGCCCAGGTTATACCAGCATGGTCCATATCACTATATACAAGAAGATGTATAACTTATACCAGCCATACATATATCATTATATACAGGAGATACCCAGGTTATACCAGCATGGTCCATATCACTATATACAAGAAGATGTATAACTTATACCAGCTATACATATATAATTATATACAGGAGATGCCCAGGTTATACCAGCATGGTCTATATCACTATATACAAGAAGATGTATAACTTATAGCAGCTGTACAGATATAATTATATACAGGAGATACCCAGGTTATACCAGCTGTACATATATAATTATATACAGGAGATGCCCAGGTTATACCAGCATGCTCCATATCACTATATACAAGAAGATGTATAACTTATACCAGCTATACATATATAATTATATACAGGAGATGCCCAGGTTATACCAGCATGGTCTATATCACTATATACAAGAAGATGTATAACTTATAGCAGCTGTACAGATATAATTATATACAGGAGATGCCCAGGTTATACCAGCTGTACATATATAATTATATACAGGAGATACCCAGGTTATACCAGCTGTACATATATCATTATATACAGGAGATACCCAGGTTATACCAGCTGTACATATATAATTATATACAGGAGATACCCAGGTTATACCAGCTGTACATATATAATTATATGCAGGAGATACCCAGGTTATACCAGCATGGTCCATATCACTATATACAGGAAGATGTATAACTTATACCAGATGTACATATAATTATATACAGGAGATACCCAGGTTATACCAGCTGTACATATATAATTATATACAGGAGATGCCCAGGTTATACCAGCTGTACATATATAATTATATACAGGAGATACCCAGGTTATACCAGCTGTATACATATATAATTATATACAGGAGATACCCAGGTTATACCAGCATGCTCCATATCACTATATACAGGAAGGTGTATAACTTATACCGGCTGTACATATATAATTATATACAGGAGATACCCAGGTTATACCAGCTGTATATATATAATTATATACAGGAGATACCCATGTTATACCAGCTGTACATATATAATTATATACTGGAGATGCCCAGGTTATACCAGCTGTACATATATAATTATATACAGGAGATACCCATGTTATACCAGCTGTACATATATAATTATATACTGGAGATGCCCAGGTTATACCAGCATGGTCCATATCACTATATACAAGAAGATGTATAACTTATACCAGCTGTAGATATATAATTATATACTGGAGATACCCAGGTTATACCAGCTGTATATATATATATAATTATATACAGGAGATACCCAGGTTATACCAGCTGTATACATATATAATTATATACAGGAGATACCCAGGTTATACCAGCATGGTCCATATCACTATATACAGGAAGATGTATAACTTATACCAGCTGTACATATATCATTATATACAGGAGATACCAAGGTTATACCAGCTGTACATATATAATTATATACAGGAGATGCCCAGGTTATACCAGCTGTACATATATCATTATATACAGGAGATACCCAGGTTATACCAGCTATACATATATAATTATATACAGGAGATACCCAGGTTATACCAGCATGGTCCATATCACTATATACAGGAAGATGTATAACTTATAGCAGCTGTACAGATATAATTATATACAGGAGATGCCCAGGTTATACCAGCTGTACATATATAATTATATACAGGAGATACCCAGGTTATACCAGCTGTACATATATAATTATATACAAGAAGATGTATAACTTATACCAGCTATACATATATAATTATATACAGGAGATACCCAGGTTATACCAGCATGGTCCATATCACTATATACAAGAAGATGTATAACTTATACCAGCTGTAGATATATAATTATATACAGGAGATACCCAGGTTATACCAGCTGTACATATATAATTATATACAGGAGATGCCCAGGTTATACCAGCATGGTTCATATCACTATATACAAAAAGATATATCTTCTCTATTTTCAGTAACTTTGCTTGCTTTTAGTGATTGAAAATAACAGTAACTTCCCGGTATTTGTTTCATGAAGTAAAATGCTCTGGATGTTTAGAACTTCCTGTGATTTGGGGGACGGGATCCCATAGTGTGAGAAAGTGAACCTGCGCAGTGATGTGTTCTGAGGGGCTCAGGGTACAGATACTATCAGCTCCGGGTTGTCGGTGATCACAGACCTCATCTTGGGGGCTTCATTCTCCTTCACCCACAGAACTGATTGGTTCTCAAACCGATGATATAAGAAAATGACAAGAAATTATTCTAAGGAAACAAGCGACAAATTCCAAGAAGATGAAGAGCAGGATCCACACAAGAAATGTCTCACAGAATCACTCCTCACCTATTATACATCATGTCACGTGCTCTAAGCTTATCCAGAGCTTCATTCATAATTCTGCCTGTTTTTATTTACGAGAACGCAGCTTTGTGGGAGATCACATGACAGTTACATAGTAACAGTTGAGCTGTTTGGTCAGTGGTGTGTAGATACAATGTATCCATAGACTGGGCTTTGACGAATGAGACTAGAGTAGGGATGGCCAACCTGCGGCTCTCCAGCTGTTGCAAAACTACAACTCCCAGCATGCCCAGACTGCCTACAGCTATCAGTCTACAGCAGGGCATGGTGGGAATTGTAGTTCTACAATAGCTGGAGAGCCGCAGGTTGAGCTTCCTTGGACTACTAGAGGATAGGACTCATTCACGTTCACAATATCCAGGGAGAAAAGGTTTTGCAAAACAGTTTATACGTTAAAGTTATACTCCAGTCACATCCAGAGCTGCATTCCCAGTTCTGCTAGCTCACTCTCAAGCCTGCAGACTGGTTAGGTTCCTGACTCCTGATGCTGGTGCATTTTCTGTGATGAGCATCGTCTGCTGAAGATGGACATGAAGAGATGTAGAATAAGGACTCACATCTCACAACGAAACGCAGCAATGAACATTGAACTGCTCTGAAGACACCCGAACTACCAGGAAGCTCAGGATGAGCAGGGGATACTGCAGAACTGTAAATCTGTGAGAGGACACAGCGACTAGAAATATGAAGATGAATGAGGGATTCTCATGTGATCTGCGGCCCTGTCTGAGATCCTGCCCCTGATCTCGCCTCCCCCACAAACCGCATAAATCCAGCGCAGAACCCCACAGACCTCCCAACCACAATCCCAGTCCAATGATGAGACCCTAAAGATTACACTGTCAGCATGGGAAGTATTTACAGCGCAAAGGCCGGGCAAAAATACTAATAAATCAGTAATAATGTAATATACACAGAGAGAGCACGTATTAGACTACTTTCACACTAGTGTTTTAGTTTTCCGGTATTGAGATCCGTCATAGGGGCTCAATACCAGAAAAAAACGCTTCAATTTTGTCCCAATTCATTCTCAATGTGGAAAAAACTGAACTGAACAGAACGGAGCGCTCCAAAATGCATTCCGTTCCATTTAGTTGTGTTCCCAAACCGGAGAGCGAACCGCAACATAGTCTTCATGTGATGTCCTGCGTGTGGCAGCACATAGTATGGCGTCCTACAGCTGAACCACGAGGCGCTACTATTGGACAGCTACGTAGACGATGTTTCGCTTTGTAAACACTCCAAAGATTATTGCAAATCTGTTTCTCCAGCATTATAAGAGTTCCCTGTAGGTTGGTCCCCGGAGTATTTGGCGGTGGCCAATGAAACGCGTCAGGACAAGGGACAATTGTGTTGAATTGATCATATTCTCTCCCTTTTCCCTTTCTGTTTCCGTATTACTTGACGAAACTGCGCAGTCACTGTCACCTGATTTAGGGACACTAAGGGATACTTAGAGAGAGAGATGTAATAGTGAGACACAGAGGGACAGAGACCCAGTATCTTAGTCTCTCCGACATCTATCCCCTGTACTCGCTGTTATCTGTAGACCATATAATTATCGGATGGCAGCTAGCGGTCGCACCCCTTTCATTTTGGTGCGACCCCTGTTTATACTTTTTTTTAGTAATTTTTATATCTGGGCCTGTTCATTTTAATGATCTATTGATTAAATGTTAAGTTTTAATTGCGGTCACTTACTTATGTGAAATTGATATAATGTAATATATACAAAGAGAACACGTAGCCTGGATCATGGTGAGTATCACCCACCCAGCACTTTGACTACTCCCAGTAAGAGCCGTCCCGGATCAGCTATACAGCCATACTAAGTATTAAGGTGTCAAACAGCAACTGCTGCTGACACATAAAAACCGGCTCTTACTCCACCGAGGCCAGGAACCTCGGTGACACGTACCTATCATCCACGATGATTCCTTGTACCTTCTTACATACCTCCCCCTTTGTTCAACCCTGAGGGGGTGAACACTTGCCTGACAGTGTACCCGGGATAGGGCGTCCATGTTTCCCTGTAAGCGGCCTGCCCTGTGTTCCACTGAGAACTTGAAGTTCTGTAACGACAAGAACCATCAGGTGACCCGAGCATTCCTCTCTTTGGCCTGGCTCATCCACTTGAGAGGGCAGTGGTCGGTCACCAGATAGAACTTTCTCCCCAACAGATAATAGCGGAGAGACTCGAGTGCCCACTTGATGGCCAGGCACTATCTCTCCACTATACTGGGTCTCGGCTGGGGTGAGTTTGCGGCTCAGGAAAACAACGGGATGTTCCTCCCCATTGATGTCCTGAGAGAGTACAGCTCCGAGGCCTACTTTGGAGGTATCAGTCTGTACTATAAACTCCCCTTTGAAGTCAGGCGTCACCAAAACCGGTGACCCGCACAGGACCAACTTCAACGCTGAAAAAGCCTCTTCTGCCCGATCATTCCAGTGAACCATCACGGACTTCCGTCCCTTCAAGAGTCCTGTCAACGGAGCCGCTAAAGTGGCAAAATGGGGAACGAACCTCATGTAATAGCCCACCATTCCCAGGAACGACTTTACTTGCCTCGTGGCGACAGGTCGGGGCCAAATCCGAATCGCCTCTATTTTATTCACTTGGGGTTTGATAACGCCACGTCCAATGACGTACCCCAGGTACATAGTCTCTTCTAACCCTATCGTGCATTTCTTTGGGTTAGCGTTCAGTCCAGCCTTCCTAAAGCCTGCACTTTGGGTAGATGACTTTCTCCGTCGGTGCTGTGGATGACAGGCCAGGTAAGCCGAAGCGTACCAACAATGTGGACGCAGCACAATGTCCATGAGCCATTGAAAAGTGGCGGGAGCCCCATGTAGACCAAAGGGTAAGACCTTATACTGATACAGCCCCTCAGGCGTGATGAAAGCCGTTTTCTCTTTGGCAGCCTCCATTAAGGGCACCTGCCAGTACCTTTTGGTGATCTCCAAAACAGAAAAATACCGGGCTTGTCCTAACCTCTCAATAAGCTCATCCACCCGGTGCATGGGATACGCGTCGAATTTGGAAATCTCGTTCATCTTATGAAAATTGTTACAGAACCGGAGTGTCCCGACCGGCTTGGGTATCAATACTATAGGACTGACCCACTCACCTTTAGACTCCTCGATGACACCTAGCTGTAGCATTAGTTGCGCCTCCTCCGATACGGCTTGTCGCCGAGCCTCGGGTACCCAGTATGGCTTTAACCGGACTTTTGCCTGAGGCTCAGTGACATGTCATGCCGAATTGTGGAAGTGCGTCCAGGGAGGTCCGAGAACACATCCGTGTTCCGGCTAATAAACTCCCCGGCCTCCTGAGTCTGTTTAGAGGAGAAGCTGTCAGCAATCTTCACTGTGGCAGCCGCCTCTCTCGCATCAGACAGAGAGACCGGTACCTCTTCTCCTAGGAACCCGGCCGCGGGCCGTCTTCTGTACAGGTCTCCCTATCTTTCCACGGTTTGAGTAAATTCACATGGTAAACCTGCTCCGGCTTTCGCCGCCCTGGCTGGTGTACCTTGTAGTTTAGCTCTCCAATTTTCTCGAGTACCTCGTAGGGCCCCTGCCACCTAGCCAGGAACTTACTGTCCATGGTCGGCACCAGAACCAAAACCCGATCACCTGGGTTAAAGATCCTGACCCGAGCCTGCCGATTATAGACCCGACTCTGGGCTCGCTGAGCGGCCTCCATATGCTCCCTAACAAGAGGCAAAATGGTCTCTATCCAATCTTGGATCTGGGTAACGTACTCAATGACACTTTTATGTGGAGTGGGTTGTTGTTCCCTCACCTCTTTGGCCATGTCCAAGAGACCGCGAGGGTGAATGTCATATAGCAGTTCAAAGGGCGAGAACCCAGTAGAGGGCACCTCTCGCACTGCGAACATGAGATAGAGCAGAAGGAGGTCCTAGTCCTTCCCATCTTTAGACACCACTCTTTTTAACATGGTTTTTAATGTTTTATTAAACCTTTCCACCAGACCGTCCGTAGCGGTTTGTTTTGATGATACACGGATGTCCGTAGTTGTTTTATGTGGAGCAACTTACAGAGTTCCCCCATGACCTTAGACATTAAAGGGGTCCCTTGGTCGGTTAGAACCTCTTTAGGTAGTTCCACTCGGGAGAACAGTTCTATTAATTCCTTAGCTATTTAGTCGATGTATGTCGCAGTGGCACCGCCTCCGGGTACCGAGTGGCGTAGTCTAGGACGAGCAGGATGTGATGTGTTGTCTGGCGGACTTTGGTACTGGGTCTACTAGGTCCATCGCGATTCGCTCAAACGGTGCCTCGATGATCGGGAGAGGTGCCAAGGGGCTGCGAAAAAGGTGCTGGGGGCTAGTTGTTTGGCAGATCGGGCAAGACTTACAGAATTCGTCCACCTCTCTGAACACACTGGGCCAGTAAAACCGTTGTAGTATCCAGTCCTGTGTTTTCTGCATTCCCAGAAGACCCCCGAGAACATGTTGGTAGGCTAACTCTAACACGAGTTTGCCATAAGCCTGGGGCACCACCAGCTGTTCAATGGATTCACCTCGTAGCGGATTTACCCGATACAACATATCCTGATGACACCACAAAACGGGGGAACACCGACTGTTGTGGTTCACCATCTACTATTAATACATTTTCCCAGGCGCGGGATAGGGTTGGGTCCCGGTGTTGTGCTGTACCAAAATTATCCCGGGAGACATTGAGGTCTTCCAGCTCAGAACCTGGCGGCAAGTCCTCCATGTCTCCCACCATTACACTTAGCAGGGTTGTCTCCACCTCTTCCACCGAAGTGGCGGTCACCCCTACTGCTGGCCCTTCGGCCTCGGGTTCCCAGGATTCTGGTCTCCTCCTGAGCCGGGCCACTCTGCTAGGGTTACCCCTGTCTCATGGGTATCAGTATATTACATGTACTATACTATAATGTACTATATACAGAGAACACGTATTACATGTACTATACTATAATGTAATATATACAGAGAACACGTATTACATGTACTATACTATAATGTAATATACACAGAGAACACGTATTACATGTACTATACTATAATGTAATATATACAGAGAACACGTATTACATGTACTATACTATAATGTAATATATACAGAGAACACGTATTACATGTACTATACTATAATGTAATATATACAGAGAACACGTATTACATGTACTATAATGTAATATATACAGAGAACACGTATCACATGTACTATACTATAATGTAATATATACAGAGAACACGTATCACATGTACTATACTATAATGTAATATATATACAGAGAACACGTATTACATGTACTATAATGTAATATATACAGAGAACACGTATTACATGTACTATACTATAATGTAATATATACAGAGAACACGTATTACATGTACTATACTATAATGTAATATATACAGAGAACACGTATTACATGTACTATACTATAATGTAATATATAGAGAACACGTATTACATGTACTATACTATAATGTAATATATATACAGAGAACACGTATTACATGTACTATACTATAATGTAATATATACAGAGAACACGTATTACATGTACTATACTATAATGTAATATACACAGAGAACACGAATTACATGTACTATACTATAATGTAATATATACAGAGAACACGTATTACATGTACTATACTATAATGTAATATATACAGAGAACACGTATTACATGTACTATACTATAATGTAATATATATACACAGAGAACACTTATTACATGTACTATAATGTAATATATACAGAGAACACGTATTACATGTACTATACTATAATGTAATATATACAGAGAACACGTATTACATGTACTATACTATAATGTAATATATACAGAGAACACGTATTACATGTACTATACTATAATGTAATATATACAGAGAACACGTATTACATGTACTATACTATAATGTAATATATACAGAGAACACGTATCACATGTACTATACTATAATGTAATATATATACAGAGAACACGTATTACATGTACTATACTATAATGTAATATATACAGAGAACACGTATTACATGTACTATACTATAATGTAATATATATACAGAGAACACGTATTACATGTACTATACTATAATGTAATATATACAGAGAACACGTATTACATGTACTATACTATAATGTAATATACACAGAGAACACGAATTACATGTACTATACTATAATGTAATATATACAGAGAACACGTATTACATGTACTATACTATAATGTAATATATACAGAGAACACGTATTACATGTACTATACTATAATGTAATATATATACACAGAGAACACTTATTACATGTACTATAATGTAATATATACAGAGAACACGTATTACATGTACTATACTATAATGTAATATATACAGAGAACACGTATTACATGTACTATACTATAATGTAATATATATACAGAGAACACGTATTACATGTACTATACTATAATGTAATACACAGAGAACACGTATTACATGTGCTATACTATAATGTAATATATACAGAGAACACGTATTACATGTGCTATACTATAATGTAATATATACAGAGAACACGTATCACATGTACTATACTATAATGTAATATACACAGAGAACACGAATTACATGTACTATACTATAATGTAATATATACAGAGAACACGTATTACATGTACTATACTATAATGTAATATATACAGAGAACACGTATTACATGTACTATACTATAATGTAATATATATACAGAGAACACGTATTACATGTACTATACTATAATGTAATATACACAGAGAACACTTATTACATGTACTATAATGTAATATATACAGAGAACACGTATTACATGTACTATACTATAATGTAATATATACAGAGAACACGTATTACATGTACTATACTATAATGTAATATACACAGAGAACACGTATTACATGTACTATACTATAATGTAATATATACAGAGAACACGTATTACATGTACTATACTATAATGTAATATATATACAGAGAACACGTATTACATGTACTATACTATAATGTAATATATATACAGAGAACACGTATTACATGTACTATACTATAATGTAATATATACAGAGAACACGTATTACATGTACTATACTATAATGTAATATATACAGAGAACACGTATTACATGTACTATAATGTAATATACACAGGGAACACGTATTACATGTACTATACTATAATGTAATATATACAGAGAACACGTATTACATGTACTATACTATAATGTAATATATACAGAGAACACGTATTACATGTACTATACTATAATGTAATATATACAGAGAACACGTATTACATGTACTATACTATAATGTAATATATACAGAGAACACGTATTACATGTACTATACTATAATGTAATATACACAGGGAACACGTATTACATGTACTATACTATAATGTAATATATACAGGGAACACGTATTACATGTACTATACTATAATGTAATATATATACAGAGAACACGTATTACATGTACTATACTATAATGTAATATATACAGAGAACACGTATTACATGTACTATACTATAATGTAATATATATACAGAGAACACGTATTACATGTACTATACTATAATGTAATATATACAGAGAACACGTATTACATGTACTATACTATAATGTAATATATACAGAGAACACGTATTACATGTACTATACTATAATGTAATATATACAGAGAACACGTATTACATGTACTATACTATAATGTAATATATACAGAGAACACGTATTACATGTACTATACTATAATGTAATATATATACAGAGAACACGTATTACATGTACTATAATGTTATATATACAGAGAACACGTATTACATGTACTATACTATAATGTAATATATACAGAGAGAACACGTATTACATGTACTATACTATAATGTAATATATACAGAGAACACGTATTACATGTACTATACTATAATGTAATATATACAGAGAACACGTATTACATGTACTATACTATAATGTAATATATACAGAGAACACGTATTACATGTACTATACTATAATGTAATATATACAGAGAACATGTATTACATGTACTATACTATAATGTAATATATATACAGAGAACACGTATTACATGTACTATACTATAATGTAATATATACAGAGAACACGTATTACATGTACTATACTATAATGTAATATATATACAGAGAACACGTATTACATGTACTATACTATAATGTAATATATATACAGAGAACACGTATCACATGTACTATACTATAATGTAATATATACAGAGAACACGTATCACATGTACTATACTATAATGTAATATACACAGAGAACACGAATTACATGTACTATACTATAATGTAATATATACAGAGAACACGTATTACATGTACTATACTATAATGTAATATATATACAGAGAACACGTATTACATGTACTATACTATTATGTAATATATATACACAGAGAACACGTATTACATGTACTATAATGTAATATATACAGAGAACACGTATTACATGTACTATACTATAATGTAATATATACAGAGAACACGTATTACATGTACTATACTATAATGTAATATATATACAGAGAACACGTATTACATGTACTATACTATAATGTAATATATACAGAGAACACGTATTACATGTACTATACTATAATGTAATATATACAGAGAACACGTATTACATGTACTATACTATTATGTAATATATATACACAGAGAACACGTATTACATGTACTATACTATAATGTAATATATACAGAGAACACGTATTACATGTACTATACTATAATGTAATATATATACAGAGAACACGTATTACATGTACTATACTATATTGTAATATACACAGAGAACACGTATTACATGTACTATACTATAATGTAATATACACAGAGAACACGTATTACATGTACTATACTATAATGTAATATATATACAGAGAACACGTATTACATGTACTATACTATATTGTAATATACACAGAGAACACGTATTACATGTACTATACTATAATGTAATATACACAGGGAACACGTATTACATGTACTATACTATAATGTAATATACACAGGGAACACGTATTACATGTACTATACTATAATGTAATATATACAGAGAACACGTATTACATGTACTATACTATAATGTAATATACACAGGGAACACGTATTACATGTACTATACTATAATGTAATATATATACAGAGAACACGTATTACATGTACTATACTATAATGTAATATATACAGAGAACACGTATTACATGTACTATACTATAATGTAATATATATACAGAGAACACGTATTACATGTACTATACTATAATGTTATATATACAGGGAACACGTATTACATGTACTATACTATAATGTAATATACAGAGAACACGTATTACATGTACTATACTATAATGTAATATACACAGAGAACACGTATTACATGTACTATACTATAATGTAATATACACAGAGAACACGTATTACATGTACTATACTATAATGTAATATATACAGAGAACACGTATTACATGTACTATACTATAATGTAATATATACAGAGAACATGTATTACATGTACTATACTATAATGTTATATATACAGGGAACACGTATTACATGTGCTATACTATAATGTAATATATATAGAGAACACGTATTACATGTACTATACTATAATGTAATATATACAGAGAACACGTATTACATGTACTATACTATAATGTAATATATACAGAGAGAACATGTATTACATGTACTATACTATAATGTAATATATACAGAGAACACGTATTACATGTACTATACTATAATGTAATATATACAGAGAACACGTATTACATGTACTATAATGTAATATATACAGAGAACACGTATTACATGTACTATACTATAATGTAATATATACAGAGAACACGTATTACATGTACTATACTATAATGTAATATATACAGGGAACACGTATTACATGTACTATACTATAATGTAATATATACAGAGAACACGTATCACATGTACTATACTATAATGTAATATATACAGAGAACACGTATTACATGTACTATACTATAATGTAATATATACAGGGAACACGTATTACATGTACTATACTATAATGTAATATATATACAGAGAACACGTATTACATGTACTATACTATAATGTAATATATATACAGAGAACACGTATTACATGTACTATACTATAATGTAATATATACAGAGAACACGTATTACATGTACTATACTATAATGTAATATATATACACAGAGAACACTTATTACATGTACTATAATGTAATATATACAGAGAACACGTATTACATGTACTATAATGTAATATATACAGAGAACACGTATTACATGTACTATACTATAATGTAATATATACAGAGAACACGTATTACATGTACTATACTATAATGTAATATACAGAGAACACGTATTACATGTACTATAATGTAATATATACAGAGAACACGTATTACATGTACTATACTATAATGTAATATATACAGAGAACACGTATTACATGTACTATACTATAATGTAATATATACAGAGAACACGTATTACATGTACTATACTATAATGTAATATATACAGAGAACACGTATTACATGTACTATACTATAATGTAATATATACAGAGAACATGTATTACATGTACTATACTATAATGTAATATATACAGAGAACACGTATTACATGTACTATACTATAATGTAATATATACAGAGAACACGTATTACATGTACTATACTATAATGTAATATATACAGAGAGAACATGTATTACATGTACTATACTATAATGTAATATATACAGAGAACACGTATTACATGTACTATACTATAATGTAATATATACAGAGAACACGTATTACATGTACTATACTATAATGTAATATATACAGAGAACACGTATTACATGTACTATACTATAATGTAATATATACAGAGAACACGTATTACATGTACTATACTATAATGTAATATATACAGGGAACACGTATTACATGTACTATACTATAATGTAATATATACAGAGAACACGTATCACATGTACTATACTATAATGTTATATATACAGAGAACACGTATTACATGTACTATAATGTAATATATACAGAGAACACGTATTACATGTACTATACTATAATGTAATATATACAGAGAACACGTATTACATGTACTATAATGTAATATATACAGAGAACACGTATTACATGTACTATACTATAATGTAATATATACAGAGAACACGTATCACATGTACTATACTATAATGTTATATATACAGAGAACACGTATTACATGTACTATAATGTAATATATACAGAGAACACGTATTACATGTACTATACTATAATGTAATATATATACAGAGAACACGTATTACATGTACTATACTATAATGTAATATATATACAGAGAACACGTATTACATGTACTATACTATAATGTAATATACACAGAGAACACGTATTACATGTACTATACTATAATGTAATATATATACAGAGAACACGTATTACATGTACTATACTATAATGTAATATATACAGGGAACACGTATTACATGTACTATACTATAATGTAATATATATACAGAGAACACGTATTACATGTACTATACTATAATGTAATATACACAGAGAACACGTATTACATGTACTATACTATAATGTAATATATACAGAGAACACGTATTACATGTACTATACTATAATGTAATACACAGAGAACACGTATTACATGTGCTATACTATAATGTAATATATACAGAGAACACGTATTACATGTACTATACTATAATGTAATATATACAGAGAACACGTATTACATGTACTATACTATAATGTAATATATACAGAGAACACGAATTACATGTACTATACTATAATGTAATATATACAGAGAACACGTATTACATGTACTATACTATAATGTAATATATACAGAGAACACGTATTACATGTACTATACTATACTATAATATATACAGAGAACACGTATTACATGTACTATACTATAATGTAATATATACAGAGAACACGTATCACGTAAGAGAACGTGTGTTATCCTTAAATATCCTATGCTATGTACAGTGTATACACAGGAACCTGCAAACATCACATATCCTATAACCATCAGATAATAAACAGTACTGGTTCTGTCGAGAGATACTCCATCTGGATATACAGGACTCATACACTGCATGGACGGCACAGTTCACACTATGAGAACTACTATCGGCCGCCATCAGAAACCAGAGCAGCCACCACCTGGAGGCCAGATGTAAGGCGCCCACGGATCAGCCCCATACATGTCACGTGAGGGCACAGCGTAGATTATAGGTCACATATATATATCTACCATGTGTATACAGAGGCGTCTATTGCTGGGTGCCTGTGTGATGAGAATATGGTGAGACTTGATCTAGTATATTGTATGAAGGTATTATATAATGCGTCCACGTTAGCAGTTCTACATCACATACCGTCACACACCTTACACGCTGATAACTGACATTTTATACATTTATATGGCGCCGACCTATTCTGCTGCGCTGCTGTCTGCCAGCAGGAGCCGTCAGCAGCTACCAGGTCGGCGCGGCTGACAGCCTGCCCTGAGCTGGAGATTCCCACACAGCCCGGCAGCCAATGGCAGCGGCTGCAATCACTATATGATATGTCATGTATCCAATGACGGGAGCTGCCAATTATCACCTGCCACTTATTATATCACCCAGCGCCAACCCTACAACACTCACAGCAATTTCTGTGACTTCCAGGTATTTCCCCAAAGAAACAATACATGGGCTCCATAGACTCCGGGCAGAGCGCTGTCCAGGGTGCTGATCCATAGGACCTGCTCATGGTGCATGGGAGACCCCTGCACCCCTCCGATCAGGGGGCACCAATGTGACAGCGGGACTCCAGGTCTATCTGCTAACCAGCTGTGACTCCCACTACCTGCCATCTATCCACAGCTCCTGCCAAGCCCCACATCATAGGATCCATACAGTCTGCGCATAGAGGGGTCAACAAGACGCTTACGGTATAACCCAGCAGAAGAAAATGGTGCCATACCTTTCATCCAGTCTACCACTTGCTTGGCGCTCCACTTGCTAATGGGTTCCATTACTAAAGCCATCCCACAGTGAGTTTATTAGTCACCCAGATGCAGAGAGAAAAGCAGCAGCAAAGCACACAGATAGCGGGGGTCTCTTCAGAGCATGGCCGGATGGGAGCGCAAGGAGGATGCAGCCAAGATGCAGCCCTGTCCCTCCAGGATTCGCCTGCACTGATTCAGTAATGTATAAAATTACACTGCCTGATGTGCTCTAGCACCTCCCCCACTGCACACAGGCTGCCTGGAGCACGGGGAGCGCGGGGAGCAATGCTGCAGTACAGAGCAAATGTGCGCTCATGCTTCTCGTCACAGCAGCATCTCACCACAACGCCACTACTACTACTACAACCACCACCCAGTGCATGTGGGTGAAAATGGAGTCCTGACATCCCTCTCTCCAGCAAGTACCCCCAGATCAGGAGGGAAAGATGGGGAGGGGGTCTACACTCAACCCAGCCCAGCAAGGAGGGGGGGGGAAGCCAGAGCTGGAGAGTTGATAAAGGGACATTGGCAGATCTGAGGATGGCAGAGGATGGATACGGATATCCTGGCTTGAAGACGAATCTTTCTCAAACACCATAAAAAAAATCCAGATATTAAATCAAAAGGAAAAATTCTGAAGATATCTGATAGTAATGTAACAATCACCGAAAAAATAGAAACATAGAAACCTGAAGAACAGATAATCCAACAGAAATACTTAATAACCATGATCTTATCAGTCTATAATACTGCCTCCTATGTACAAGAATATAACTACTATAATACTGCTCCTATGTACAAGAAAATAACTACTATAATACTGCTCCTATGTACAAGAATATAACTACTATAATACTGCTCCTATGTACAAGAAAATAACTACTATAATACTGCCTCCTATGTACAAGAATATAACTACTATAATACTGCTCCTATGTACAAGAATATAACTACTATAATACTGCTCCTATGTACAGGAATATAACTACTATAATACTGCTCCTATGTACAAGAATATAACTACTATAATACTGCTCCTATGTACAAGAATATAACTACTATAATACTGCCTTCTATGTACAAGAATATAACTACTATAATACTGCTCCTATGTACAAGAATATAACTACTATAATACTGCTCCTATGTACAAGAATATAACTACTATAATACTGCCTCCTATGTACAAGAATATAACTACTATAATACTGCTCCTATGTATAAGAATATAACTACTATAATACTGCCTCCTATGTACAAGAATATAACTACTATAATACTGACACCTATGTACAAGAATATAACTACTATAATACTGCTCCAATGTACAAGAATATAACTACTATAATACTGCTCCTATGTACAGGAATATAACTACTATAATACTGCTCCTATGTACAAGAATATAACTACTATAATACTGCTCCTATGTACAGGAATATAACTACTATAATACTGCTCCTATGTACAAGAATATAACTACTATAATACTGCTCCTATGTACAAGAATATAACTACTATAATACTGCCTTCTATGTACAAGAATATAACTACTATAATACTGCTCCTATGTACAAGAATATAACTACTATAATACTGCTCCTATGTACAAGAATATAACTACTATAATACTGCCTCCTATGTACAAGAATATAACTACTATAATACTGCTCCTATGTATAAGAATATAACTACTATAATACTGCCTCCTATGTACAAGAATATAACTACTATAATACTGACACCTATGTACAAGAATATAACTACTATAATACTGCTCCTATATACAAGAATATAACTACTATAATACTGCCTCCTATGTACAAGGATATAACTGCTATAATACTGCTCCTATGTACAAGAATATAACTACTATAATACTGCTCCTATGTACATGAATATACCTACTATAATACTGCTCCTATGTACAAGAATATAACTACTATAATACTGCTCCTATGTACAGGAATATAACTACTATAATACTGCCTCCTATGTACAAGAATATAACTACTATAATACTGCTCCTATGTACAAGAATATAACTACTATAATACTGCTCCTATGTACAAGAATATAACTACTATAATACTGCTTCAATGTACAAGAATATAACTGCTATAATACAGCCTCCTATGTACAAGTATATAACTACTATAATACTGCTCCTATGTACAAGAATATACCTACTATAATACTGCCTCCTATGTACAAGAATATAACTACTATAATACTGCCTCCTATGTACAAGTATATAACTACTATAATACTGCTCCTATGTACAAGAATATAACTACTATAATACTGCTCCTATGTACAAGAATATAACTACTATAATACTGCTCCTATGTACAGGAATATAACTACTATAATACTGCCTCCTATGTACAAGAATATAACTACTATAATACTGCTCCTATGTACAGGAATATAACTACTATAATACTGCCTCCTATGTACAAGAATATAACTACTATAATACTGCCTCCTATGTACAAGTATATAACTACTATAATACTGCTCCTATGTACAAGAATATAGCCACTATAATACTGCCTTCTATGTACAAGAATATAACTACTATAATACTGCCTCCTATGTACAAGAATATAACTACTATAATACTGCCTTCTATGTACAAGAATATAACTACTATAATACTGCTCCTATGTACAAGAATATAACTACTATAATACTGCCTCCTATGTACAAGAATATAACTACTATAATACTGCTCCTATGTACAAGAATATAACTACTATAATACTGCTCTTATGTCCAAGAATATAACTACTATAATACTGCTCCTATGTACAAGAATATAACTACTATAATACTGCTCCTATGTACAAGAATATAACTACTATAATACTGCTCCTATGTCCAAGAATATAACTACTATAATACTGCTCCTATGTACAAGAATATAACTACTATAATACTGCTCCTATATACAAGAATATAACTACTATAATACTGCCTCCTATATACAAGAATATAACTACTATAATACTGCCTCCTATATACAAGAATATAACTACTATAATACTGCTCCTATATACAAGAATATAACTACTATAATACTGCCTCCTATGTACAAGAATATAACTACTATAATACTGCTCCTATGTAGAAGAATATAACTACTATAATACTGCTCCTATGTACAAGAATATAACTACTATAATACTGCCTCCTATGTACAAGAATATAACTACTATAATACTGCTCCTATGTACAAGAATATAACTACTATAATACTGCCTCCTATGTACAAGAATATAACTACTATAATACTGCTCCTATGTACAAGAATATAACTACTATAATACTGCTCATATGTACAAGAATATAACTACTATAATACTTCTCCTATGTACAGGAATATAACTACTATAATACTGCCTGCTCTGTACAAGAAAATAACTGCTATAATATTGCCCCTATATACAGGAATATAACTACTATAATACTGCTCCTATGTACAAGAATATAACTACTATAATACTTCTCCTATGTACAGGAATATAACTACTATAATACTGCCTCCTATGTACAAAAATATAACTGCTATAATATTGCCCCTATATACAAGAATATAACTACTATAATACTGCCTCCTAGCTGTGAGGACGTGTGTCAGTAGCTCTCCTGAGGCTTTGGATGTCTGGAGAAAGCCCAGGGCGGGGCCACTCTGGGTGGGGATGCTCCCCAAGCAAGGCCCAGGCTCCAAGGCCTATTCTGGGAAATAATTCCCAGACCTCTCACACTATGGATAATTATCCAGAAGTTTCTTTGGAAGGAAGGAATGTTCCGAGTGTTGCCAGTCCCAGTGCAGCAGGAAGCAAAGATGGAAAGAGAATGTTGGAAGTAAAGAAGGAAACATCGCTGAGTAAGACCATGGCTCAGGTGTGCAATCCACCCCACCCGCAGGCAGACAGAGGAGAACTTCCCTGGAGAAGCAGACCATGCAGGAGAATCTGCAGCAGCCTGTCCTGATACGGTCTGACCGCACACGTTACGGGAGTGGGAACAGCGCAAAAGTCGCCAACACGACAGATGAGACCAGAGGGAATACTGAAGGAAGGCTTCATGGGGCCACAAGTGCAGTCACTGGGAAGAACCAGGGGCCCAGTCCCCAATCTGGAGATAGTGACCTCGCAGCAGTGACCACGGCTGCACCAGGTCCAGTGCAAGGACCAAGCAGAGGGACGCCTGTAAGGAGCCATTCTGTGAGTACACAACCCCCCAATACTCAGCGTGCACCAGAACTATGTCTGGCCGAGCGGATCCCAGCTCTGGTCAAGAGACTAGAGACATTAAAAAGAACAAAACTACAGCTGCAGAAACAGATAGATTGTGTCTATAACTAAAGGCAGCAAACCCCAACAATCAGGCCGTCCACGACAAGAAGCTGAGCTCCCTCGCTGTGCAGCTCGCTGACACTGTGCAGGACATGGAGGCTGTACTGGAGCAGATGGGACCAGTCGCTGAATCCTTCAGGAACCAGCAAAGACTTGAGGGACATGGGGGAAGACCTGCGCCAGAACCATCTCCATCTAAACCCAAGTCTCCAACCTGTCCAGATGACACCCAGCAGGCCAGTGCAAGACCAGTCCTCAGACCAGCCAGCTTCCCTTTTGAGAAAGGGAATTTGTACAGAGAAGTGGGAGAAAGTGTCCAGCAACAGCAAAGACCTGCAGAGACTCCTCAAAAGGTACCACAAGTCCCAGCAGTTTGTGATGTGAAGCAGGACTATGGACTCAAACCAGAAGGTAACTCTGCAGTAGCAGTGCAGTCACCACAAGTCCTGGGGGGCAGTAGAGAGCAGCAGGACTGTGGACTCTCGCCTGAAGGTAACTCTGCAGTAGCAGAGCAGTCACCACTAGCCCTGGGGGGCAGTAGAGAGCAGCAGGACTGTGGGCTCTCGCCTGAAGGTAACTCTGCAGTAGCAGTGCAGTCACCACAAGCCCTGGGGGGCAGTAGAGAGCAGCAGGACTGTGGACTCTCGTCTGAAGGTAACTCTGCAGTAGCAGTGCAGTCACCACAAGCCCTGGGGGGCAGTAGAGAGCAGCAGGACTGTGGACTCTTGCCTGAAGGTAACTCTGCAGTAGCAGTGCAGTCACCACAAGCCCTGGGGGGCAGTAGAGAGCAGCAGGACTGTGGACTCTCGCCTGAAGGCAGCAGTGCAGTCACCACAAGCCCTGGGGGGCAGTAGAGAGCAGCAGGACTGTGGACTCTTGCCTGAAGGTAACTCTGCAGTAGCAGAGCAGTCACCACAAGCCCTGGGGGGCAGTAGAGAGCAGCAGGACTGGGGACTCTCGCCTGAAGGCAGCAGTGCAGTCACCACAAGCCCTGGGAGGCAGTAGAGAGCAGCAGGACTGTGGACTCTCGTCTGAAGGTAACTCTGCAGTAGCAGTGCAGTCACCACAAGCCCTGGGGGGCAGTAGAGAGCAGCAGGACTGTGGACTCTCGCCTGAAGGTAACTCTGCAGTAGCAGTGCAGTCACCACAAGCCCTGGGGGGCAGTAGAGAGCAGCAGGACTGTGGACTCTCGCCTGAAGGTAACTCTGCAGTAGCAGTGCAGTCACCACAAGCCCTGGGGGGCAGTAGAGAGCAGCAGGACTGTGGACTCTCGCCTGAAGGTAACTCTGCAGTAGCAGTGCAGTCACCACAAGCCCTGGGGGGCAGTAGAGAGCAGCAGGACTGTGGACTCTCGCCTGAAGGTAACTCTGCAGTAGCAGAGCAGTCACCACAAGCCCTGGGGGGCAGTAGAGAGCAGCAGGACTGTGGACTCTCGCCTGAAGGTAACTCTGCAGTAGCAGTGCAGTCACCACAAGCCCTGGGGGGCAGTAGAGAGCAGCAGGACTGTGGGCTCTCGCCTGAAGGTAACTCTGCAGTAGCAGTGCAGTCACCACAAGCCCTGGGGGGCAGTAGAGAGCAGCAGGACTGTGGACTCTCGCCTGAAGGTGACTCTGCAGTAGCAGTGCAGTCACCACAAGCCCTGGGGGGCAGTAGAGAGCAGCAGGACTGTGGACTCTTGCCTGAAGGTAACTCTGCAGTAGCAGTGCAGTCACCACAAGCCCTGGGGGGCAGTAGAGAGCAGCAGGACTGTGGACTCTCGCTTGAAGGTAACTCTGCAGTAGCAGTGCAGTCACCACAAGCCCTGGGGGGCAGTAGAGAGCAGCAGGACTGTGGACTCTCGCCTGAAGGCAGCAGTGCAGTCACCACAAGCCCTGGGGGGCAGTAGAGAGCAGCAGGACTGTGGACTCTTGCCTGAAGGTAACTCTGCAGTAGCAGAGCAGTCACCACAAGCCCTGGGGGGCAGTAGAGAGCAGCAGGACTGGGGACTCTCGCCTGAAGGCAGCAGTGCAGTCACCACAAGCCCTGGGAGGCAGTAGAGAGCAGCAGGACTGTGGACTCTCGCCTGAAGGTAACTCTGCAGTAGCAGAGCAGTCACCACAAGCCCTGGGGGGCAGTAGAGAGCAGCAGGACTGTGGACTCTCGCCTGAAGGTAACTCTGCAGTAGCAGTGCAGTCACCACAAGCCCTGGGGGGCAGTAGAGAGCAGCAGGACTGTGGGCTCTCGCCTGAAGGTAACTCTGCAGTAGCAGTGCAGTCACCACAAGCCCTGGGGGGCAGTAGAGAGCAGCAGGACTGTGGACTCTCGCCTGAAGGTGACTCTGCAGTAGCAGTGCAGTCACCACAAGCCCTGGGGGGCAGTAGAGAGCAGCAGGACTGTGGACTCTTGCCTGAAGGTAACTCTGCAGTAGCAGTGCAGTCACCACAAGCCCTGGGGGGCAGTAGAGAGCAGCAGGACTGTGGACTCTCGCTTGAAGGTAACTCTGCAGTAGCAGTGCAGTCACCACAAGCCCTGGGGGGCAGTAGAGAGCAGCAGGACTGTGGACTCTCGCCTGAAGGCAGCAGTGCAGTCACCACAAGCCCTGGGGGGCAGTAGAGAGCAGCAGGACTGTGGACTCTTGCCTGAAGGTAACTCTGCAGTAGCAGAGCAGTCACCACAAGCCCTGGGGGGCAGTAGAGAGCAGCAGGACTGGGGACTCTCGCCTGAAGGCAGCAGTGCAGTCACCACAAGCCCTGGGAGGCAGTAGAGAGCAGCAGGACTGTGGACTCTCGCCTGAAGGTAACTCTGCAGTAGCAGAGCAGTCACCACAAGCCCTGGGGGGCAGTAGAGAGCAGCAGGACTGTGGACTCTCGCCTGAAGGTAACTCTGCAGTAGCAGTGCAGTCACCACAAGCCCTGGGGGGCAGTAGAGAGCAGCAGGACTGTGGACTCTCGCCTGAAGGTAACTCTGCAGTAGCAGTGCAGTCACCACAAGCCCTGGGGGGCAGTAGAGAGCAGCAGGACTGTGGACTCTCGCCTGAAGGTAACTCTGCAGTAGCAGAGCAGTCACCACAAGCCCTGGGGGGCAGTAGAGAGCAGCAGGACTGTGGACTCTCGCCTGAAGGTAACTCTGCAGTAGCAGTGCAGTCAACACAAGCCCTGGGGGGCAGTAGAGAGCAGCAGGACTGTGGACTCTCGCCTGAAGGTAACTCTGCAGTAGCAGTGCAGTCACCACAAGCCCTGGGGGGCAGTAGAGAGCAGCAGGACTGTGGACTCTCGCTTGAAGGTAACTCTGCAGTAGCAGTGCAGTCACCAGAAGCCCTGGGGGGCAGTAGAGAGCAGCAGGACTGTGGGCTCTCGCCTGAAGGTAACTCTGCAGTAGCAGTGCAGTCACCACAAGCCCTGGGGGGCAGTAGAGAGCAGCAGGACTGTGGACTCTCGCCTGAAGGTAACTCTGCAGTAGCAGTGCAGTCACCACAAGCCCTGGGGGGCAGTAGAGAGCAGCAGGACTGTGGACTCTCGCCTGAAGGCAGCAGTGCGGCAGAGAGCTCACAGGTCATGGCTCAGCAGGACTGTCGGGGCTCTGTAGAGCAGGATCATACTGCTAGTGACTGCACTGATATGACTGTATGTGATGTTACTGATGATGTTTCTGCAGAGGGG
This sequence comes from Bufo bufo, assembly GCF_905171765.1. Taxonomy (NCBI): domain Eukaryota; kingdom Metazoa; phylum Chordata; class Amphibia; order Anura; family Bufonidae; genus Bufo; species Bufo bufo. The sequence continues at coordinate 228,204,126 of NC_053396.1, forward strand.
AGCGCTTCACAGTGTGTGTGGGATTTGGGGTCATCTCTAGAGTCCGGTCCACCATTAGATCAGCCTTCAGAGGCTTGTGACCCGCAGAGTATTATGGATGATGGTGGGGAGGGGGCTGTACAGTCTGATGCACAGCACTTCCCCCCTTTAGTTACACCAGAAGTGTCAGACCCTCATAGTGCAGGCGGTCAGCAGCCACCACAGCGCCCCCAAGTACAGCAGGAGGGTGGAACTGGTGGTGTCTCCTCTGGTAATGCCTGGAGCCGTGGGTCACCATCCTTCAGGTCTAATGTGAACTATACAGGTCAGGCTTTTAAGAGGAGGAACGTGGTCAGGTTCTGACATAGAGGGGCCAAGGAGGAGTTGCCTGACAGGAGGTTTGTGGTCCGTGAACTTCTGTGCCACCAAATGGGTTTCCTGCCATCTAACATCCTGGCAGTGATAAACCTTCCTGACAGGCAGGGTATGACGTCAGCTTTAAACTCATGTCTGACCTGGACCGCTTCTGGGTGAGAGATGCTGATGGCTGGAATAAGTTCAGCCTCATCCCCATCTCTAGACCGGACACAGCAAACGTCACCATAATATTCTGGAACGAGTCGGTACCACACCAGGATATTGTTGTATGGCTAAAAAGACACTGTAACCTAATGTCAGATCTGACCAAGACCAGGGACGAGGATGGCATATGGACTGGGGGGTGGAAGGTCCTGGTAAAGTTACGGCAGGTTAACAACATCACCCAACATCTGCCCAACTCATTCTTTATTGGCCGGGAGAAAGGGGTATGCTTCTATGCGGGTCAGCCTAGAAAATGTTTTAAATGCGGAAAGGCCGGTCATATTGCGAGTGTGTGCACCCTGGTAAAATGTAACTTATGCGGGGAGATCGGCCATGTCAGCGCCACCTGCCAGAACATCCGGTGCAACCTCTGTGGTAGGATCGGTCACTCCCACAGGGACTGTCCAGACGCCTGGCATAATGTTTGTAAGGACTTCCCTGATGAGGACTTGCTGGAAGTTGCAGATGACCTAGAGGAGGAGACGCTGTTGTCAGGGTCAGCAGTGACACCGCCCGAGCCTCAGCACAACATGGGTGACAACATAGGTGACATAGTGTCTGACCAGTCCCAGCCAGGAGCCACTGAGGGGAACGGGGAGGGCACTGAGCAGGTTGTGGGCACGTCGTCTTCTGCCCCAGCATCAATAAATCCGCAGAAGAAACGGAAGAAGGACAAAACCAGCCGTAAGCCTGAGGGAGAATGGACCACTGTCCAAAAACCTTCCAAAAAGAAAGTAGACCCCGGGTCAGGTGTCATGACTATCACAAATAGGTACGGTGTCCTATCAGACTCAGACGCTGAGGAAGAGATGGAGAGAGAGTTAAAGAGGGTGGTAGATGAATTTAATGAGGACCAAGAGGGCGATCCCCCCACAAAAAGGAAACCCCCGCGAGCTAAACGTCTGTCCGAATCAGACATGGAGACAGGTGGTCGGCAGGTGGGCTCAGACTCAGATCCATGATGATGGGGGGAATATCTCTGTTTCTTGTGCTTTGCTTTGCTTTGATGGCTGACTTTACCCTTAAAGTGTTCTCCAGTAATGTGAACAGTGTCAGAGTGAGGAGGACCAGGCATGCGGTTTATGAACATCTAAGGTCTCTTGATGCTGATGTCTTTTTCTTACAAGAGACACGTTTGAATACTTTAGGACTCTTACGGGAAGCTGAGCGTGAATGGCGGTCTGGTCCATCCTTTTGGTCACTGGCTGTAGAACCAAGTGCCGGGGTCTCTATCCTCTTTAACACCAATGATGTAACTATACAGAGGTTGACAGAGGTATTGATGGGAAGGTGCCTAATTCTGGAAGTTACTATTCGGGGTAGGAGGCTCCGTCTTATAAATATCTATGGTTCGCAGACAGTGACTGAAAGGGTTAACCTTTATAATGAAGTAAAGCCATATCTCTTCACCTCTATCCCTGTCATCATGGCTGGAGATTTCAATGCCACCAGGACATCTTGTAACAGGACCTCTAATAGGCCTCTTACCAGAGACTCCAAGGTCTTAAACAGAATTATTCAACAGGCCGGGTTGTCAGATGTGTTTGTGCAGGGTGGTCGGAAACCAAAATTTACTTATTTTTGTGGTGTAAGAAGAAGTCGGATAGATTTAGCTCTGGTGAGTCCTACAGAGACCATTGGTGAGAAAGATGAGAAGATCGTCCCTTATTCAGACCATCTGGCCTTATATTTCTGTTTGGGTGTCACAAAGTGTTCTGGGACAGGTAGAGGGTTATGGAGACTTAATTCCAGTCTATTAGAAGACCCTTCGGTTCAGAGTCATGTTCACTCTCTTATACGGAGTCAGCTAGAGAGAGTGGACTTTTATGACAATATGGCCGACTGGTGGGAGGATGTCAAGGATGAGATCAGATCCCTCTTAAAGAGACTGTCAGTTATAAAGGGGAAGAGTAAGTATGGCCAGTATCTCAAGCTGCGGAAAGAATTGGATTCACTATATTCGGCGGGAGGGGATGACCAACAAAGGATAGACCAGCTGAAATCTGAGATAAGGCAGTATCAGTAAAGCAGGTATACCTCCCTGCTTCTTGAACGGGATTATGGGACCTTAGGGTCTCCTGATCCCTTTGAGAATTGCCGGGAGCGAGTGGCAAATAAATCTGTCACTGGTCTCACTGACCCCCAGGGTGTTTTGCAAGAATCTCGGGAGGGTATCCTGGGGGTGGTGAGATCTTACTATGCTGACTTGTTTCAGAGGAAGGTTTTGGATAGAGACAAGATGACCCAATTCTTGGAGGCAACTCTGCTCCCGGATACTAATGATTTGGACTTTTCTCCTTTGACAGCAGATTTGACGGTGGCGGAGGTTAAAGAGGCAATTGATAAGTTACATCTGAAGAAGGCACCAGGTCCAGATGGGATAACAGCAGAATTCTATAGGACATTCAGAGACCTCTTGGCCCCAATCCTCGTGGATGTATATACAAATTGTCTAGAAAGTCACCTGATGCCTCCATCCATGAGAGTGTCCTCGCTGATTCTGCTGTCCAAAGGTAAAGAGCCGAGTGACATCAAGAACTGGAGGCCGATTGCCCTCTTGAATGTCGACAGAAAGATTCTGGCAAAAATTCTGTTTTCTAGATTAGTTTGTCTGTCCTCAGCACTGTTGTCAGGCTGTCAGTTCGGCACAGTAGAAGGGCGGAACATCTCTGGAGCAGTCATCTCGATAAGGGAGATGTTTGAGAGATGTAAAGCCCTGAGGGGTGGGAGATATGTTGTGAGTCTTGACCAGGCTAAAGCCTTTGACAGAGTGGATCACGAGTATCTATGGGCCACTTTGTCAAAGTACGGTATTCCGGGGCAATTCATCGATTGGCTGAAGACTCTGTATTGCGAGGCTGAGAGCTTTCCTCTGGTCAATGGTTGGCAGGGTGATACCTTCAGGGTTGAGGCAGGGGTGAGACAGGGTTGCCCACTGAGTCCGCTGCTGTATGTATTTGCCTTAGACCCATTTCTGAGGTCACTGCAGGAGTGTGGTTTTCAGGGGGTGCCGGTCCCCCATTGCCTGCCCCTGAGTGTTGTTGCCTATGCGGATGATGTGACTGTAGTGATATCTGACCCTCGTGAGGTGGAGATGTTGTCTGCGGCCATCAGAAGTTACTTGGAGGCCTCAGGGTCTCTGGTCAACCTTGAGAAGAGTCAAGTTCTCTGGATATCAGACAGTGATCCAGACTTTGATCTGCCACAATTTGTGAGAGCCTCCACCTATATTAAAACCCTAGGGGTCAAATTTGGGAGGGACGATAACGCCAAACTTAATTGGGAAGAGAAGGTGGAAGTGTTGAAGACTTACGTGGTCCCTGTCTTCTTGTATGTCTCTGTCGTTTTTCCTTTGCCGGAATCTTTCTCCGCTAGGCTCTTTAGCCTGTTCTTCCAACTGTTGTGGGGGAACAGGTTGAACCTGATAAAAAGAGGGATCACCTACCTACAGAGGAGAGAGGGTGGGTTGGATATGCTGAATCCAAGGGTGTTCTTTGACTCCATGTTTCTAAAGTTAATTTTCAGATAATTCGGTGTAAGGCAGTTGTCACCTGCTCCACGACACCCTCCGGACACGGACGCCGCACCTGGATGCGGGAATGTGTGAACAGTTTAAATAGAAAGGAAGTCCAGCTCAGGTCAGGTGTGAATACGTGGCTTCTTTATTACAGCGGTTATAAAATTCCACAAAGCAAGGTGCAACAAGTGACGCGTTTCAGACCTCTACAGGGAGTGCAGAATTATTAGGCAAATGAGTATTTTGACCACATCATCCTCTTTATGCATGTTGTCTTACTCCAAGCTGTATAGGCTCGAAAGCCTACTACCAATTAAGCATATTAGGTGATGTGCATCTCTGTAATGAGAAGGGGTGTGGTCTAATGACATCAACACCCTATATTAGGGTCAAAAGAAGGACTTGACAGGCTCAGAAAAGTCAAAAATAGTGAGATATCTTGCAGAGGGATGCAGCACTCTTAAAATTGCAAAGCTTCTGAAGCGTGATCATCGAACAATCGAGCGTTTCCTTCAAAATAGTCAACAGGGTCGCAAGAAGCGTGTGGAAAAACCAAGGCGCAAAATAACTGCCCATGAACTGAGAAAAGTCAAGCGTGCAGCTGCCAAGATGCCACTTGCCACCAGTTTGGCCATATTTCAGAGCTGCAACATCACTAGAGTGCCCAAAAGCACAAGGTGTGCAATACTCAGAGACATGGCCAAGGTAAGAAAGGCTGAAAGACGACCACCACTGAACAAGACACACAAGCTGAAACGTCAAGACTGGGCCAAGAAATATCTCAAGACTGATTTCTCTAAGGTTTTATGGACTGATGAAATGAGAGTGAGTCTTGATGGGCCAGATGGATGGGCCCGTGGCTGGATTGGTAAAGGGCAGAGAGCTCCAGTCCGACTCAGACGCCAGCAAGGTGGAGGTGGAGTACTGGTTTGGGCTGGTATCATCAAAGATGAGCTTGTGGGGCCTTTTCGGGTTGAGGATGGAGTCAAGCTCAACTCCCAGTCCTACTGCCAGTTTCTGGAAGACACCTTCTTCAAGCAGTGGTACAGGAAGAAGTCTGCATCCTTCAAGAAAAACATGATTTTCATGCAGGACAATGCTCCATCACACGCGTCCAAGTACTCCACAGCGTGGCTGGCAAGAAAGGGTATAAAAGAAGAAAATCTAATGACATGGCCTCCTTGTTCACCTGATCTGAACCCCATTGAGAACCTGTGGTCCATCATCAAATGTGAGATTTACAAGGAGGGAAAACAGTACACCTCTCTGAACAGTGTCTGGGAGGCTGTGGTTGCTGCTGCACGCAATGTTGATGGTGAACAGATCAAAACACTGACAGAATCCATGGATGGCAGACTTTTGAGTGTCCTTGCAAAGAAAGGTGGCTATATTGGTCACTGATTTGTTTTTGTTTTGTTTTTGAATGTCAGAAATGTATATTTGTGAATGTTGAGATGTTATATTGGTTTCACTGGTAAAAATAAATAATTGAAATGGGTATATATTTGTTTTTTGTTAAGTTGCCTAATAATTATGCACAGTAATAGTCACCTGCACACACAGATATCCCCCTAAAATAGCTAAAACTAAAAACAAACTAAAAACTACTTCCAAAAATATTCAGCTTTGATATTAATGAGTTTTTTGGGTTCATTGAGAACATGGTTGTTGTTCAATAATAAAATTAATCCTCAAAAATACAACTTGCCTAATAATTCTGCACTCCCTGTATAGCATCAGGGTCCTTCTTCATGACAAACACAAAATGCTGGGGGAGCACCCCCTGATAAATCCCCGTCCGATCACAGACTAATACTGATCACCTGGGAGGGGGAGGTCCCACAGATCCTCAGTTAAAAAATGCAAAATACAGAGTATGGCTTGGTGGAAGAAAAACAGCGCGTTCATAAACATTGTCACATATGACTGGATAAATGTTTCAGTATAGACATAACAGACAGAAAACTCAAATGGACACACCGCTAGAGTAGAAACTCCAAAAAGGGACCCCATTTAAGAAACTACACCCCTCCAGGTATTCAAAACTGATTTTACAAACTTTTAACCCTTTAAGTGTTCCACAAGAGTCAATGGCAAATGGAGATGAAATTTCTGAATTTCTATTTTTTGTTACTTTGCTTCACAAAAAGTGTAATATAGAGCAACCAAAAATCATATGCACCCTAAAATAGTACCAAAAAAAACTGCCACCTTATCCCGTAGTTTCCAAAATGGGGTCACTTTTATGGAGTTTCTACTCTAGAGGTGCATTACGGGGCTTCAAATGGGACATGGTGTAAATAAACCAGTCCAGCGAAATCTGACTTCCAAAAACCACACGGCGCTCCTTTCCCTCTACGCCCTGACGTGGGGCCGTACAGTGGTGTACAACCACATATCGGGTGTTTCTGTAAACCGCATAGTCAGGGCAATAAATATAGAGTTTTATTTGGCTGTTAACCCTTGCTTTGTTAGTGGAAAAATGGAAAATTTGGCAAAAAATGTAAATTTTGAAATTTCATCTCCATTTGCCATCAACTCTTGGGGAACACCTAAAGGGTTAACCCCTTAGGGACGCATGACGTACCGGTACGTCATGGCTTTAAATCGTGATTCCGGCACCGCGGGGGTTAATCAGAACGGGATGCCGGCTGAAATCATTCAGCCAGCATCCTGTAACAACGCAGGGGGGAAAGTCATTTGACCCCCCGTATCGGTGATCGCAGAAAACCGCAGGTCAATTCAGACCTGCGGTTTTCTGCGTTTCCGGTCCATTTGGGTCTCCGGTGACCCGATGAACCGGAAAAAGACTGCGATCGGTGGTGTGATTACACACCACCAATCACAGTCCGAGGATTTGGAGAGGCGGTGCTGGCCATGGTGCTGAACGCTGCTGTCCAGGGTGCTGATTGGTGCAGGGGAGAGAGGCGCGAGATTCAATCTTCCTGCGCTCCTCTCTCCCCTCCTCTTCCTGTTCCTGACGAGCACCCTGCAGCACCGTCCAGCACCAGCTCCTGCGTCCCCCTAATCGCCATCCATCACCCTCCTGCACCCATCGCCCTCCAGGTAGGTTAGGGTCAGTGAGGGAGAGGCACCGTTAGGCAGGGAAAGAAGGGAAAAGTTAGGGAAAAAAAATAAAAAAATAACTTTTATTCTAAACTTTCTTTGTTCCATCTTTCAGACCCCAGACCCCCCCCTGCCACTTGCCCCCCACCACCAAGGGTGGGCACTCTTAGCGTCCGGCCACTGTTAGCGCATCGCCCGCCCCACCGCTGATCAACAAGTTTGAACTTTTTTTTTTTTCCTAACACTTGCCCATTTTTTAGTACGTGATCACCCGTGCCCCCACACACATGCACATATAATAAAGTTTTCCACACACGCACACCTACACGCACACACACCCATGGCTCGCCGGATGTTCTCGGCCGAGGAGGCATATGCCCAGATTGCCTCCGACTCCGAGAGCCCCAGTGAGGATGACCCCACGTTCCTTTTATCATCCGCATCATCATCATCTGATGACGATGAGCCCCCAAGGCGGCGGAGACGCCGCCAGGCGGAGCCAGGGGCCCCACATGCTAGGGATCCTGTGGCCCACCCTAGTACGAGCCGCCCTGGGGTTCGTACTGGTTTCCCGGCCCACCAAATAAGCCCACCGGAGCCCCCTGCCGATGAACTTAGCTGGTGTCCCCCAGTGGACTTTGAGCCCGAGATTCCGGATTTTGCTGGCAATCCTGGAATCCGGATTTCCACAGTGGGCTTCACTGAAATTGACTTTTTTAGTTTTTTTTTCAGTAACCCACTGGTGAATCTGATGGTGGAGCAGACGAATCTGTACGCCCAACAGTTCGTCGCTCGAAACCTGGGCTCCTTTTTGGCCAGGCCCGGTGGCTGGACGCCGGTCAGTGCAGCCGAGATGAGGACATTTTGGGGCCTCGTGCTGCATATGGGTCTAGTTCAAAAACCCAGTGTCAGGCATTACTGGAGTGGGGACGTCCTATACCAGACCCCACTGTACAGTATGGCCATGACACGTCCCCGGTTTGAGGCCATCCGGAAATGTCTGCATTATTCCGATAATGCAGCATGTCCCCACCGAGGTGATCCTGCCTATGACCGTCTGTATAAGATACGGCCGGTCATCGATCATTTTGGGGCCACATTTCAGCAGGCCTACATACCTGAAAGGGAGGTCGCGGTTGATGAGTCTCTCGTTGCGTTCAAGGGGAGACTCAGTTTCCGCCAATATATTCCCACAAAGCGGGCGAGGTATGGCGTGAAGCTATACAAAATTTGTGAGAGTACCTCAGGGTACACTTACAAATTTCGTGTGTACGAGGGGCGAGATTCCCGGATTCAACCCCCAGAATGTCCCCCCACTCTGGGTGTTAGCGGGAAACTCGTGTGGGACCTTATGCACCCACTGCTGGATAATGGTTACCGCCTGTACGTGGATAACTTTTATACCAGGTCCCTTGCCGCCAGATCCACGTTCGCTTCCCTGCCCACGCTCCTCCCTGCCCACCCCCTCCAGGTACCTATCCCCAGGGGCGCGACCCGTGCACTTACTAGTGGAAACCTGCTGCTGGTCAGATATAAGGACAAGAGGGATGTCCTTGAACTGTCCACAATCCACGGTAACAGCATCACCCCTGTCCCTGTGCCAGGTACCGCGGCAACGGTCCTCAAGCCCGATTGCATAGTTGACTACAATCAGTATATGGGAGGAGTTGATCTCTCTGATCAAGTCCTCACGCCATATAACGCCTGCGGTCTACTTGGTGCAGGTTGCCTTCTACAACTCTTTTGTGCTGTCCCGAAGCGCTGGCAGCACAGGGACATTCCTCCAATTCTATGAGGCAGTCCTCAAGGACCTGATCTTTACTGACCGGAAAAGAGCAGGCCGGAGTACCTCGGGAAATGGAGGCGCCCGGATCGTCCCTGGCCAACACTTTCCAGGTGTGGTCCCCCATACTGGAAAGAAGGGACGAACCCAAAAAGGTGCAGAGTGTGTCACAAGAGGGGGATACGGAAGGACACCACCACTCAGTGCGACACGTGCCCCGATCATCCAGGCCTCTGCGTTATCGATTGCTTCAGGGAGTATCACACTTCCATGGAGTACTAAATTTTTATAATCCCCAACAGTCCACTAGAGAACATAAAAAACTATGGCTCTCAGACTTTGGAGACACGGAAACAATTTTTTTCCCAAAAAAAATATTAGTTTTAGTGCAGGCATCCTCAAACTGCGGCCCTCCAGATGTTGTAAAACTATAACTCCCAGCATGCCCAGACAACCTACAGCCATCAGCAGGGCATGGTGGGAATTGTAGTTTTACAACATCTGGAGGGTCGCAGTTTTAGGATGCCTGCTTAGTGTCTCCAAAGTCTGAGAGCCATACATATTGGGCATCGTCGCGTGCGTAAAAGTCGTCGCTATAAAAATAACATTTGACCCCTCCGATGAAATTTGATAATTTTTCAGAATTTTTGGTAAATATGGTATTTTTTTATGCAAAAAAATAACTTTTTTGACCCAATTTTAGCAGTGTCATGAAGTACAATATGTGACGAAAAAACAATCTCAGAACGGCCTGGATAAGTCAAAGCGTTTTAAAGTTATCAGCACTTAAAGTGACACTGGTTCAGATTTGCAAAAAATGGCCAAGTCCTTAAGGTGAAATAGGGTTGAGTCCTTAAGGGGTTAATGATGTTTGTAAAATCAGTTTTGAATACCTTGAGGGGTGTAGTTTCTAGAATGGGGTCACTTGGGTGGTTTCCATTATGTAAGCCTCACAAAGTGACTTCAGACCTGAACTGGTCCCTAAAAAGTGAGTTTTGGAAAATTTCTGAAAATTTTCAAGATTTGCATCTAAACTTCTAAGCTTTGTAACGTCCCCAAAAAATAAAATGTCATTCCCAAAACGATCCAAACATGAAGTAGACATATGGGGAATGTAAACTAATAACTATTTTTTGAGGTATTACTATGTATTATAGAAGTAGAGAAATTGAAAATTTGCTAATTTTTCCGAAATTTTGGTAAATTTGGCATTTTTTATAAATAAAAATGAAATTTTTGGACTCCATTTTACCAGTGTTATGAAGTACAATATGTGACGAAAAAACTATCTCAGAATGGCCTGGATAAGTAAAAACGTTTTAAAGTTATCACCACATAAAGTGACACTGGTCAGATTTGCAAAAAATGGCCTGGTCCTTAAGGTGAAATAAGGCTTTGTCCTTAAGGGGTTAAGGTTATTGGCAAGTCTAGCTGTATAAGCACATAAGCTGTATTTGCAACCTAGGACAGGTCTTAGCTGGCCAGCTACACTCCCACCAAAATTACCTATAATTCTATGTTCTTAATGGTAGGACTTAATCATGACTTTAGGTAATTTTCCATCAGGTTCTCAACTTCCAAGTGTATTTTATCACTCTCAAGTTTTGCAAGTCTCTTATCCAACTCTCCCAACTTGGCCTCACATTTTCAGGTATGGGCTCGTCCCATCCCAACTTCTGTCTGCATAATTCTTGCAGTATTTCTTTTGCTCTGAGGATTCCTGGGCAAAGAATCCTAATGTATCATGTATGGAAGCCACTGCGGAAAGAATGGTGCGTCTAGTTGAAACTTTCTCAATAGATACTTCAAAGAAGAACTCGTCGTTCTCTACATTCCATCCCAATCCAAGTACGTTCTGGACTGGAAGATGATCATAATTGAGATCTACATTCTTCATTGTTGATGCACGTTCAGAGTCACTGATGGATTCCAGTACCTCTCTGTTGTTTGAGATGAATTTGTGAAGGCGCAGGTTTCCTCTTGCGCATAATTCTTGGCTTTCTTTCACTAGTTTGATTGCAGATTCTGTGGACTTTAGACTTATGAGACCATCATCTACATAAAAGTTTTTCTTCAGAAAATTTGCTGCAGATGGGCAATCCTTTTCATTTTGGCCAGGTACTTCATACCATAATTGGCGCAACCTGGAGACGATGCTGCTCCAAACAAGTGTACTTTCATTTTGCATTCTGCTGGCTCTGTATCTGTATCTCCGTCCTCCCACCATAGAAACCTCAGGAAGTCTCTATCTTCATTCTTCACATGAAACTGGTGGAACATCTTTTTAACGTCACACATGACTGCTACAGGATACTTTCTGAATCTACAAAGTACTCCAGGCAGAGTGTTTGTAACATCTGGTCCTTTTAGTAGATGATCGTTCAATGCAACACCATCGTACTTTGCTAAGCAATCAAATATTACTCTAATCTTATCTGGTGTCTTTGAGGGTAAACACCTTGATGTGGGATGTACCACACTTCTCTTTCTTTAGGCTGATTATTAACTTTCTCTGCATGTCCTTCTTTGAGAATGCCTTCCATGAATTTCAAATAATCATTCTTGAGTTTGGGATCTCTTCCCATCCTTCTCTTCAAACATTTCAATCTTGCTGGGGCAAGATTTCTGTTATTTGGCAGAAGAGGTCGTTCTCTAAAAGGTAAGGGCATTTCAAGATGACCTTGTTGATTCTGCTGAATTCTTTCTTCTAAAGTGTTTACGAACTTTATGTCTTTTCTTTAGAACTTAAGTCTGCAAAGTCAGATTCAAGGATCTTGATTACTTTTGCTGGACTTACAGTTGGTAACTCTTGGACAGATATTCGATGACACAATCCTGTCACCTGTCTTGAGTTTGCGATCCGTTGTTTTCCTCCAACAACACCCCATCCTAGATCAGTTTGAACAGCGTAGGGTTCACCCTTTCCTCCTGTGATTACCTTTCGTGGTACCAAGGCTTCGGGACAATCATAACCTATCAACAGTGCAACACCAAAATCCTTCACAGGGGACATTTCATGAGATATGTGTCACGGATGTTGTAGGGGAGAACACCAAAAGACAACAAGAAGGAAGGGGAAAGACACTAGGCCTCACCGCTAGGGAAGGAAAAGGGTCACCACCGATAAAACCCTGCTCCTGGCACTAACTCCAATCCGTATGGGCACCTCTCGATGGTAGAGATACCCATACACAGGAACCTAGAAAACCCTGATGACCCTCAGATGCCCTAAAGATAATGACAGGGCAAAGACCACCAAATCCTTCGCTGGTGTAGGAACTAGTGTCTCACTGAGGCCTAGTAAACAAACAGGGGGGAGGGGGGACTACAAAACACAACAAGCGGAACACTTAACTTCAGAGGATGATAGATGAACAGGACTTCAACACGAACCACACTCCAGCTCTTCCAAAACCAAATGAAGCTATCCCAAGCAAGGAGTGATGGGAAAAGTCAGACTAAATAGGGAGAGGTAAAGGTCACGTGATCCACACCTGAACAAGAGGTGTGGACATACCAGCGACACACAGACAAAGTGAAACCAAAAGAGGCCGTCCGATCACTCATGTGCAGATAATCTTTCAGACCTTCTGAGACCTGTCACATATGTGACAGTACCCCACCCCCCTTCTACGGGTGACCTCCGGGCACCCAGGACCGACCTTATCAGGACGAGCTCTGTGGAATGCTCTCACCAGACGACTAGCATTAAAGAGGACCTTTCACCAGAATAAAGCATCTAAACTAACTATACAGACGTGGAGAGCGGCGCCCAGGGATCCCCTGCACTTACTATTATCCCCGGGCGCCGCTCCGTTCGCCCGGTATATTCATAGTTAGGCTCCACCCAGGGGAACCTGCTGGCGTCTCCTTCTCCTATGCTGTAGCGCTGGCCAATCGCAGCGCTCAGCTCATAGCCTGGCTATGAGCTGAGCGCTGCGATTGGCCAGCGCTACAGCATAGGAGAAAGAGACGCCGGCAGGTTCCCCTGGGTGGAGCCTAACTATGAAGATAGTGGTAGGTTGTGGTGGCTCACTAGCAAGTAGTTAAGGTATGGTGCTGCAAGCTCCTATAGAGGGAATCACCCCAGCCACTCTTAAAAGGCAAATGTAGTAATAGGAAAATGAGCGAGCACTCATACACTTGGCAACCAGATTGACATATGCAGAAAATATTTATTAAATCCCCATAAAATACAAGTAATAAAATTTATAAGAACAATGTAGCAATAATATACAACATTACAGTCACATATATTGTGGTAGATATGATCGATACTATATTCAATAAAAATATATTCGATAGAAATATTCGATACCACTCAATAGTGTCGATAAATTCAATAATATATATCACACCAAAAAACTTCCAGTATATGCTGTTATTTGGGAAGAGGGGGTATTATCTTCTAGCGCTCTATCCCAATTTGGGAAACTGAATGTCACTGAAAATGTTGTAGGTGTATTCACTGGGAGCGCAGCATGTTCATAAAGTGTCCACAGGAATCCTGATAATGTGAGAAGTCTCTTATAGCTGATCCTTTTATGGTCGATATGAGCTTTGGATTGAAGAAAACTTTAAATCGATGTTTGGCTTACCGTCTAGCGTCTGCTGTCTCCCTATTGCTTCAATGGAGCTTTAAATATTTGCCGGCTTATTCAGTCGCTCCATACAGCAAGCTGGTTTAAATTTCGCGGGAGTTCCAAAGATCGCGGGAGTTGCCACTCAGTGGTCCACTGAGGAAGGGAGAGTGAATCTACCCGTAACGCGTATGGTGAAACAAGTGATGTACCTGCATTGAAAAGCCTCCGATAATACTGTATGGCCATACAGAAGAAAATCTGTACAGTAAAGGATTAACTATTCTTATTGTCGAAAGCTGCACCAAAGGAAATTGCGGAACAGAGTGGCAACTCCCGCGATCTTTGGAACTCCCGCGAAATTTAAACCAGCTTGCTGTATGGAGCGACTGAATAAGCCGGCAAATATTTAAAGCTCCATTGAAGCAATAGGGAGACAGCAGACGCTAGACGGTAAGCCAAATATCGATTTAAAGTTTTCTTCAATCCAAAGCTCATATCGACCATAAAAGGATATAAGAGACTTCTCACATTATCAGGATTCCTGTGGACACTTTATGAACATATTGCGCTCCCAGTGAATACACCTACAACATTTTCAGTGACATTCAGTTTCCCAAATTGGGATAGAGCGCTAGAAGAAAATACCCCCTCTTCCCAAATAACAGCATATACTTGAAGTTTTTTGGTGTGATATATATTATTGAATTTATCGACACTATCGAGTGGTATTGAATATTCTATTGAATATTTCAACATTGAATTTTCTACCATTCAATTTATCGAATATTTCTACCGAATATATTTTTATTGAATATAGTATCGATCATATCTACCACAATATATGTGCCTGTAATGTTGTATATTATTGCTACATTGTTCTTATAAATTTTATTACTTGTATTTTATGGGGATTTAATAAATATTTTCTGCACATGTCAATCTGGTTGCCAAGTGTATGAGTGCTCGCTCATTTTCCTATAACTATGAAGATACCGGAAACTATACCGGGAGAACGGAGCGGCGCCCGGGGATAACAGTAAGTGCAGGGGGATCCCTGGGCGCCGCTCTACACGTCTGTATAGTCAGTTTAGATGCTTTATTCTGGTGAAAGGTCCTCTTTAACATTGGTCGCTGGAACCCACATCCTTTCCTCTGGTCCGTACCCTCTCCAATGAACGAGATACTGGAGGGATCTCCGGAGAACTCGGGAGTCCACAATCCTGCTGACCTGAAATTCTAAATTGCCGTCCACCATGACAGGAGCGGGAGGCAAGGAGGACGGCTCAACAGGTTCGACACATTTCTTAAGCAACGATTTATGAAATACGTTATGGATTTTCAATGCCTGAGGAAGTTCAAGACGGAAGCTACAGGGTTAACAATGGCAGTGATCTTAAATGGACCAATAAATCTTGGGCCCAACTTCCAAGAAGGTACCTTAAGTTTAATGTTTCTGGTAGACAACCACACAGAATCACCCACTCTCAGGTCCGGACCACTCATACGTCTCCTGTCAGCCGCACGCTTATACCTGTTACCCATCTTTTTCAGGTTATTTTAGATTTTCCACCAAATAGAAGACAAAGAAGAGGAAAATCATTCCTCCTCAGGAATGCTGGAATTTTGAGCACCAGAAAATGTACCAAACTGTGGATGGAACCCATATGCCCCAAAAAACGGCGACTTACCAGTGGATTCCTGTCTACGGTTATTTATAGCAAACTCAGCTAACGACAAAAATGAAGACCACTCTTCCTGATTCTCTGAAACAAAACATCTCAAGTAAGTCTCCAGATTCTGATTAGTGCGCTCCGTCTGTCCGTTTGACTGAGGTTGAAAAGCTGAAGAGAAGGACAATTGTACCCCCAGACGAGTACAGAACGCTTTCCAGAATCTGGAAACAAACTGAGTCCCTCTATCAGACACCACATAAGAGGGAATGCCATGTAGTTTCACGATGTTGTCGACAAACACCTGCGCAAGAGTTTTAGCATTGGGTAGACTAGGTAATTGTCACCGCCAGTTCTGTGAGAAGGTCTGACAGACGTTCTTCTCTACCTCTTGTATGACGTTCTTTGTTTTGGTTTCACTTTGTCATCTCCTTTCCTTCTGCCAGGTGTCACTTATTTTGACTACGCGTCTTCTTTAATATTCCCTCCCATACTGCCTCACTTTGCGGTTTATACTACTTCCTGGATGAAGTATTCACTGCTGGAGGCTGCTGCTGCTGTTTGCTCAGATAAGTCTTTTCCTTTATTGTGTTTCCTTGCTGGCTTGATTCTAGGTGACCCTGACTCCGTCCATATTAAGTGCAGGGAGCCGGTGGTCGTGTCCCCTCACTATTATAGGGTTTTCAGGTGTCACACAGTCTTAGGTACGTGGGCATGCAATCGTCTACCATTGAGACCCTTGCATGTGCATAGCAGTCAGGGAGAGCTCTTAGGGTTTTATAGGGCTCACCCATATGCTCCTTAGTTTGGGATCAAGCCAGTCGGTCATTTATTTATAAGTTCCAGCTATCTGCAACTTCACCTGTGACAGTAATGCAATAAAGTGTGCCATTTTACTAAAACGATCTACAACCACCTGAATCACAGTTTTTCCCGAAGAATTCGGTAAATCCGTGATAAAATCCATGGAAAAATGGGTCCACGGTCTGAACGGGATGGGCAATGGAAGCAGAGATCCGGAAGGCCGAGTATGTGTCACCTTAGCACGTGCACAGGTACCACAGGCTGACACATAGTCCTCAATACACTTACGCAACCCCAGCGCCACCAGAATCTGCGAGAGATGAGATTGACAGTCGATCTGCTCCCAGGGTGCCCAGCAAGCACCGTACAGTGATGTTCCTCAAACACCTTGTGACGTAATTCGGAGGGAAGAAACTACTTCCCCTGAGGACAAGAGTCCGGAGCATCCTCCTGTGCCTCAAACACCCTGGCCTCGAGATCAGGATAAAGAGCAGATATAACCATTCCTTCAGATAAAATGGGACTAGGGTCATTAGACTCACCCCCCAGGAAATCTACACGACAAAGCGTCCGCCTTGTTGTTCTTAACCCCAGGGCGGTAAGTCTGGTGAAAAACAATGACCATCTGGCCTGCCTTGGGTTCAGTCGCTTAGCCGACTCCAGGTAGGCCAGATTCTTGTGATCCGTAATAGGGTGAATTGCTCCTTCCAACCAATGCCGCCATTCCTCGAATGCCAACTTAATGGCCAGCAATTCCCTATTGTCCACATCATAATTCCTTTCAGCAGTAGAGAGTTTTTTAGAGAAAAATGCACATGGGAGCCATTTACTGGGTGAAGGACCCTGCGACAATATTGCTCCTACCCCAACCTTGGACGCGTCAACCTCAACAATAAATGGCTGAGACACGTGCGGTTGCACCAGAATAGGGGCCGAAGCAAAACATTCTTTCATAGAAGAAAAGGCCTGTAATGCCGCATCAGACCAGACAGAAATATCCGCACCATTCCTAGTCATGTCTGTTAAAGGTTTAACCACCGATGAATAGTTCAAGATAAATTTACGGTAGTAGTTGGTAAACCCCAAAAACCGCATAGGCGCTTTCAGATTTTTCGGGTCGATCCCAGTCCAACACGGCACGGACCTTCTCGGGATCCATACAAAAACCTGAGGATGAGAGCAGGTAACCCAGAAATTGCACTTCCTGAACAACAAATACACACTTTTCCATGTTAGCATACAAGTTATTCTCTCCTAGGATCTGTAACACCTGTCTCACATGATCCTGATGAGTCTCTATATTAGGCGAATAAATTAGTATGTCATCAAGGTATACAATGACAAACCTCCCCACCAGATGATGAAAGATGTCATTGACAGAGTGTTGAAAAACCGCAGGAGCTTCGGTTAACCCAAAGGGCATGACCAGGTTTTCAAAATGACCCTCAGGGGTATTAAATGCGGTCTTCCACTCATCCCCCTCCTTGATCCTTACCAGATTATATGTCCCCCTCAGAATCAACTTAGAGAACACCTTGGCACCGACAATCTGACTAAACAAATCCGGAATCAAAGGAAGGGGGTAAGGATCACGGACGGTAATACGATTGAGCTCACGGAAGTCCAGACATGGTCTCAGGGAACCATCTATTTTCTTTACAAAGAAAAACCCAGCAGCCACTGGGGACTTGGATGGTCTAATATGTCCGTTTGCCAAACTCTCGGTAATATACTCTCTCATGGCCTTTCTTTCGGGTTCCGAAAGATTATACAACCGAGATTTGGGCAATTTAGCTCCGGGAATAAGATTGACGGGACAGTCATACTCCCGGTGCGGAGGCAACTCCTGATTACCATTCTCAGAAAACAAATCAGAAAATTCTGAAATGAACGAGGGTACAGTTTTAGTGGTAACCATAGAGAACGATGCATTAAGACAGTTGTCCATGCAAAAATCACTCCACTCGAGAATCTGTCTCGCCTGCCAATCGATGTTAGGGTTATGTTTGCTTAACCATGGTAAGCCCAACACCAACGGAGCAGGCAGACCCTCCAACACATAACAGGAGATAGATTCCTGATGCAAATCACCCACTCTTAAATGAATGTCATTCACTACCTGCGACAGGCATTTTTGGGTGAGAGGTGCTGAGTCAATTGCAAAAACAGAAATACACTGCTCAAAAAAATAAAGAGAACACTTAAACAAGACAATGTAACTCCAAGTCAATCACACTTCTGTGAAATCAAACTGTCCACTTAGGAAGCAACACTGAGTGACAATCAATTTCACATGCTGTTGTGCAAATGGGATAGACAACAGGTGGAAATTATAGGCAATTAGCAAGACGCCCCCAATAAAGGAGTGGTTCTGCAGGTGGTGACCACAGACCACTTCTCAGTTCCTATGCTTCCTGGCTGATGTTTTGGTCACTTTTGAATGCTGGCGGTGCTTTCACTCTAGTGGTAGCATGAGACGGAGTCTACAACCCACACAAGTGGCTCAGGTAGTGCAGCTTATCCAGGATGGCACATCAATGCGAGCTGTGGCAAGAAGGTTTGCTGTGTCTGTCAGCGTAGTGTCCAGAGCATGGAGGCGCTACCAGGAGACAGGCCAGTACATCAGGAGACGTGGAGGAGGCCGTAGGAGGGCAACAACCCAGCAGCAGGACCGCTACCTCCGCCTTTGTGCAAGGAGGAACAGGAGGAGCACTGCCAGAGCCCTGCAAAATGACCTCCAGCAGGCCACAAATGTGCATGTGTCTGCTCAAACGGTCAGAAACAGACTCTATGAGGGTGATATGAGGGCCCGACGTCCACAGGTGGGGGTTGTGCTTACAGCCCAACACCGTGCAGGACGTTTGGCATTTGCCAGAGAACACCAAGATTGGCAAATTCACCACTGGCGCCCTGTGCTCTTCACAGATGAAAGCAGGTTCACACTGAGCACATGTGACAGACGTGACAGAGTCTGGAGACGCCGTGGAGAACGTTCTGCTGCCTGCAACATCCTCCGGCATGACCGGTTTGGCATTGGGTCAGTAATGGTGTGGGGTGGCATTTCTTTGGAGGGCCGCACAGCCCTCCATGTGCTCGCCAGAGGAAGCCTGACTGCCATTAGGTACCGAGATGAGATCCTCAGACCCCTTGTGAGACCATATGCTGGTGCGGTTGGGTTCCTCCTAATGCAAGACAATGCTAGACCTCATGTGGCTGGAGTGTGTCAGCAGTTCCTGCAAGACGAAGGCATTGATGCTATGGACTGGCCCGCCCGTTCCCCAGACCTGAATCCAATTGAGCACATCTGGGACATCATGTCTCGCTCTATCCACCAACGTCACGTTGCACCACAGACTGTCTAGGAGTTGGCAGATGCTTTAGTCCAGGTCTGGGAGGAGATCCCTCAGGAGACCGTCCGCCACCTCATCAGGAGCATGCACAGTCGTTGTAGGGAGGTCATACAGGCACGTGGAGGCCACACACACTACTGAGCCTCATTTTGACTTGTTTTAAGGACATTACATCAAAGTTGGATTAGCCTGTAGTGTGTTTTTCCACTTTAATTTTGAGTGTGACTCCAAATCCAGACCTCCATGGGTTGAAAAATTTGATTTCCATTTTTAATTTTTGTGTGATTTTGTTGTCAGCACATTCAACTATGTAAAGAACAAAGTATTTCAGAAGAATATTTAATTAATTCAGATCTAGGATGTGTTTTTTTTGTGTTCCCTTTTATTTTTTTGACCAGTGTACTATTCTCTAATGCATTAGTAGTCAACCCGTGAATGCGTACAAACTGTCCATCAATCAAGTTAACTCCTGCCCCACTGTCGATAAATGCTTCGATTTTCACAGTTTTGGACTCTAGCGCCACCTCGGCAGACAGGAGAAAACGGGTACTACCAGTAAAAGACAAAAGTAGGTTTTCTTGCTCCCCATCCACACCACCAATATTAATTGGAGGATTAAAAGTTTTTTCCTTTTTGTTTACACCTTGATGCTGCAAGTACTGACAAATATTCACAAAATGTCCCTTCTTGCCACAACAAAAGCAGACTCCTTTCACATGACCCAAGCTTTTGCCAGTAGTTCCAGGAGTAGCTCCTCCTAACTGCATAGGCTCATCACAAGGCACAACCACCTGAGTGTCAAAGGAAGCAGTACCCTTATTGGACAGTACGTCCTGAAGGTGAGGACCCCTAGATCTCTCCCTCAGGCGTCTATCTAGACGTACAGCAAAGGACATAGCTGCTTCCAATGGCTCAGGATTTTCATGAAAGGCCAACGCGTCCTGCAGTCTCTCAGAGAGACCCTGACAGAATTGGCTACGGAGAGCAGGATCGTTGCACTCAGTATCCGTAGCCCATCTCATAAATTCAGAGCAATAGGTCTCCGTGGAACGTTCTCCCTGCCGCAAACCCCGTAACTTGGTCTCGGCCTGAGAGATCCGATCCGAGTCATTGTAGATGAGACCCAAGGCTCTAAAGAATTCATCTACCGACCGGAGGGACGGTGATCTGGTCGGCAGAGAAAAAGCCCAAGATTGGGCGTCCTCTTTAAGCAATGAAATAATCATACCCACACGTTGACACTCATCGCCAGAAGAGAATGGACGCAGCCTAAGTATTATTTACATGACTTCCTGAACCTGATGAAATTGTCACTACCCCCCGGAAAACCTGTCCGGGAGAGCCACCTTCGGTTCAGGACAGGCCTGGGACCCACCACCAGAACCATCAGCCTGTGGGCTCTGAATCTGCAAAACCATCGCACGGAGGTCTGCTACCTCCAAAGTCAGATTCTGCAGCTGTTCAACCAGTGCAGACCTAGTATCCATAGCTGCACAGATAAGAACAAAAATGGCGGTATTGGCTTGGGATAATGTCACGGATGTAGTAGGGGAGAACACCAAAAGACAACAAGAAGGAAGGGGAAAGACACTAGGCCTCACCGCTAGGAAAGGAAAAAGGTCACCACCTATAAAACCCTGTTCCTGGCCCTAACTCCTATCCATATAGGCACCTCTCGATGGTAGAGATACCCATACACAGGAACCTAGAAAACCCTGGTGACCCTCAGATGCCCTAAAGATAATGACAGGGCAGAGACAACCAATTCCTTCCCTGGTGTAGGAACTAGCATCTCACTGAGGCCTAGTAAACAACCAGGGGGGAATACAAAACACAACAAGCGGAACACTTAACTTCAGAGGATGATGGATGATCAGGACTTCAACACGAACCACACTCCAGCTCTTCCAAGACCAAATGAAGCTATCCCAAGCAAAGAGTGATGGGAAAAGTCAGACTAAATAGGGCGAGGTAAAGGTCACGTGATCCACACCTGAACAGGAGGTGTGGACAAACCGGCGACACACAAAGTGAAACCGAAAGAGGCTGTCAGATCACTAATCCGTAGATAATTTTTCAGACCTTCTGAGACCTGTCACAGATGTGACAATATGACAGATAGGTGCTCCCATTCATTGGCTGTTTCACAGGTAGGTATGCGATCTTGATTTAGAGGTATATCGTCTTTTGTATAAGCTGGAGGTAGATCTAATGTACAGTTTGAATGAAGTCCTCTAACTCTCAGTCCTTTGACCCTTTGACTGTTCACTAATGTGTCTCTCCCCGCCATTGTGGTGAGTTTGAGCTTCCCTGGTTCTGTAGCCACTTGTAATTTCTTGCAGATTTCTTGATCAATGAAGGTGACGTCACTCTGGGCATCCATTAGCGCATTGGCGTATACCTTCTAGTTCCTCCTTTTAGGATTTGAAATGCACACTGGTACAACTATTGATGTGCCATTGCTTTCTCCTTCCCTCACTCTGCAAGAGAATACCGATACTTTCTTTCCTTCCTCAGTATCTTTAGGTATTGAGGATTTATCTTTCTTTGGACATTCTTTATGTAGTGATGTAGGATGGCGTCCTGTACAAACGCTGCATGTGGCCTTTTTCTTACATTCCTTAGTAACATGGCTTTTTCTTAGGCATCCTAAACACAGTTGGTTCTCAAGTACAAACCTCTTCTTTTCTTCTGGGGACTTCTCCTTCAATTGTTGGCACTTGTGTATGGAATGGTTCTCTCCACAGAACATACACTTGAAGGTAGTCTGAAGATTTGTCGGTTCTGTCTCTCTACTGATCCCAGTAGTGGCATTGGACTTCCTCTCGTAGGTATCTGGACCTTTAGCTTCTGCGTTGGTTGCAAAGCTAGTTGCTCTTGCACGTCTTATATCTCTCGCAGGCCTTTCTTCTAAGGATTTTAAGACGTAAGATGATGTTACTGGATTACATGCTTTCTGTGCTTCCTTATTGACGAACTCAGAGAACTCTTTAAAACTTGGGAAGTTCTTGCCTAGATCGAACTGTTCAGTCACATAGCGATTCCATCTAGAAGCCACTTCTTCAGGTAGCTTAGCTAGCATCCTGTGGTTTTCTAGATAGTCATTCAGTACTTCCAGTCCTCATACATGTGGGATGGCATTGCTGCATGCTTGCAGGAAGTCACCGTACTCTTGGAGTCTGAAGTGTTCTTTAGGACCTATTTTAGGCCAGTTATTCAGTTTCTCTCTAAAGGCTCTTTGTATTAAGAAAGGATGACCATATCTCGCATTCAATTTTTCCCAAGCTTGCTTGTAGGCTTCTTCGTCTTTTCTATAGAAGTTACCTTCAAGAACTTCCTTGGCTTCTCCACCAACATATCTCTGAAGGTAGAATAACTTGTCGACTGGACTGAAGTAATGATGCTCAATGATCATTTCAAAGCTTGCCTTCCACTCAATGAACTTCAGTACGTCTCCTGAAAATACAGTGGGTTCCGGCACGGGAAGTCTAGCGAGGACTGTTCTCTGTGGTCTTCCTGGGACAATGGTTGTAACATTCTTCTGACCGTTGTAGTGACATCTAGGAATAGAATCTTCCAGTTCTATTTTCTCACTTAGTTCTTCTTTTCCGGTAGAGATAGAAGGTAAATCCAGACACCTTTTTCCTAACACTGGACTAGGCCTCTCTTTGTCTTTCTGTACAGGGATGGAAGGATAATGACTAATTTCCTCACCCAGTGCTGGAGATTTCCTTCTATTCTCCTGGGAGTAAGTAGGAAAGTAGGAGTCTGCCTCTTCACTTAGTACAGATTTGAACCTATGACGACTCTGATTCATATCCTCTTCGTATAATCTGAGTCTGGCTTCTATGATCTTAACTTCCTTCTGCCTTTCCAGACTTTTCATCTGTGCTTCCATTTGATGGTGTTGTGCATCCTTTTCAGCCATCAGTTGGCGCTGCGCCTCGATGGCAGTTTCCATTTCAATTTCTGCTCTCTTGACAACAATTTGTTCAGCTAATTCCTTTCTTTTGGCTGAAGTATTTGAGGACTGTGATATGTGGGTGACACTTCTGATAGCGAACGAAGTCACACTTGAGATTGTGGTTCCCCTTAAGGACCTAGCATAGTCACTCAAAAAAGCTCATTCATTCCACTTCTTGTTTTAACTTCATCATAATTAGCTGCAGATGAAAGTTCTCTCATGAGTTTTACTAACTCTTTAGTGACCGCAGTACATGTGTCCATGTTGCTTACAATATCCTGGGAAGGTGTCGTAAACGACCGCAGCTACAACCTCTTCCACCACAAAAAAGGGTATATGGTTCAATCTTCCTTTTCTCGTCCTCCTCCTCCTCCATCATATCAACATGCTTATTAGGCTGCCCTTGCCCCTAATGTTTTAGAGTCAGCTCAGCAGCAGGCCCTCGCCCATAATTTTTTCCATGGTCAGATCAGCAACAGGCCCTCACCCCTAATGTTTTAGAGGGTCACTAGCAGGCCCTCGCCCCATAATGTTTTAGATGGTCAGCCCAGCAAAAGGCCCTCGTCCGTAATGTTTTAGATGGTCAGCTCAGCAGCAGGCCCTTGCTCCTAATGTTTTTGAGGGTCACCAGCAGGCCATCAATCATAATTTTTCAAGGCTGTGTATGATGCCCTCCTTTATGTGATATACAGGTTGTATCGGAGCGCCTCTTCCTTGTCATTTTTGGCAGCACTTTATATACAAGTAAATATACAGGAAAGAATGTCTCCTAACAATTTTTCCTCTAAAATCTATTTTATCTTCGGTTTTGTGCGTATTATTGTCAGTCTGTAAGTGGCGTATTACTCGGACAACATCGTTCCCAGCAGCGACCTGGGAGTCCAAGATACATCCAGACATCCTCCCCATGCTGTTCCCGAACTATTTCAGTGGTGTTTCCACCAATTTCTGACCTTTTCCTATGATCCAGACGCCCTCCCCTCTTCAGAGCAGGGGGTGCCTGGTTTAATGCTCGGGTTCTCCCATTGACTTCCATTGTGCTCGGGTTTCATTGCTTCATTTCTTTGCCAAAAAGGCAGTACCATCCCTGCACACATACAGTACAGACCAAAAGTTTGGACACACCTTCTCATTCAAAGAGTTTTCTTTATTTTCATGACTATGAGAATTGTAGATTCACACTGAAGGCATCAAAACTATGAATTAACACATGTGGAATTATATACATAACAAACAAGTGTGAAACAACTGAAAATATGTCATATTCTAGGTTCTACAAAGTAGCCACCTTTTGCTTTGATTACTGCTTTGCACACTCTTAGCATTCTCTTGATGAGCTTCAAGAGGTAGTCCCCTGAAATGGTCTTCACTTCACAGGTGTGCCCTGTCAGGTTTAATAAGTGGGATTTCTTGCCTTATAAATGGGGTTGGGACCATCAGTGGCGTTGAGGAGAAGTCAGGTGGATACACAGCTGATAGTCCTACTGAATAGACTGTTAGAATTTGTATTATGGCAAGAAAAAAGCAGCTAACTAAAGAAAAACGAGTGGCCATCATTACTTTAAGAAATGAAGGTCAGTCAGTCAGCTGAAAAATTGGGAAAACTTTGAAAGTAAGGGCTATTTGACCATGAAGGAGAGTGATGGGGTGCTGCGCCAGATGACCTGGCCTCCACAGTCACCGGACCTGAACCCAATCGAGATGGTTTGGGGTGAGCTGGACCGCAGAGTGAAGGCAAAAGGGCCAACAAGTGCTTAGCATCTCTGGGAACTCCTTCAAGAATGTTGGAAGACCATTTCAGGGGACTACCTCTTGAAGCTCATCAAGAGAATGCCAAGAGTGTGCAAAGCAGTAATCAAAGCAAAAGGTGGCTACTTTGAAGAACCTAGAATATGACATATTTTCAGTTGTTTCACACTTGTTTGTTATGTATATAATTCCACATGTGTTAATTCATAGTTTTGATGCCTTCATAGTCATGAAAATAAAGAAAACTCTTTGAATGAGAAGGTGTGTCCAAACTTTTGGTGTGTACTGTATGTCGCAGTGGCATCGCCTCCGGGTACCGAGTGGCGCAGTCCAGGACGACCAAGATGTGTTGGTGCCCCCTGGCGGACTTCGGTACTGGGCCTACGAGATCCATAGCGATTCTCTCAAATGGTACCTTGATAATCGGGATGGGCACTAAGGGATTGCGGAACAGGTGCTGGGGGCTAGTGGTTTGGCAGGTCGGGCAAGACTTACAAAAGTCATCCACCTCTCTAAACACACTGGGCCAGTAAAACCGTTGTAGTATCCGGTCCTGTGTCTTCTGCAGTCCCAGATGACCCCCGAAAACATGTTGGTGGGTTAACTCTAACACGAGTTTTCGATAGGCCCCAGGCACCACCAACTGTTCACTGGGGTTCACACCGCAGCTGGTTTACCCGATATAGCATATTCTGGTAGACCACGAAACTGGGAAAAATCGACTCAGCCCCAGGTTGTTTGGGTACACCTTCAAGTATTACCACATTCTCCCAGGCCCGGGATAGGGTTGGGTCTCGGCGTTGGGCTGTACCGAAATTATCCCCGGAGACGTTGAGGTCTGGCAACCCAGGACCTGATGGCAACTCCTCCACGTCTCCCCTCAATACCCTACACAGGGTTGTCTCCCCCATTTCCACCAAAGTGGCGTTCACCCCTTCTGCTGGCCCTTTGGCCTCAGGGTTCTGGCCGTCCCCCTAAACAAGGCCAATCTCCTGGGCTTATTCCTGTCTCAGGGGTATCCGTAACTCTCACAACCAGCCATAGGGCAGGGAAACCTGGAAAGTCTCTCCCTATTATGAGTTCATAGTGGATATTTGTGGCGACTGCCACTTCGTGGGTCCACCTGCCAGCCACCGTGGTTAGAACACCAGCGCGGTGGGGTAGTCTTTCAAGTCTCCATGAATTCACATCACCCCAACTTTCCGGCCAGTTTACTCAGTGGACTGCACTTGGGTAGCCCTTACTAGGGTCACCAAGCTCCCTGAGTCAAGCAGCGCCTTCGCTTGAGTGCCTCCCACTTCCACCTGGCACAAGTGGTCTAGAGCCTCCAGGGTACCTGTGGCACACAGTTTCCTAGCATATAGTGATTGTCAGTAACCACAATTAGTGTCCATGGGCTCAACCCGATGAGGACACTCAGCCCTGGTGTGGCCAGGTTCCTGACACCGCCAGCAGTGGGCCTGGGGTGGGGAGTTCTTGAGTTTGCCTGCCCTCCTCCCAAAAGAACCCCCTTTGAAATTTTTGGTGGCTTCATAGCATTCCACCAGGTCCACCATTTCCAGGAGATACCTGGCCGATTCAGAGCTGGAGAGGGGATGGCAGCGCCCTCAAGAATATGTCAGCCAATAGTCTATCCAGCATAGCCGTGGGACTCAGCACATCAGGCTGTAGCCACTTTTGCAAAAGGTGGAGTAAGTCATAATACTGGGGTCTCGTGGGCTCAGCCGGCTTAAACCCCCACTGATATACCCGCTGGGCCCGGACCAACACATTCATCCCCAGTCTTGCCAAAATCTCACCCTTTACCTTCGGGTAGTCGGCCGCTTGATCATCCGGCAAGTCGAAATACACCAGCTGGGACTCTGATGCCAAGAAAGGAGCGACGACCTCAGCCCACTGGTCTCGGGGCAGCGTTTCCCTGGTGGCCATTTTCTTGTACACCGCCAGGTAGGTTTCGATGTCGTCTGCGGGGTCATCTTAGGGATCGCTGCACGGACTGCTTTCCAGGCATCATGGACGCTTGGGGTTGCTCCTGCTGTCTGCAAAGCCATCACTTATTGTAGCAGCAACTGGTTGGTCTCTTGCTGCTGCTTATTAGCCTCCATGAGGGCCTTCACAACAGCCTCCATTTTGTCATGGGGCACGGGTTGAAATACAGCGGGTTTGAAGTATGAGATACAACTGTACCTAAAAATATATCGGCATTCACGCCAGCCTCACTGCGCTTGCCCGCATCCTCAACCAATTGTGCGGATTCACTCTGGCAGTTAGGACTAGCGGATGCAGTATAGAGGCAAAGTGCACAGTTCTTGAATCAAACAGTGGTGTTTATTCACACATTGGTGTATAAAACGCAGGTGACTTAGTGTTTGTTCACACACAAGGAAAGTCGATAAACAATAAAAGACACCTTTTCTCCTGGCTGCTAATTCACATCCTGTTAGCCGTTCAGCCTCATCAAGTCCATAGGCGACCTGTTCGCCTTTAGAGGGGCCTGAGTCCTCCAGCCCGGCTCAAACCTTAAATCCCAGCACAGGCCTCAGTTCACAGCACACAGACTCCTGAGCTCCACTGTCAGAGGGAGGTAAATCCACCACACCTGGCAGTGCTGGCTGGTTTTTATGCCTGGCAAAACCCGGCCTGGAACATGGGGAGTAGTCACCCACCCAGCACTACTCCCAGTAGGAGCGGTCCCGGATCAGCTATGACAGCCATGCTAACTCTCAAGGTGTCAATTAGCAATAGCTGCTGCTGACACATAAAATACCGGCTCTTACTTCACCGAGGCCAGGAACCTTGGGGACACAGACCTTCCATCCACGATGATTCCAGGTACCTTCTTACAAAATCCACTGCACGGCTCCTGTATACTGACATACATATTCACTGCACGGCTCCTGTATACTGACATACATATTCACTGCACAGACCTGTTGTTAACCCTTGATGTTAACAACAAAACAAACCTCAATATTCATTACCCTGATTCTGCAGTTTACAGAAACCCCCCATATGTCGTATACCACTGTATGGGCACACAGCAGGGCTCAGAAGGGAAGGAGAGCCATATGGTTTTTCGAGGGCAGATTTTGCTGGAATGGTCTTAGGGCGCCATGTTGCATTTGAAGAGACCCCGAGGTACCCCCACAGTGAAAATCCCCCAAAAGTGACCATATTTTGTATACTACACCACCCAAGGAATATTTAAGGGGTGTAGCGAGCGATTTGACCCAACAGGCGTTTCATAGAATTTATAACCCATGGCTGTGAAAATTTAAAATAATAAATATTATTTTTTACAAGAAAATGTCGCTTTAGGCCCAAACTTTCTTTTTCACAAAAGATAACAGGAGAATATTCCCCACAATTTGCTGCCTATTTTCTTCTGAATACAGTAACACCTCAATACGCCAAACTGTTATTTGGGGATACACCAGGGTTCAGAAGGGAAGGAGCAGCATCTGGATTTTCTAACATGGAATTATCTGTCATGGATTTTAAGAGCGATACCTTTTTTATTTTTTTGTTGACTGAGCAGCATGAGGGCTTATTTTTTGTGGGACAAGCTGTAGTTTTTATTGGCACTATTTTGGGGTACATTTGGCTTTCTGGTTGCTTTTTATCAAATTTTTTGGGAGGTGAACTCAGAAAAAAAGCTGCTTGGTGTCATTTTTCTCAATTTCTTTTGTTATATTGTTCACTTGATAAGGTAGATCATGTAATATTTTTGTAGATCCGGTCGTTATGGACGCAACAATACCAAATATGTCAAATTTTTATCGATTTTTTTCACGTTTTACAGAATAAGAGCATTTTTAGAAAAAAAATCTTAGAGCCTTTTTAAAAAAAATGTATGGCTATGGTCCTGTTTGAGGGCTCATTTTTTGACGGGTGAGGTGACGTTTTTATTGCTACCATTTTAGATAACATACAACTATTTGATCGATTAACATTATGTTTTTTGAGAGGTGAGGTAATAAGGCTACTTTCACACTAGCGTTCGGAGCGGGTCCGTCTGATGTTTCATCAGACGGATCCGCTCCGATAATGCAGACGTTTGCATCCGTTCAGAACGGATCCGTCTGCATTATTACTTAGAAAATTTTCTAAGTCTGAAAGTAGCCTGAACGGATCCGTCCAGACTTTACATTGAAAGTCAATGGGGAACGGATCCGCTTGAAGATTGAGCCATATGGTGTCATCTTCAAGCGGATCCGTCCCCATTGACTTCCATTATAAGTCTGGACGGATCCGCTCGCCTCCGCACGGCCAGGCGGACACCTGAACGCTGCAAGCAGCGTTCAGGTGTCCGCTCACTGAGCGGAGCGGAGGCTGAGCGCTGGCAGGCGCATGCATTCTCAGTGGATCCGCCTTTACTGAGAATGCATTGGGGCCAGACGGATGCGTTCGGGGTCGCTCGTGAGCTCCTTCAAACGGTGCGCATGAGCGGACACCTGAACGCAGGTGTGAAAGTAGCCTAAAAAAAGCTTGTTTTGGCTAATATTTATTTATTTAATTTTTACGGCGTTAACCTGATAGGGTAGCTCATGTGATACTTTTATAGAGCGGCCGTCACGGATGCGGCAATACCAAATATGTCTATTTTATTAAAAAAATTCAATTTTTAACATTTTTAATTGGGGAAACTTTTTTTGTACATTTTTTTTTTACATCGATTCCTAATCTGTATACACAGAGCTCATTCAGCGCTGTGTATACAGCGATCTAGAAGGCAGGGACACCTAGGAACTGTCCCTGCCTTCTCCCTGGGGTGCCCTGCTGTCACTGACTGCGGCCCCCGACACAGTAGCTGTTTGATTAGCGTGCAGCTGCCATCTCTGAAAGAACATTTCAAAACGTCTGATCAGAGATAAACCTGACCGCCCAGGACGTTTATAGTCAATAGGCGGTCGGAAAGTGGTTAATGTCTGGAGCCAGGTCTGGACTGGAGGGTGGATGGTTAATGACCGGGAGCCAGGTCTGGACTGTAGGGTGGATGGTTAATGACTGGAGTCAGGTCTGGACTGGAGGGTGGATGGTTAATGACTGGAGCCAGGTCTGGACTGTAGGGTGGATGGTTAATGACCGGGAGCCAGGTCTGGACTGTAGGGTGGATAGTTAATGACCGGGAGCCAGGTCTGGACTGTAGGGTGGACGGTTAATGACCGGGAGCCAGTTCTAGACTGCAGGGTGGATGGTTAATGACTGGAGCCAAGTCTGGACTGTACGGTGGACGGTTAATGACTGGAGTCAGGTCTGGACTGTAGGGTGGATAGTTAATGACCGGGAGCCAGGTCTGGACTGTAGGGTGGATGGTTAATGACCGTGAGCCAGTTCTGGACTGTAGGGTGGATGGTTGATGACCGGTAGTCAGGTCTGGACTGCAGGGTGAATGGTTAATGATCGGGAGCCAGGACTGGACTGTAGAGTGAACGTTAATGACTGGGAGCCAGATCTTGACTGTAGGGTGGATGGTTAATGACTAAAGCCAGGTCTGGACTGCAGGGTGGATGGTTAATGACCGGGAGCCAGGTCTGGACTGTAGGGTGGATGGTTAATGACTGGAGCCTGGTCTGGACTGTAGGGTGGATGGTTAGTGACCAGGAGCCAGGTCTGGACTGTAGGGTGGATGGTTAATGACCGGGAGCCAGGTCTGGACTGTACGGTGGACGGTTAATGACTGGAGTCAGGTCTGGACTGTAGGGTGGATGGTTAATGACTGGAGCCAGGTCTGGACTGTAGGGTGGGTGGTTAATGACTGGGAGCCAGGTCTGGACTGTAGGGTGGGTGGTTAATGACTGGGAGCCAGTTCTAGACTGCAGGGTGGATGGTTAATGACTGGAGCCAAGTCTAGACTGTACGGTGGACAGTTAATGACCGGGAGCCAGGTCTGTACTGTAGGGTGGACGGTTAATGACTGGAGCCAGGTCTGGACTGTAGGGTGGACGGTTAATGACCGGGAGACAGGTCTGGACTGCAGGGTGGATGGTTAATGACCGGGAGCCAGTTCTGGACTGTAGGGTGGACGGTTAATGAATGGAGCCAGGTGTGGACTGTAGGGTGGATGGTTAATGACTGGGAGCCAGGTGTAGGATGGTTAATGACTGGGAGCCAGTTCTGGACTGTAGGGTGGATGGTTAATGACCGGTAGCCAGGTCTAGACTGCAGGGTGGATGGTTAATGACTGGGAGCCAGGTCTTGACTGTAGGGTGGATGGTTGATGACCAGTAGTCAGGTCTGGACTGCACGGTGGATGGTTAATGACCGGGAGCCAGGTCTGGACTGTAGGGTGGACGGTTAATGAATGGAGCCAGGTCTGGACTGTACGGTGGACGGTTAATGACTGGAGTCAGGTCTGGACTGTAGGGTGGATGGTTAATGACTGGAGCCTGGTCTGGACTGTAGGGTGGATGGTTAATGACCGGGAGCCAGGTCTGGACTGTAGGGTGGATGGTTAATGACCGTGAGCCAGTTCTGGACTGTAGGGTGGATGGTTGATGACCGGTAGTCAGGTCTGGACTGCAGGGTGAATGGTTAATGATCGGGAGCCAGGACTGGACTGTAGAGTGAACGTTAATGACTGGGAGCCAGATCTTGACTGTAGGGTGGATGGTTAATGACTGGAGCCAGGTCTGGACTAAAGGGTGGATGGTTAATGACCGGGAGCCAGGTCTGGACTGTAGGGTGGATGGTTAATGACTGGAGCCTGGTCTGGGCTGTAGGGTGGATGGTTAGTGACCAGGAGCCAGGTCTGGACTGTAGGGTGGATGGTTGATGATCGGGAGCCAGGACTGGACTGTAGAGTGGACGTTAATGACTGGAGCCAGGTGTGGACTGTAGGTTGGATGGTTAATGACAGGGAGCCAGGACTGGACTGTAGAGTGGATGTTAATGACTGAAGCCAGGTCTGGACTGTAGGGTGGATGGTTAATGACTGGTAGCCAGGTCTGGACTGTAGGGTGGATAGTTAATTACTGGAGCCAGGGCTTGACTGTAGGGTGGATGGTTGATGACCGGTAGCCAGGTCTGGACTGCAGGGTGAATGGTTAATGACTAGGAGCCAAGTCTGGATTGGAGGGTGGACGGTTAAGGACTGGAGCCAGGTCTGGACTGTAGGGTGAATGGTTTAGCTCCATGAATACAAGAAAGAGAAAGAAAATCACAGCCACCAAAAGAGCGCCAAACCCCGAGTTAACGTTATAATAAGTTATCAGAATGAGGTGAGAGAGGAATATAGCCATTCTCAAAGTAGTAGGAAAAAATGACTATTGTGGCCAATTGTATTATGAGCTGAAGTAAAAGAGGATCATTGCCTAAAATAAAGTAAAAGTACTTAGAGACTTGTTTAAAAACAAAACAAATGTAAATAATTGACTCACTTCACTGAGGAGGTGGTCCATGGGATAAACTCAGGACACCCATAGACTTGTCCTCCCCCGCCTGGATCGCTTGTAGTATCTTAGGAAAGACACGGCAGTACCACGGATGTTACTTCTGGTGGTTCCCTTTATTGGTATCGCAAGTGGGCTCAATGTGTTTCGGGGGTTACCATATATCCCCCTTCTTCAGGAGCAGTCAAAAATATATACAAAATAACAGTAGCATTATAAAAGCATGTCTTACCAATAGGCTTTATATATACTCAGTTTTTGTAATCCCGCCTGATTGATCCACGAGGTGGCAGTGGAGGTGGAAACGTCACTTACGGTATCAGAAATGAAAGTATCCTCTTTTTTTCCTATTTGTTTACTTTTCATCTTTTATTTTTTATTTATCTTTTATTTTTTTTTTCCTATTATTTATGTAAATCATGTATTTACCATATTTTTCGCCCTATAAGACGCACCTAAGTTTTAGAGGTTGAAAATGTGAAAATATATATTTTAACTCCCCTGCATAACGGAAACGGGACGGATCCGTTATGAAGGCCATAGACTGCTATTATGATGAAATAAATAACAGAGTGCCTCTAAAGACATTCCGTTATGCATTCCGTCATAGAATTGCGTTATGGACCAAGGTAACAGAATTCATAACGCAATTCTGCTTTTACCACCAAACAAAGCGTGTGCAAATTTCAAAATATGAAATTCGCTCATCTCTAGTCACATTATTAGGGAGGATCACTTTATTAGGGGGGTCACAATATTAGTAGTGGTAAAGTATGCAAAAATGAGGGGGCACACTCAAGAGAGAACCACTAGATGGATGATGACATAATATTTTATTACTCTAAAAACAAACCCCTAAAAATATATAAAAACAATCATAAAATAGCATATATTAATGCAGCAATCCTATAGTGCATGACAAGCGGTACTACACATATATGACAAATATCATATGATATATAACATGCAGCAGTATAGCAATGCGTGACACGTTAGTGGTATGGAACCATATATGATAGTCCTGTAGCCGTCCTATTGATAATAGGTAAAATGTCAGCACTTGTGTGCATAAATGTCCCACTGAGACTTAATGGTAATGGTACTATGACCAAATGTCCCAATAAAGATGATGCCACTAATATTAGGGCAGTATAGCTAAATCCAATAGGGCAGTTGAATACCAGTGTCCGGTATTGTAGATGTACAATATGCGTACATATATTAGATACTGGAGCTACTTACTATATCACGCCGCCTGTAGTGTCCCGGTCTCACCCCACCTTCTTGCTGCTTGACCGCAGCGTTGATTCCCCAGGTGGCCGAACGCGGCCGAACGTGGCGTCCCACGTGACCTGGTTGCTTAGGGTTCCGGGTTGGCGCTTCCCTGACGTCACTAATATGCGACTGTGACTCTGGCTGTAGCTCCGTGCCGAAGATGTGATGAAAATGTATCTCTTGTACTTGGAACTTCTGGTTTTTTGTTCTTTTCTCTTCTTATTGAATCCACGCTCACTCCGTGCTACCAGACGCGTTTCAGGGTCTACACCCCTTCCTCAGTGGCCACTGAGGAAGGGGTGTAGACCCTGAAACGCGTCTGGTAGCACGGAGTGTATTCAATAAGAAGAGAAAAGAACAAAAAACCAGAAGTTCCAAGTACAAGAGATACATTTTCATCACATCTTCGGCACGGAGCTACAGCCAGAGTCACAGTCGCATATTAGTGACGTCAGGGAAGCGCCAACCCGGAACCCTAAGCAACCAGGTCACGTGGGACGCCACGTTCGGCCGCGTTCGGCCACCTGGGGAATCAACGCTGCGGTCAAGCAGCAAGAAGGTGGGGTGAGACCGGGACACTACAGGCGGCGTGATATAGTAAGTAGCTCCAGTATCTAATATATGTACGCATATTGTACATCTACAATACCGGACACTGGTATTCAACTGCCCTATTGGATTTAGCTACACTGCCCTAATATTAGTGGCATCATCTTTATTGGGACATTTGGTCATAGTACCATTACCATTAAGTCTCAGTGGGACATTTATGCACACAAGTGCTGACATTTTACCTATTATCAATAGGACGGCTACAGGACTATCATATATGGTTCCATACCACTAACGTGTCACGCATTGCTATACTGCTGCATGTTATATATCATATGATATTTGTCATATATGTGTAGTACCGCTTGTCATGCACTATAGGATTGCTGCATTAATATATGCTATTTTATGATTGTTTTTATATATTTTTAGGGGTTTGTTTTTAGAGTAATAAAATATTATGTCATCATCCATCTAGTGGTTCTCTCTTGAGTGTGCCCCATCATTTTTGCATACTTTATCACTCCTTTCCAGTCCTGAGGGTAGGACTAGAGGGTGAGCACCTACCCATACGAGACAGGGGTGAGCCGCTGGATTTCCTTAATATTAGTAGTGGGGTCACTTTATTAGGGACTGCACACTCCATTGAGACTCATATGCTGACCTTGTGGCTTCTGGGGGGGGGACCGTTTTTCACTATGTCACTTTCCTGCATTGCTGCTAAATTATGCATTATGTCAGATTTTGTCTTTTTAACAATAAAGGATCATGTTATATTATATGTGTGTTCTCATATGTTTGGTGCGCTATTTTATTTTATATATACACACATTCAGCTATTTGTGTTTTGATAATATTGGATGTGTATATACAGTACAGACCAAAAGTTTGGACACACCTCATTCAAAGAGTTTTCTTTATTTTCATGACTATGAAGGCATCAAAACTATGAATTAACACATGTGGAATTATATACATAACAAACAAGTGGGAAACAACTGAAAATATGTCATATTCTAGGTTCTTCAAAGTAGCCACCTTTTGCTTTGATTACTGCTTTGCACACTCTTGGCATTCTCTTGATGAGCTTCAAGAGGTAGTCCCTGAAATGGTTTTCACTTCACAGGTGTGCCCTGTCAGGTTTAATAAGTGGGATTTCTTGCCTTATAAATGGGGTTGGGACCATCAGTTGCGTTGAGGAGAAGTCAGGTGGATACACAGCTGATAGTCCTACTGAATAGACTGTTAGAATTTGTATTATGGCAAGAAAAAAGCAGCTAAGTAAAGAAAAACGAGTGGCCATCATTACTTTAAGAAATGAAGGTCAGTCAGTCAGCCGAAAAATTGGGAAAACTTTGAAAGTAAGGGCTATTTGACCATGAAGGAGAGTGATGGGGTGCTGCGCCAGATGACCTGGCCTCCACAGTCACCGGACCTGAACCCAATCGAGATGGTTTGGGGTGAGCTGGACCGCAGAGTGAAGGCAAAAGGGCCAACAAGTGCTAAGCATCTCTGGGAACTCCTTCAAGACTGTTGGAAGACCATTTCAGGTGACTACCTCTTGAAGCCCATCAAGAGAATGCCAAGAGTGTGCAAAGCAGTAATCAAAGCAAAAGGTGGCTACTTTGAAGAACCTAGAATATGACATATTTTCAGTTGTTTCACACTTGTTTGTTATGTATATAATTCCACATATGTTAATTCATAGTTTTGATGCCTTCATAGTCATGAAAATAAAGAAAAGTCTTTGAATGAGAAGGTGTGTCCAAACTTTTGGTCTGTACTGTATGTATGTATATGTGTGTCGTGACACCATGAGGGGTTGTGTTTGGCAAGGCAGGTATTTTCCTCCCAGCATGTGCGGTTGGGCTCGTTTCCAGCCAGGTGAGGTCAAATTAAAAACAAAAGAAGGAAGGTATATGGAAGAAGATAAAGAACTAGCTAACGGCCTCAATGAATACTTCTGTTCAGTTTTTACAAAGGAAAATGAAGGAAAAGGACCTCAGTTAGGAAAGAAGACTAATGAATCTTTTGATGCATGTGTCTTTACAGAGGAAGAGGTTCTAAGTCAGCTGTCTAAAATTAATACAAATAAGTCACAGGGGCCTGATGGGATACACCCAAAGCTATTAGAGCTCAGCGGTGAACTAGCTAAACCATTAACAGATTTATTTAACCAATCACTGGCAACAGGAGTCGTCCCAGAAGATTGGAAATTAGCAAATGTTGTGCCCATTGACAAGAAAGGTAGTAGGGAGGAATCGGGAAACTATAGGCCAGTAAGCCTGACATCAATAGTGGGGAAATTAATGGAAACCATACTTAGGGAGTGGATTGTGGATCTAAAATCCCATGTATTAAAAGATGAAGAACAGCATGGGTTTACTTCAGGGAGATCATGTCAAACTAATCTTATTGATTTTTTTGATTGGGTGACTAAAATAATAGATGGCGGAGGTGCAGTAGACATCGCTTATCTAGACTTTAGTAAGGATTTTGATACTGTCACACACAGAAGGCTTATCAATAAAGTGCAGTCTTTGGGCTTGGACTCCCATATTGTGGAATGGATTAGGCAGTGGCTGAGGGACAGACAGCAGAGGGTTGTAGTCAATGGAGTATATTCAGACCATGGTCTTGTTACCAGTGGGGCACCTCAGGGGTCTGTTCTGGGACCCATATTGTTTAATATCTTTATCAGCGAAATTGCAGAAGGCCTCAATGGTAAGGTGTGTCTTTTTGCTGATGACACAAAGATTTGTAACAGGGTTGATGTTCCTGGAGGGATACACCAAATGGAAAAGGATTTAGGAAAACTAGAGGAATGGTCAAAAATCTGGCAACTAAAATGTAATGTTGATAAGTGCAAGATAATGGACCTGGGGCGTAAAAACCCAAGAGCAGAATATAGAATATTTGACACAGTCCTAACCTCAGTATCTGAGGAAAGGGATTTAGGGGTCATTATTTCAGAAGACTTAAAGGTAGGCAGACCATGTCATAGAGCAGCAGGAGATGCTAGCAGAATGCTTGGGTGTATAGGAAGAGGCATTACCAGTAGACAGAGGGGGGCGCTCATGCCGCTCTACAGAGCACTAGTGAGACCTCATCTGGAGTATTGTGCGCAGTACTGGAGACCATATCTCCAGAAGGATACTGATACTTTGGAGAGAGTTTAGAGAAGAGCTACTAAACTGGTCCATGGATTGCAGGATAAAACTTACCAGGAAAGGTTAAAGGACCTGAACATGTAGAGCTTGGAAGAAAGACGAGACAGAGGGGATATGAGAGAAACTGCTAAATACATAAAGGGAATCAACAAGGGAAAAGAGGAGAGAAGATTTACAAGAAGAAAAACTGCTCCAAGAGGACATAGTGTTAAATTAGAGGGGCAAAGGTTTAACAGTAATATCAGGAAGTATTACTTTACTGAGAGAGTAGTGGATGCATGGAATAGCCTTCCTGCAGAAGTGGTAGCTGCAAATACAGTGGAGGAGGTTAAGCATGCATGGGATAGGCATAAGGCCATCCTTCATATAAGATAGGGCCGGGGGCTATCCATAGTACTCAGTATATTGGGCAGACTAGATGGGCCAAATGGTTCTTATCTGCCGACACATTCTAGGTTTCTATGTAAATACCGGACCTGAGTTTGAGGGCTGGTCCATGTTTTGGCAGCATCTGGTTGTCCTTAACCTCTTAAGGACATAGGGCGTACAGGTACGCCCTTGTGCCCTGGTACTTAAGGACACAGGGCGTACATGTACGCCCTGTGTATTTTCAATCACTGCCGTGCGGCTGGCAGTGATCGGAGCCCGGTGCCTGCTCAAATCATTGAGCAGGCACCTAGGCTAAATGCGCGGGGGGGTCCCGTGACCCCCCCATGTCGGCGATCGCGGCAAACCGCAGGTCAATTCAGACCTGCGGTTTGCTGCGATTTCTGCAGTTTCTGGTCCCCGCGGTCCCTGACCGCGGGGATCAGAAACTTTATATGCCTAAAAAAACGTTTTATTCACCCCCCCCTGCACCCCCGAATGATTTTATGGTGGCGGTAGGTGCAGGGGGAGGGTTGCGGGCGGTGTGGGCGGTGCGGGAGGCGGGCGATGCGGCAGGCGGGATAGCGATCCCCCGCCCGCCTCCCCTTGTATAATCGTTGGTTTCTAGTGGGTATACCAGGGTGCCAGCACATTGCTGGCACCCTGGTATAAACGGCTGACATCTGCGATGCGATGTCAGCCGTTTAACCCTTTCCATACAGCGGTCCGTACGGACCGCTGTATGGAAAAGGTTAACAGCGCAGGGAGCTCCCTCCCTCTCCCATCGGGGGGCTGCTGTGCCTTTGCAGCCCCCCGATGGGGAGGGAGAGAGCCCCCAGACAGCCCCCCGACAGATCCCCTCCTTACCCTTCCCCGTCTGCGAAGTTCTGACCAGAACTGAGCAGACGGGGAAGGTTCCCATGGCAACAGGACGCCTCTCAGGCGTCCTGCTGTCCATAGTGCTGAACAGATCTGTGCTGAAGGCATAGATCTGTTCAGTGTAAGTAAAATACAGTACAGTACAATATATATTGTACTGTACTGTATTATACAGACATCAGACCCACTGGATCTTCAAGAACCAAGTGGGTCTGGGTCAAAAAAAAGTGAATAAAAGTGAAAAAAAAGTAAAAATCAAAAAACACATTTATCACTGATAAAAAATGAAAAAAATGAAAAAAATAAAATTCCCTACACATGTTTGGTATCGCCGCGTCCGGAACGACCTGATCTATAAAACGGTCATGTTACTTTACCCGAACGGTGAACGCCATAAAAATAAAAAATAAAAAACTATGATGAAATAGAAATTTTGCCCACCTTACTTCCCAAAAAAGGTAATAAAAGTGATCAAAAAAGTCGCATGTACGCCAAAATTGTAACAATCAAACCGTCATCTCATCCCGCAAAAATCATACCCTACCCAAGATAATCGCCCAAAAACTGAAAAAACTATGGCTCTTAGACTATGGAAACACTAAAACATGATTTTTTTTGTTTCAAAAATGAAATCATTGTGTAAAACTTACATAAATAAAAAAATTGTATACATATTAGGTATCGCCGCGTCCGTATCGCCCGGCTCTATAAAAATATCACATGATCTAACCCCTCACATGACCACCGTAAAAAAATAAAAATAAAAACGGTGTAAAAAAAGCAATTTTTTGTCATCTTACGTCACAAAAAGTGTAATAGCAAGCAATCAAAAAGTCATACGCACCCCAAAATAGATGCCAATCAAACCGTTATCTCATCCCGCAAAAAATGAGACCCTACTTAAGATAATTGCCCAAAAACTGAAAAAACTATGGCTCTTAGACTATGGAGACACTAAAACATTTTTTTTGTTTTAAAAATGAAATCATTGTGTAAAACTTACATAAATAGAAAAAATTGTATACATATTAGGTATCGCCGCGTACGTGACAACCTGCTCTATAAAATTACCACATGATCTAACCTGTCAGATGAATGTTGTAAATAACAAAAAAAAACGGTGCCAAAAAAGCTATTTCTTGTTACCTTGCCGCACAAAAAGTGTAATATAGAGCAACCAAAAATCATATGTACCCTAAACTAGTACCAACAAAACTGCCAACCTATCCCGTAGTTTCTAAAATGGGGTCACTTTTTTGGAGTTTCTACTCTAGGGGTGCGTCAGGGGGGCTTCAAATGGGACATGGTGTAAAAAAAAACTGTCCAGCAAAACCTGCCTTCCAAAAACCGTATGGCATCCCTTTCCTTCTGCGCCCTGCCGTGTGCCCGTACAGCGGTTTACGACCACATATGGGGTGTTTCTGTAAACTACAGAATCAGGGCCATAAATAATGAGTTTTGTTTGGCTGTTAACCCTTGCTTTGTAACTGGAAAAAAAATATTAAAATGGAAAATCTGCCAAAAAAGTGAAATTTTTAAATTGTATCTCTATTTTCCATTAAATCTTGTGCAACACCTTAAGGGTTAACAAAGTTTGTAAAATCAGTTTTGAATACCTTGAGGGGTGTAGTTTCTTAGATAGGGTTACTTTTATGGAGTTTATAATCTAGGGGTGCATCAGGGGGGCTTCAAATGGGACATGGTGTAAATAAACCAGTCCATAAAAATCAGCCTTCCAAAAACCAAACGGCGCACCATTCACTCTACGCCCCGCTGTGTGGCCGTACAGTAGTTTACGGCCACATATTGGGTGTTTCTGTAAACGGCAGAGTCAGGGCAATAAAGATACAGTCTTGTTTGGCTGTTAACCCTTGCTTTGTTAGTGGAAAAAATGGGTTAAAATGGAAAATTAGGCAAAAAAATGAAATTCTCAAATTTCATCGCCATTTGCCAATAACTCTTGTGCAACACCTAAAGGGTTAACTACGTATGTAAAATCAGTTTTGAATACCTTGAGGGGTGTAGTTTCTTAGATGGGGTCACTTTTAGGGAGTTTCTCCTCTAGGGTTGCATCAGGGGGCTTCAAATGGGACATGGTGTAAATAAACCGGTCCATAAAAATCAGCCTTCCAAAAACCAAACGGCGCACCTTTCACTCTACGCCCCGCTGTGTGGCCGTACAGTAGTTTACGGCCACATATTGGGTGTTTCTGTAAACGGCAGAGTCAGGGCAATAAAGATACAGTCTTGTTTGGCTGTTAACCCTTGGTTTGTTAGTGGAAAAAATGGGTTAAAATGAAAAATTTGACAAAAAAATGAAATTCGCAAATTTCCTCCCCATTTGCCAATAACTCTTGTGCAACACCTAAAGGGTTAACAACGTATGCAAAATCAGTTTTGAATACCTTGAGGGGTGTAGTTTCTTAGATGGGGACATTTTTGGGTGGTTTCTATAATGTAAGCCTCGCAAAGTGACTTGAGTCTTGAACTGGTCCCTGAAAATTGAGTTTTTGTAAATTTCTGAAAAATTTCAAGATTTGCTTCTAAACTTCTAAGCCTTGTAACATCCCCAAAAAATAAAATATCATTCCCAAAACAATTTAAACATGAAGTAGACATATGGGGAATGTAAAGTCATCACAATTTTTGGGGGTATTACTATGTATTACAGAAGTAGAGAAACTGAAACTTTGAAATTTGCTAATTTTTCCAAATTTTTGTTAAATTAGGTATTTTTTGGTGCAAAAAAAATTATTTTTTTGACTCCATTTTACCAGTGTCATGAAGTACAATATGTGACGAAAAAACAATCTCAGAACGGCCTGGATAAGTCAAAGCGTTTTAAAGTTATCAGCACTTAAAGGGACTCTGGTCAGATTTTCAAAAAATGGCCTGGTCCTAAGGTGTAAAAAGGCTGTGTCCTTAAGGGGTTAAAAAGGCAGCTGGGCTCAGCAGAGATGTCTCTGTTTTTGGGATCTGAGGCTTTGTGCCATGCTGGAGGGCTGAGAGCCGCACGCTGGGGAACCATGCCCCCTAAAGCCTGCTGTGGACTACTGGAGGCAGAGCTGCCAGCAAGGTGACTTGTGTTATATGAACTTTCCATTGTGTGTGAATTAACACCAAGACTGCAAAGTTACTGCTGTTTTGTGCAACTGCCTCAAGTGTGAATAAACACTGACGTTTTGAGTTAAGAACTTGCATTTTGCCTCTGTACTGCGCCCGCTGTGTATATGTGTGTGCGGCTTCTGCTGTCATGTCGCCGCATACACGGTTACCCCACTCACACACCAGTCGTCATACATGTGTCTGTGAAGATGATGGTTTCCGCTCCTTGTGCTGTTCTTATATCATCATACAATAATCCTGTATATTATACTCCTAAACAACCTTTACAATGTCTAGAAGCTGGAGACTCATCCTGACCTAGTCCTGCTCACACAGCTGAGGGTTTGTCACAATTGTATCCAGTTTAGATAATTGTAACTCATTACAAGGACGGAGATTTGTGCTGCAGATGAGACTGGGTACAATTGTGAGAAGTGAAAAGTAAATGGCGAGGATGGTTGTCAGCTTCTTGGTGCATACAGTAATGAAGCCATTCATTTACAGCCAGCAGAGATCTTGACAATCGTGAGGGAGTGAACCACAAAGTCTCCTAGAAAGCTTTGTATCTATAGGACTGCACTGATTGACTCGGGGGGAGAAGGCTTCTATAGGCAGCTGGGACTGTGAGAGGCGACGGGCGCTGTAATCCTTCCATCCCATGACAGGTAGAGAATGACCCCCAAACTAGAAATCATTTTACTAATTCACAGAACATCAGAGGTGTTAAAAGTCTAGAGACCTGTGATTAAATCCGCAAAGAGCGCGGCGCTGGAGGCCTAATAACTATCATTTACCACTGAATATTCGTCAGATCTCAAACTGTTCCACAATTACAAGGTTTTCAGGTGTTATTAAGACAAGAATCTTTTCAGGCTCCAGTCAGCGGAGGAGCAATGGCGCACAGCGGCTGCTTATCTCCCACTCTGTTATAAAGGCGGTTATTACCGAGCATTGATAGCGCATCGCTCACAGTGGGCACAGCCGAGCGGCTCTGATCAGCCTCAGCTTGTGGCCTCCGGGGTCAGGAGAGCCGCAGCAAAAGGTATACACATCATAAAGGTGCGCGGCCATACCTTCCAAAACAATATGCGGAAAATGTGTAAATCGGCAGCTTATATAGCGGCACAATATTCCATAGCGCTGTACACAGCATCACTCACACCAGTCCCTGGCTCCGGAGGGGCTCACACAGGGGCCGCTTCATGGGATCCCACCTAGAGGAAACCAGAGCCAACACGGTGAGAACAGACAATGTCCGTGCAGATGTTGTCCTTGGTTGGGTTTGAACTGGCCATTGCTTTACTTAGGGTCCCAGGACCGAGTTATATCATCTCCTATCCTCCAGTCACAATTCTATAGTTATAACATGTATGATGCTCCAGTCACATTAAGAGCTGCAGTCAAAATTCTGCTGTTCTAACAATCCTTATGCTCCGGTCTTATCCAGAGCTGCATTCACAATGCTGCAGTCATATCATGCCTTATGCTCCAGGTCAGTGCTCTCATTAAGAGAAACAAAACAGGATATAACGTTATAGGGCCCTTCATACCGCTCTATACTAACGTTAGAGGACGTTATAGGGCCCTTCACACCGCTCTATACTTCAGTTAGATGAGTGTCACCGCCACTTCTGTGAGAAGGTCTGGCAGACGTTCTTCTCTACCTCTTGTATGACGTTCTTGGTTTTGGTTTCACTTTGTCATCTCCTTTCCTTCTCCCAGGTGTCACCTATTTAGACTAATCGTCTCCCTTTATATTCCCTCCCATACTGCCTCACTTTGCGGTTTATACTACTTCCTGGATGAAGTGTTCACTGCTGGAGGCTGCTGCTGCTGTTTGCTCAGATAAATCCTTTCCTTTATTGTGTTTCCTTGCTGGCTTGATTCTAGGTGACCCTGACTCTGTCCGTATTAAGTG
Source organism: Bufo bufo (assembly GCF_905171765.1). NCBI lineage: Eukaryota > Metazoa > Chordata > Amphibia > Anura > Bufonidae > Bufo > Bufo bufo. The sequence goes on from NC_053396.1 coordinate 228,247,829, forward strand.
CAGGGAGCCGGTGGTCGTGTCCCCTCACTATTATAGGGTTTTCAGGTGTCACACAGTCTTAGGGTAATAAAAAAATTAATTAAAAAAAGATAAAAAAGAAATCCTCTAAAAACTTTCCATTTGCTACTATTGGCAAGGTTGATGCGGAAATTGAAGGTTTGCCGTTTGCTTGTAGTTCCCGTTTTGTCCTACCTGCCAGGGTGGCGCTAGATAGCAAGAACATTGTGAGATTTTTGTAGATAGTGGAGCAGCTGTCAATCTCATTGATAATCAATTTGCAACAACGCATGGTTTCCAGGTATGCACCGGTTTTTGCTATCGATTCCGCTCCACTTTCTCAAAGATCATTAAAGGGCATAGTTCACAATATCCGTTTGACTGTGGGTGACGCTCATGTTGAGGATGTGTCATGTTTCGTCCTTAGCGGTTTGCCTACTCCTCTAGTGTTGGGGCTACCCTGGCTCACTAAACATAACCCCACCATTGATTGGCAAACAAGGCAAATAAATGGTTGGAGTGAGTTTTGCAGAGAGAATTGCCTCATGGCGTCTCTTTCAGAGGTTTCTACCAAAACTATGCCATCTTTTCTCTCTGAATTTTCGGATGTGTTTTCCGAGAGTGGTGTCCAGGAGTTGCCCCCTCACCGGGAGTACGACTGCCCTATTAATCTCATCCCAGGCGCCAAGCTGCCTAAATCTCGTTTATACAATCTCTCCCAACCTGAAAGGGTCGCTATGTGTACTTATATCTCTGAGAGCCTGAGAAAAGGACACATCCGACCCTCGAAGTCACCTGTTGCCGATGGGTTTTTTTTTGTTAAGAAAAAAGATGCTTCTTTAAGACCATGTCTGGATTTCAGGGAGCTGAACAGTATCACAATTCGTGACCCATATCCGCTTCCTCTGATCTCGGACCTGTTTAACCAGATTGTTGGGGCTAAGGTTTTTTCTAAGTTGGATTTAAGAGGAGCATACAACCTAGTCAGGGTCAGGGAAGGGGACGGCCTTCAATACCTCTGAGGGCCATTTCGAGAATTTGGTTATGCCCTTTGGTTTGATGAATGCTCCGGCCGTCTTCCAACATTTTGTGAACAGCATTTTTTATCATTTAATGGGGAAATTTGTACTGGTGTATCTGGATGACATTTAGATTTTTTCTCCTGTTTCCAAGACTCATCGGGACCACCTACATCAGGTCTTGCTGATTCTGTAGGAGAATAAATTGTACGCTAAACTGGAGAAATGTGTGTTTGCGGTTACGGAGATTCAATTTCTTGGTTTTCTTCTCTCCGCTTCTGGTTTTCGGATGGACCCTGAGAAGGTCTGCGCTGTGCTTGATTGGGAGCTTCCTGAGAATCAGAAGGCGCTGATGCGGTTTTTGGGTTTTGCCAATTATTACAGAAAGTTCATTTTGAATTATTCCTCTGTTGTTAAACCACTCACTGATATGACTAAAAAGAGGGTGGATTTTTCCTCCTGGTCGGTAGATGCGCTTAAGGCCTTTTCTAGTATCAAAGAGAGTTTTGCTTCCGCTTCCATTTTGGTACAACCTGATGTCTCTCTACCTTTTATTGTTGAGGTGGACGCTTCTGAGGTGGGTGCGGGTGCGGTCTTATCTCAGGGTCCCTCTCCTGCCAAATGGCGACCGTGTGTCTTTTTCTCAAGGAAACTCTCCTCTGCAGAGAGAAATTACGATGTGGGAGATAGGGAGTTGTTGGCCATCAAATTAGCTTTTGAGGAATGGCGCCATTGGTTAGAGGGAGCCAGACACCCTATTACCGTGTTTACCGACCATAAGAATCTGGCCTACTTGGAATCGGCCAAGCGTCTGAACCCGAGACAGGCCAGATGGTCTTTGTTCTTTTCTAGGTTTAATTTTGTTGTTACGTTCCGCCCTGGGGTTAAAAATGTGAAGGCAGATGCCCTGTCACGTTGTTTTCCGAGGGGGGAACTTTGAAGACCCGGGTCCCATTTTGGCTGAAGGGGTGGTCGTCTCTGCTCTTTATCCTGAATTGGAGGCAGAGGTTCAGGCAGCCCAGTCAGAGGCTCCTGATCTTTGTCCTCCTGGGAGGTTGTTTGTGCCTCTCGCTTTACGACACAAGGTTTTTAAGAAGCACCACGATACTGTCCTTGCTGGGTACCTGGGGAGTAGAGCCACAGTGGATCTCATCGCTCAGAGATTCTGGTGGCCGGCTCTTCGTAAGACGGTTGAGGGTTTTGTGGCAGCCTGCGAGACCTGCGCTCGTGCCAAGGTCCCTCATTCACGGCCATCGGGTTCTCTCCTCCCATTACCCATTCCTTCCCGTCCTTGGACGCATCTGTCCATGGACTTCATTACGGACCTGCCTCGTTCCTCGGGGAAGACTGTGATTCTGGTGGTAGAGGACCGTTTTAGCAAAATGGCGCATTTCATTCCCTTTCCTGGGTTACCCAATGCTAAGACGCTGGCGCAAGCGTTTGTTGATCACATTGTTAAATTGCATGGCATTCCTTCAGACATCGTTTCTGATAGGGGCACGCAATTTGTTTCCAGATTCTGGAAGGCCTTCTGTTCTCGCTTGGGGATTCGGTTAGAAACATAGAAACATAGAATGTGTCGGCAGATAAGAACCATTTGGCCCATCTAGTCTGCCCAATATACTGAATACTATGGATAGCCCCCGGCCCTATCTTATATGAAGGATGGCCTTATGCCTATCCCATGCATGCTTAAACCCCTTCACTGTATTTGCAGCTACCACTTCTGCAGGAAGGCTATTCCATGCATCCACTACTCTCCCAGTAAAGTAATACTTCCTTATATTACTTTTAAACCTTTGCCCCTCTAATTTAAAACTGTGTCCTCTTGTGGTAGTTTTTCTTCTTTTAAATATGCTCTCTTCCTTTACCGAGTTGATTCCCTTTATGTATTTAAAAGTTTCTATCATATCCCCTCTGTCTCTTCTTTCTTCCAAGCTATACATATTAAGGTCCTTTAACCTTTCCTGGTAAGTTTTATCCTGCAATCCATGTACTAGTTTAGTAGCTCTTTTCTGAACTCTCTCTAGAGTATCTATATCCTTCTGGAGATATGGCCTCCAGTACTGCGCACAATACTCCAAGTGAGGTCTCACCAGTGCTCTGTACAGCGGCATAAGCACTTCACTCTTTCTACTGCTTATACCTCTCCCTATACATCCAAGCATTCTGCTGGCATTTCGTGCTGCTCTATTACATTGTCTTCCCACCTTTAAGTCTTCTGAAATAATTACTCCTAAATCCCTTTCCTCAGATACTGAGGTCAGGACTGTGTCAAATATTCTATATTCTGCCCTTGGGTTTTTACGCCCCAGGTGCATTATCTTGCACTTATCCACATTAAATTTCAGTTGCCAGAGTTCTGACCATTCTTCTAGTTTTCCTAAATCCTTTTCCATTTGGCGTTTCCCTCCAGGAACATCAACCCTGTTACCTATCTTTGTGTCATCAGCAAAAAGACAAACCTTACCAGCGAGGCCTTTTGCAATATCACTTATGAAGATATTAAACAAAATCGGTCCCAGTACAGATCCCTGTGGAACCCCACTGGTAACATTACCTTGTTTTGAATGTTCTCCATTGACTACAACCCTCTGTTGTCTGTCACTCAGCCACTGCCTAATCCACTCAACAATATGGGAGTCCATGCTCAATGACTGCAGTTTATTGATAAGTCTTCTATGTGGGACAGTGTCAAAAGCCTTACTAAAATCTAGATATGCGATGTCTACTGCACCTCCACCGTCTATTATTTTATTCACCCAGTCCAAAAAATCTATAAGATTTGTTTGACATGATCTCCCTGAAGTAAACCCATGTTGTTTTTCATCTTGCAATCCATGGGATTTTAGATGTTCCACAATCCTATCCTTTAATAGGGTTTCCATTAATTTGCCTACTATTGATGTCAGACTCACTGGTCTATAGTTGCTCGATTCCTCCCTACTACCTTTCTTGTGAATGGGCACGACATTTGCCAATTTCCAATCTTCCGGGACGACTCCTGTTACTAATGATTGGTTAAATAAATCTGTTAACGGTTTTGCCAGCTCACCACTAAGCTCTTTTAATAATTTTGGGTGTATCTCATCAGGCCCCTGTGACTTATCTGTCTTCACCTTAGACAGCAAACTTAGAACATCTTCCTCTGTAAAGATACATGCATCAAACGATTTAATAGTCATTCTTTCTAGTGGAGGTCCTTCTCCTTTTTCTTTTGTAAAAACTGAACAGAAGTATTCATTAAGGCAGTCGGCTAGCCCTTTATTCTCTTCTACATACCTTCCGTCCTTTGTTTTTAATTTAGTTATTCCTTGTTTTAATTTCCTTTTCTCATTTATATATCTGAAGAATGTCTTATCCCCTTTTTTCATAGACTGAGCTAGTTTTTCTTCTGCCTGCGCTTTAGAAGTTCTTATAACTTGCTTGGCCTCTCTCTGCCTAATCTTGTAGATTTCCTTATCTTCATTGCTCTGGGTTTTTTTATAATTACAAAATGCTAGCTTTTTATTTTTAATGATTTGGGCCACTTCTGCTGAGTACCACAGTGGTCTCTTCCTTTTTTTGTTTTTACTGACAAGTCTAATGCAATTTTCTGTTGCCTTCAATAATGCACCTTTTAAGTAGTCCCATTTCTCCTGGACTCCATGTAATCCGTTCCAGTCTGATAAGGACTCATTTATGACTAATTTCATTTTTGAAAAGTCTGTTTTTCTAAAATCTAAAACTTTTGTTTTTCTGTGGTGGGACTCTTTCACAGTTCTTATATTAAACCACACTGACTGGTGATCACTAGATCCCAAGGTTTCGCCTACAATGACATCATATACCGAATCTCCGTTTGTGAATACCAAATCCAAAATGGCCTCCCTCCGGGTTGGCTCCTCAACCACTTGTTGTAGAGATAACCCCAGTAGGGAATTTAGAATATCTGTACTCCTGGTAGAACTTGCTATTTTGGTTTTCCAGTTTATATCTGGAAGATTGAAATCTCCCATAATGATAACTTCTCCTTTCATTGTCATTTTAGCTATTTCTTCAACTAGTAGATCATCTAGTTCTTTAACTTGACCAGGTGGTCTATATATCACACCTACACGAGTTACTGCATGGTTAGCAAACTGCAACGTAACCCAAACTGACTCTATGTTGGCCTCACCAACTTGTATTAGGTTAGATTTAATGCTGTCTTTCACATACAGGGCCACTCCTCCTCCTTTCTTGCCTTCTCTGTCTCTTCTGTATAAAGAGTACCCTGGTATGGTTATGTCCCAGTCATTTCTTTCATTAAACCATGTCTCCGTAACAGCCACTAAATCTACATTCTCAGATGCCATTATTGACCCAAGTTCATTGATTTTTTTACCTAAACTGCGAGCATTTGTAGACAGGACTCTGAGCTTATCATTTCTTAACCTCTGTGCTTCTGACCTGTTCTGGCATTGTTTCGGGGGGCAATTGGACTCTTTTATTTTCACTCTTTTGCCCCCCCTTCCTAGTTTAAATACTCTTCCGCAAATTCTTGGAGTTGTTCACTAAGTACATTTGTTCCTTTGAGAGAAAGATGCAAACCATCTTTTTTGTACAGTTCCTTTCTATTCCAAGTAGAGCTATCATGAGAAACAAAGCCAAATCCTTGCTCTTGACACCATTTACCAAGCCATATGTTGAACTCCTTTATGCGCCTCTGCCTATCATTCTGAACATTATGCACAGGCAGAACTTCAGAAAATGAAATGCTGGATGCAAAATCCTGTACATCATTACCAAGTGTGATAAAAGATTTTTTCACCTCTGACACTTCATTGCAAGCCAGGTCATTTGTCCCTAGATGGACAAGAACATCCACGTCCCCTTCCTGCTTTGCTTGCTTAACAATATTAATAATACGTCTTCTATCTCTTCTAGCAGTAGCCCCAGGGAGACATCTCACAAAACCATTTTCTTTAAGCTCCACACTTCTTATGATTGAATCACCCAGCAACAGCTGCTTCCTTTGAGACTTCACTTTATCTTTTTTGTTGCATACATTAGACATAGGAGTCGATGGTTTCTCACCCTCTGTGCTTGAGTCCATATCCATGTTGTCCTTACATTCTGAGAGTGCTGCAAATGAATTATGGAGAACCACCGACTGTGGGACATGTCTTCTATCCACCACTCTAAGACTTCCAGAACCTACAGTAACCCATCTGCCATTTCTGGGGGTCCTCTGTGGCAGCTGCATTGCATCAGTCCTAGCTGGAGTTTGTTTAACAGATAATTTAAATATTTCAGCTTTCAAAAATGCAATTTCCTGCTGCAGTAAGGAGAACTGTCTACAGATCTGACAGCATCCGAATCTCCAAAGAGTGGAACATGAAATAAATGCACAACAATTCCTGCACTGAACCAAGTCTGCCATTTTAAAGAGGAGAAAAAAAAATAAAAAAAAATTTGTAACTTTAAATCAAACAAATCTTACCTTTTTTTTTGTATTGTTTCCACCTTCCAGCCTACCTCCTGACTATCTCCTGCAATATCTCTTTACTAGTACTTAATGTAGTACTTGAAGCTAGTACTTGCAGCTAATGAATTAGGCCAGCTAATGAGTCTGTCTCTATATATACACACACTCCTTCCCAAACTCCTCCCCCAGCAACAAATGTAACACCTTAGTGAGCTAGGCTCATTAGCAAACGCACAATAGCAAACAGCTGACCGAATTCCTTACCTCAGGGTAATCTGAAGAGGATGAGTGAGAGATATAAGCGTGTGGCGGATAAGAGACGTGTGCCTGGTCCGGACCTGAATGTGGGTGATCTGGTGTGGTTGTCTACCAAGAATATCAAACTGAAGGTTCCCTCCTGGAAGTTGGGTCCTAAGTTTATTGGGTCTTACAAGATCTTGTCCGTCATCAATCCCGTTGCCTTCTGTCTTGATCTTCCTCAGACTTGGAAGATCCATAATGTTTTTCACAGGTCCCTATTAAAAACTTATGTCCAATGCACTGTACCCTCCTCTTTGCCTCCGCCTCCGATTTTTGTTGATGGTAATCTTGAATTTCAGGTCTCTAGGATTGTGGATTCTCGCATTATCCGCGGTTCTCTTCAGTACCTCGTTCATTGGGAGGGTTATGGTCCTGAGGAGAGGATGTGGGTCCCAGTGGCGGATATTAAGGCCACTCATCTCATCAGGGCTTTCCATAGGTCTCCTCCTGAGAAGGTGGGCTCTGAGTGTCCGGAGTCCACCCGTAGAGGGAGGGGTACTGGGAGGGAATATAAAGTATATACATGGAGTACTGTGTACAGTTCTGGGCTCCTGTGAACAAGGCAGACATAGCAGAGCTGGAGAGGGTCCAGAGGAGGGCAACTAAAGTAATAACTGGAATGGGGCAACTACAGTACCCTGAAAGATTATCAAAATTAGGGTTATTCACGTTAGAAAAAAAGACGACTGAGGGGAGATCTAATTACTATGTATAAATATATCAGGGGTCAGTACAGAGATCACTCCCATCATCTATTTATCCCCAGGACTGTGACGAGGGGACATCCTCTGCGTTTGGAGGAAAGAAGGTTTGTACACAAACATAGAAAAGGACTCTTTACTGTAAGAGCAGTGAGACTATGGACTCTTTACGGTAAGAGCAGTGAGACTATGGACTCTTTACTGTAAGAGCAGTGATACTATGGACTCTTTACTGTAAGAGCAGTGAGACTATGGACTCTTTACTGTAAGAGCAGTGAGACTATGGACTCTTTACTGTAAGAGCAGTGATACTATGGACTCTATACTGTAAGAGCAGTGAGACTATGGACTCTATACTGTAAGAGCAGTGAGACTATGGACTCTTTACTGTAAGAGCAGTGAGACTATGGGCTCTTTACTGTAAGAGCAGTGAGACTATGGGCTCTTTACTGTAAGAGCAGTGAGACTATGGACTCTTTACTGTAAGAGCAGTGAGACTATGGACTCTTTACTGTAAGAGCGGTGAGACTGTGGACTCTTTACTGTAAGAGCAGTGAGACTATGGACTCTTTACTGTAAGAGCAGTGAGACTATGGACTCTTTACTGTAAGAGCAGTGAGACTATGGACTCTTTACTGTAAGAGCAGTGAGACTATGGACTCTTTACTGTAAGAGCAGTGAGACTATGGACTCTTTACTGTAAGAGCAGTGAGACTATGGAGTCTATACTGTAAGAGCAGTGAGACTATGGACTCTTTACTGTAAGAGCAGTGAGACTGTGGACTCTTTACTGTAAGAGCAGTGAGACTATGGGCTCTTTACTGTAAGAGCAGTGAGACTATGGACTCTATACTGTAAGAGCAGTGAGACTATGGGCTCTTTACTGTAAGAGCAGTGAGACTATGGACTCTTTACTGTAAGAGCAGTGAGACTATGGGCTCTTTACTGTAAGAGCAGTGAAACTATGGGCTCTTTACTGTAAGAGCAGTGAGACTATGGACTCTATACTGTAAGAGCAGTGAGACTATGGGCTCTTTACTGTAAGAGCAGTGAAACTATGGCCTCTTTACTGTAAGAGCAGTGAGACTATGGGCTCTTTACAGTAAGAGCAGTGAAACTATGGGCTCTTTACTGTAAGAGCAGTGAGACTATGGACTCTTTACTGTAAGAGCGGTGAGACTATGGACTCTTTACTGTAAGAGCGGTGAGACTATGGACTCTTTACTGTAAGAGTGGTGAGACTATGGACTCTTTACGGTAAGAGCGGTGAGACTATGGACTCTTTACTATAAGAGCCGTGAGACTATGGACTCTATACTGTAAGAGCAGTGAGACTATGGACTCTATACGGTAAGAGCAGTGAGACTATGGACTCTTTACTGTAAGAGCAGTGAGACTATGGACTCTATACTGTAAGAGCAGTGAGACTATGGACTCTTTACTATAAGAGCCGTGAGACTATGGGCTCTTTACTATAAGAGCCATGAGACTATGGACTCTATACTGTAAGAGCAGTGAGACTATGGACTCTTTACTGTAAGAGCAGTGAGACTATGGACTCTTTACTGTAAGAGCAGTGAGACTATGGATTCTTTACGGTAAGATCGGTGAGACTATGGACTCTTTACGGTAAGAGCGGTGAGACTATGGACTCTTTACTATAAGAGCCGTGAGACTATGGACTCTATACTGTAAGAGCAGTGAGACTATGGACTCTATACGGTAAGAGCAGTGAGACTATGGACTCTTTACTGTAAGAGCAGTGAGACTATGGACTCTATACTGTAAGAGCAGTGAGACTATGGACTCTTTACTATAAGAGCCGTGAGACTATGGACTCTATACTGTAAGAGCAGTGAGACTATGGACTCTTTACTATAAGAGCCATGAGACTATGGACTCTATACTGTAAGAGCAGTGAGACTATGGACTCTTTACTGTAAGAGCAGTGAGACTATGGACTCTTTACTGTAAGAGCAGTGAGACTATGGACTCTTTACTATAAGAGCCATGAGACTATGGACTCTTTACTATAAGAGCCATGAGACTATGGACTCTATACTGTAAGAGCAGTGAGACTATGGACTCTTTACTGTAAGAGCAGTGAGACTATGGACTCTTTACTGTAAGAGCAGTGAGACTATGGACTCTTTACTGTAAGAGCAGTGAGACTATGGACTCTATACTGTAAGAGCAGTGAGACTATGGACTCTTTACGGTAAGAGCAGTGAGACTATGGACTCTTTACTGTAAGAGCAGTGAGACTATGGACTCTTTACTGTAAGAGCAGTGAGACTATGGACTCTTTACGGTAAGAGCACTGAGACTATGGAGCTCTCTGCCTGAGGAGGTGGTGATGGTGAGTACAATAAAGGAATTCAAGAGGGGCCTGGATGTATTTCTGGAGCGTAATAATATTACAGGCTATAGCTACTAGAGAGGGGTCGTTGATCCAGGGAGTTATTCTGATGCCTGATTGGAGTCGGGAAGGAATTTTTTATTCCCCTAAAGTGAGGAAAATTGGCTTCTACCTCACAGGGTTTTTTTGCCTTCCTCTGGATCAACTTGCAGGATGACAGGCCGAACTGGATGGACAAATGTCTTTTTTCGGCCTTATGTACTATGTTACTATGTTACTACTGTCACCGCCAGTTCTGTGAGAAGGTCTGGCAGACAATCTTCTATACCTCTTGTATGACGTTCTTTGTTTTGGTTTCACTTTGTCATCTCCTTTCCTTCTCCCAGGTGTCACCTATTTAGACTAATCGTCTTCCTTTATATTCCCTTCCATACTGCCTCACTTTGCGGTTTATACTACTTCCTGGATGAAGTGTTCACTGCTGGAGGCTGCTGCTGCTGTTTGCTCAGATAAGTCTTTTCCTTTATTGTGTTTCCTTGCTGGCTTGATTCTAGGTGACCCTGACTCCGTCCGTATTTAGTGCAGGGAGCCAGTGGTCGTGTCCCCTCACTATTATAGGGTTTTCAGGTGTCACACAGTCTTAGGTACGTGGGCATGCAATCGTCTACCATTGAGACCCTTGCATGTGCATAGCAATCAGGGAGAGCTCCTAGGGTTTTAAAGGGCTCACCTATATGCTCCTTAGTTTGGGATCAAGCCAGTCGGTCGTGTATTTATAAGTTCCAGCTATCTATTCATCCGTGACAATGAGAGGACATTATAGGGCCCTTCACACCGCACTATACTTCCGTTAGAGGACGTTATAGGGCCCTTCACACCGCTCTATACTTCCGTTCAATGAGAGGACTCGCCCTACCAGTAGCACAGAAACACCTGCTGAATGTTCATGTATAAGGGGCGTCCAGTGAGAGAAACTGATATTATTAGACTACACATAATAAGATCTTTTAGCAGAAGCTACTTCCTACTTGTTGATGGTTTCCAGGTAACAGCATTGTAACAGGAGCCTAAATGAGTGTAGCTTATCTTTTGGATTGCAGAGCCAATAATACTAGCAGGCTTCAGGAGCCACCGCACTGGGACCTGGCACCATCTGGACCTGGCAGTGGTGCCTGGTCTGTTTATTTAATCTTTAATTAATTTTAGGGTCTTGGCTCTGAATTTATTTCGGGATCTATAACGATCTACAGGTCTGGTCGGAGCTCTGAATTTATTTTAGGGTCTGGTCGTTGTGCTTGTACCCTGTGGATGGAGTTCGGGGAAGATGGGCACACGAAGGAACACAAGGGATGAGGCAGTGGCAGAATCCGGGGCAGAGGGGTTCGCTGACAGAGCGATGTATTCCCAAATGGAGACCAGTGAGGCCGATGGCAGTCTGCGGGGCCTGGGAGCCAGAAGAGGCCCATGTCACATCAGAGGAGGCTTGGCCAGAGGCAGGGGCATCAACCATAGCAGGCCATAGCAGTGCGCTCTGCCACCTCACTAGAATCAGCCGGAAACAGAGAAATACCAGACCAGAGGAAGCCTGCAGGTGGTGAGCGTGTCCATGTGGCCAATTTGAGAAGAGGACCGTAAGGGAATGACAGCCAATCAATCCCAGAATATGAGTAGCCGAGATTGATTTCTAACCGCCATTCATCCGTCTGCTTGTGGATTCTGAAACCTGCATTATCCAAGACTATGACCCCGACCAATGAATTTTGCTGAGGAAATGGACTGACACGTGACATGGTCCTTGTTTTGTTGGCTACTTGAACAGTTATAAAGTTCAGATCCTTCCCATTATCTAGAGACTGAGGCCAAAGATATCACAGCAGCAATCTCTGGAGATGCTGGGAGAAGTCATCATGGCAGTATGAGCCAGATGGAGAAGAAAAGGAAAGAAGACCTTGTGAGCCTCTGGATATTGATAGTCAGGACTGTGTCTGATCAGTGCGGTATTCTCCTGTACAATCTTATTCTGCACAGTGGCCGAGTACACCTGCTATCTCACCACTATATGGCAGTATTATATTCGTCTTTGTGTTGCGGCATATATTTGTCCATGACTGCAAGCACAAGTGCACGTCTGCCTCTGACCACTTGGCCCCTATGAGAAGCTCTGCTTTATATAATAGGGAGATGTAAGTAGTGTTGAACCACCATTTGCCTCACTGTACGTTGTTCACCACCTTTATTCTGCCCCCTATCCCATCCCCCCCTGAATTTAGTATACTGGATCTGACTGCACTGCAAACAGTAACAAAAGGCTGAACATAAGTGTCCCAAATGGGCGCCTTGAGGGTCCTTCATACAGCAGCCATCCAGGTGGAGCTCAAATATTGTATTTATATTCCAATGCAACAGCAATATCTCAAGGGATGGCCTCAAAACAACTCCCCGACCAGGAGATCATCATACATAGGCCCAGTATCTGTCCTCCACACATCTCCCAAACCCAGAGATCATCACTCATGGCCTCAACACATCTACCCGACCTGGAGATCATCATACATAGGCCCAGTATCTGGCCTCATCACATCTCCCCAACCAGGAGATCATCACACATAGCCCAAGGATCTGTCCTCCACAAATCTCCCAAACCCGGAGATCATCACTCATGGCCTCAACACATCTACCCAACCTGGAGATCATCATACATAGGCCCAGTATCTGGCCTCATCACATCTCTCCAACTAGGAGATCACACAGCCCCAGGATCTGTCCTCCACACATCTCCCAAACCCGGAGATCATCACTTATGGCCTCAACACATCCACCCGGCCTGGAGATCATCATACATAGGCCCAGTATCTGGCCTCATCACATCTCCCCAACCAGGAGATCAGACAGCCCCAGGATCTGTCCTCCACACATCTCCCAAACCCGGAGATCATCACTCATGGCCTCAACACATCCACCCGACCTGGAGATCATCATACATAGGCCCCAGATCCAGCCTGAACACATCTCCCCAACCAGGAGATCATGAGACATGGATCCATGATCTGGCCTCAACATATCTCCCTGACAAGGAGATCATCACATATGGCCCCAGGAGCCGGCTTCAGCACATCTCCCCAACCAGGAGATCATCACACATTGCCCCAGGATCTGACCTCTACACATATCTCTGATCAGGAGATCATCACACATAGGCCCAAGATCTGGCCTCAACACATCTCCCCAACCAGGAGATCATCACACAAGGCCCCGGAATCTGGCCTTAACACAGATCCGGACCCTTTCAGTACACAACAGCAACAACAACTACCACCCCCAACTTTCTCTACTTTGTCTTTTCATAACTCCCCCTGGCTGATTGGCCCATGGGCATGAATAATAAGCAGCCCCCATCCACCATTCTACTTCAGGTGTTCTGGAGAATCCATGAGCAACAGCTAAAGTCTGTATAAAATCCAGCAGTGACATCACCAAAGACCAGATATAAGTGTATATACTGTATATATCCCAGCAGTGACATCACCACAGACCAGATATAAGTGTATATACTGTATATAATCCAGCAGTGACATCACCACAGACCAGATATAAGTGTATATATTGTATATAGTCCAGCAGTGACATCACCACATACAGATATAAGTGTATCTACTGTATATATCCCAGCAGTGACATCACTACAGACCAGATATAAGTGTATATACTGTATATAATCCAGCAGTGACATCACCACAGACCAGATATAAGTGTATATACTGTATATATCCCAGCAGTGACATCACTACAGACCAGATATAAGTGTATATATTGTATATAGTCCAGCAGTGACATCACCACATACAGATATAAGTGTATCTACTGTATATATCCCAGCAGTGACATCACCACATACAGATATAAGTGTATATACTGTATATAGTCCAGCAGTGACATCACCACAGACCAGATATAAGTGTATATACTGTATATAGTCCAGCAGTGACATCACTACAGACCAGATATAAGTGTATATACTGTATATATCCCAGCAGTGACATCACCAGACAGATATAAGTGTATATACTGTATACAGTCCAGCAGTGACATCACCAAAGACCAGATATAAGTGTATATACTGTATATATCCCAGCAGTGACATCACTACAGACCAGATATAAGTGTATATATTGTATATAGTCCAGCAGTGACATCACCACATACAGATATAAGTGTATCTACTGTATATATCCCAGCAGTGACATCACTACAGACCAGATATAAGTGTATATACTGTATATAATCCAGCAGTGACATCACCACAGACCAGATATAAGTGTATATACTGTATATAGTCCAGCAGTGACATCACTACAGACCAGATATAAGTGTATATACTGTATATATCCCAGCAGTGACATCACCAGACAGATATAAGTGTATATACTGTATACAGTCCAGCAGTGACATCACCAAAGACCAGATATAAGTGTATATACTGTATATATCCCAGCAGTGACATCACCACAGACCAGATATAAGTGTATATACAGTATATAATCCAGCAGTGACATCACCACAGACCAAATATAAGTGTATATACTGTATATATCCCAGCAGTGACATCACTACAGACCAGATATAAGTGTATATACTGTATATATCCCAGCAGTGACATCACTACAGACCAGATATAAGTGTATATACTGTATATAGTCCAGCAGTGACATCACCACAGACCAGATATAAGTGTATATACTGTATATAGTCCAGCAGTGACATCACCACAGACCAGATATAAGTGTATATACTGTATATAGTCCAGCAGTGACATCACCACAGACCAGATATAAGTGTATATACTGTATATATCCCAGCAGTGACAGCACCACAGACCAGATATAAGTGTATATACTGTATATAGTCCAGCAGTGACATCACCACAGACCAGATATAAGTGTATATACTGTATATATCCCAGCAGTGACATCACCAGACAGATATAAGTGTATCTACTGTATATAGTCCAGCAGTGACATCACTACAGACCAGATATAAGTGTATATACTGTATATATCCCAGCAGTGACAGCACCACAGACCAGATATAAGTGTATATACTGTATATAGTCCAGCAGTGACATCACCACAGACCAGATATAAGTGTATATACTGTATATAGTCCAGCAGTGACATCACTACAGACCAGATATAAGTGTATATACTGTATATATCCCAGCAGTGACATCACCAGACAGATATAAGTGTATATACTGTATATATCCCAGCAGTGACATCACCACAGACCAGATATAAGTGTATATACTGTATATAGTCCAGCAGTGACATCACCACAGACCAGATATAAGTGTATATACTGTATATATCCCAGCAGTGACATCACTACAGACCAGATATAAGTGTATATACTGTATATAGTCCAGCAGTGACATCACTACAGACCAGATATAAGTGTATATACTGTATATATCCCAGCAGTGACATCACCACAGACCAGATATAAGTGTATATACTGTATATAGTCCAGCAGTGACATCACCACAGACCAGATATAAGTGTATATACTGTATATATCCCAGCAGTGACATCACTACAGACCAGATATAAGTGTATATACTGTATATAATCCAGCAGTGACATCACCACAGACCAGATATAAGTGTATATACTGTATATAATCCAGCAGTGACATCACCACAGACCAGATATAAGTGTATATACTGTATATATCCCAGCAGTGACATCACCACAGACCAGATATAAGTGTATATACTGTATATAGTCCAGCAGTGACATCACTACAGACCAGATATAAGTGTATATACTGTATATAATCCAGCAGTGACATCACCACAGCCCAGATATAAGTGTATATACTGTATATAGTCCAGCAGTGACATCACTACAGACCAGATATAATTGTATATACTGTATATAGTCCAGCAGTGACATCACCAGACCAGATATAAGTGTATATACTGTATATAATCCAGCAGTGACATCACCACAGACCAGATATAAGTGTATATACTGTATATAGTCCAGCAGTGACATCACTACAGACCAGATATAAGTCTATATACTGTATATAATCCAGCAGTGACATCACTACAGACCAGATATAAGTGTATATACTGTATATAGTCCAGCAGTGACATCACTACAGACCAGATATAAGTGTATATACTGTATATAGTCCAGTGACATCACCACAGACCAGATATAAGTGTATATACTGTATATAATCCAGCAGTGACATCACCAGACCAGATATAAGTCTATATACTGTATATAATCCAGCAGTGACATCACTACAGACCAGATATAAGTGTATATACTGTATATAATCCAGCAGTGACATCACTACAGACCAGATATAAGTGTATATACTGTATATAGTCCAGCAGTGACATCACTACAGACCAGATATAAGTGTATATACTGTATATAGTCCAGTGACATCACCACAGACCAGATATAAGTGTATATACTGTATATATCCCAGCAGTGACATCACTACAGACCAGATATAAGTGTATATACTGTATATAGTCCAGCAGTGACATCACCACAGACCAGATATAAGTGTATATACTGTATATATCCCAGCAGTGACATCACTACAGACCAGATATAAGTGTATATACTGTATATATCCCAGCAGTGACATCACCACAGACCAGATATAAGTGTATATACTGTATATATCCCAGCAGTGACATCACCAGATATAAGTCTATCTACTGTATATAGTCGAGCAGTGACATCACCACAGACCAGATATAAGTGTATCTACTGTATATAGTCGAGCAGTGACATCACTACAGACCAGATATAAGTGTATATACTGTATATATCCCAGCAGTGACATCACCACAGACCAGATATAAGTGTATATACTGTATATAGTCCAGCAGTGACATCACCACAGACCAGATATAAGTGTATATACTGTATATATCCCAGCAGTGACATCACTACAGACCAGATATAAGTGTATATACTGTATATAGTCCAGCAGTGACATCACTACAGACCAGATATAAGTGTATATACTGTATATATCCCAGCAGTGACATCACCACAGACCAGATATAAGTGTATATACTGTATATATCCCAGCAGTGACATCACCACAGACCAGATATAAGTGTATATACTGTATATATCCCAGCAGTGACATCACCACAGACCAGATATAAGTGTATATACTGTATATATCCCAGCAGTGACATCACTACAGACCAGATATAAGTGTATATACTGTATATAATCCAGCAGTGACATCACCACAGACCAGATATAAGTGTATATACTGTATATAGTCCAGCAGTGACATCACTACAGACCAGATATAAGTGTATATACTGTATATAGTCCAGCAGTGACATCACCACAGACCAGATATAAGTGTATATACTGTATATATCCCAGCAGTGACATCACTACAGACCAGATATAAGTGTATATACTGTATATAGTCCAGCAGTGACATCACTACAGACCAGATATAAGTGTATGTACTGTATATAATCCAGCAGTGACATCACTACAGACCAGATATAAGTGTATATACTGTATATAGTCCAGCAGTGACATCACCAGACCAGATATAAGTGTATATACTGTATATAGTCCAGCAGTGACATCACTACAGACCAGATATAAGTCTATATACTGTATATAATCCAGCAGTGACATCACTACAGACCAGATATAAGTGTATATACTGTATATAATCCAGCAGTGACATCACTACAGACCAGATATAAGTGTATATACTGTATATAGTCCAGCAGTGACATCACTACAGACCAGATATAAGTGTATATACTGTATATATCCCAGCAGTGACATCACAACAGACCAGATATAAGTGTATCTACTGTATATAATCCAGCAGTGACATCACCAGACCAGATATAAGTCTATGTACTGTATATATCCCAGCAGTGACATCACTACAGACCAGATATAAGTGTATATACTGTATATATCCCAGCAGTGACATCACAACAGACCAGATATAAGTGTATATACTGTATATATCCCAGCAGTGACATCACAACAGACCAGATATAAGTGTATCTACTGTATATATCCCAGCAGTGACATCACTACAGACCAGATATAAGTGTATCTACTGTATATATCCCAGCAGTGACATCACCACAGACCAGATATAAGTGTATATACTGTATATAGTCCATCAGTGACATCACCACAGACCAGATATAAGTCTATATACTGTATATAATCCAGCAGTGACATCACTACAGACCAGATATAAGTGTATATACTGTATATAGTCCAGCAGTGACATCACCACAGACCAGATATAAGTGTATATACTGTATATATCCCAGCAGTAACATCACCACAGACCAGATATAAGTGTATATACTGTATATGATCCAGCAGTGACATCACCAGACCAGATATAAGTGTATATACAGTATATAATCCAGCAGTGACATCACCACAGACCAGATATAAGTGTATATACTGTATATAGTCCAGCAGTGACATCACCACAGACCAGATATAAGTGTATATACTGTATATATCCCAGCAGTGACATCACCACAGACCAGATATAAGTGTATATACTGTATATAATCCAGCAGTGACATCACCACAGCCCAGATATAAGTGTATATACTGTATATAGTCCAGCAGTGACATCACCAGATATAAGTGTATATACTGTATATAATCCAGCAGTGACATCACTACAGACCAGATATAAGTGTATCTACTGTATATAATCCAGCAGTGACATCACTACAGACCAGATATAAGTGTATATACTGTATATAATCCAGCAGTGACATCACCACAGATCAGATATAAGTGTATATACTGTATATAATCCAGCAGTGACATCACTACAGACCAGATATAAGTGTATATACTGTATATATCCCAGCAGTGACATCACCACAGACAGATATAAGTGTATCTACTGTATATATCCCAGCAGTGACATCACTACAGACCAGATATAAGTGTATATACTGTATATAATCCAGCAGTGACATCACCACAGATCAGATATAAGTGTATATACTGTATATAATCCAGCAGTGACATCACTACAGACCAGATATAAGTGTATATACTGTATATATCCCAGCAGTGACATCACCACAGACAGATATAAGTGTATCTACTGTATATATCCCAGCAGTGACATCACTACAGACCAGATATAAGTGTATATACTGTATATAGTCCAGCAGTGACATCACCACAGACCAGATATAAGTGTATATACTGTATATATCCCAGCAGTGACATCACAACAGACCAGATATAAGTGTATATACTGTATATATCCCAGCAGTGACATCACAACAGACCAGATATAAGTGTATATACTGTATATATCCCAGCAGTGACATCACCACAGACAGATATAAGTGTATCTACTGTATATATCCCAGCAGTGACATCACTACAGACCAGATATAAGTGTATATACTGTATATAATCCAGCAGTGACATCACCACAGACCAGATATAAGTGTATATACTGTATACAGTCCAGCAGTGACATCACTACAGACCAGATATAAGTGTATATACTGTATATATCCCAGCAGTGACATCACCACAGACAGATATAAGTGTATCTACTGTATATATCCCAGCAGTGACATCACTACAGACCAGATATAAGTGTATATACTGTATATAATCCAGCAGTGACATCACCACAGACCAGATATAAGTGTATATACAGTATATAATCCAGCAGTGACATCACCACAGACCAGATATAAGTGTATGTACTGTATATATCCCAGCAGTGACATCACCAGACCAGATATAAGTGTATATACTGTATATATCCCAGCAGTGACATCACCACAGACCAGATATAAGTGTATATACTGTATACAGTCCAGCAGTGACATCACTACAGACCAGATATAAGTGTATATACTGTATATAGTCCAGCAGTGACATCACTACAGACCAGATAAAAGTGTATATACTGTATATAGTCCAGCAGTGACATCACCACAGACCAGATATAAGTGTATATACTGTATATAGTCCAGCAGTGACATCACCACAGACCAGATATAAGTGTATATACTGTATATATCCCAGCAGTGACATCACCAGACAGATATAAGTGTATATACTGTATATATCCCAGCAGTGACATCACCACAGACCAGATATAAGTGTATATACTGTATATAGTCCAGCAGTGACATCACTACAGACCAGATATAAGTGTATATACTGTATATAATCCAGCAGTGACATCACCACAGACCAGATATAAGTGTATATACTGTATATAATCCAGCAGTGACATCACTACAGACCAGATATAAGTGTATATACTGTATATATCCCAGCAGTGACATCACTACAGACCAGATATAAGTGTATATACTGTATATAGTCCAGCAGTGACATCATTACAGACCAGATATAAGTGTATATACTGTATATAGTCCAGCAGTGACATCACCAGACCAGATATAAGTGTATATACTGTATATAGTCCAGCAGTGACATCACCACAGACCAGATATAAGTGTATCTACTGTATATAGTCCAGCAGTGACATCACCACAGACCAGATATAAGTGTATATACTGTATATAGTCCAGCAGTGACATCACCAGACCAGATATAAGTGTATATACTGTATATAATCCAGCAGTGACATCACTACAGACCAGATATAAGTGTATATACTGTATATAGTCCAGCAGTGACATCACCAGACAGATATAAGTGTATATACTGTATATATCCCAGCAGTGACATCACTACAGACCAGATATAAGTGTATATACTGTATATAGTCCAGCAGTGACATCACCAGACCAGATATAAGTGTATATACTGTATATATCCCAGCAGTGACATCACTACAGACCAGATATAAGTGTATATACTGTATATATCCCAGCAGTGACATCACCAGATATAAGTGTATCTACTGTATATAATCCAGCAGTGACATCACCACAGCCCAGATATAAGTGTATATACTGTATATAGTCCAGCAGTGACATCACCAGATATAAGTGTATATACTGTATATAGTCCAGCAGTGACATCACTACAGACCAGATATAAGTGTATATACTGTATATATCCCAGCAGTGACATCACTACAGACCAGATATAAGTGTATATACTGTATATAGTCCAGCAGTGACATCACCAGACCAGATATAAGTGTATATACTGTATATAGTCCAGCAGTGACATCACTACAGACCAGATATAAGTGTATATACTGTATATAGTCCAGCAGTGACATCACTACAGACCAGATATAAGTGTATATACTGTATATATCCCAGCAGTGACATCACCAGACCAGATATAAGTGTATATACTGTATATAGTCCAGCAGTGACATCACTACAGACCAGATATAAGTCTATATACTGTATATAATCCAGCAGTGACATCACCACAGATCAGATATAAGTGTATATACTGTATATAATCCAGCAGTGACATCACCAGACCAGATATAAGTGTATATACTGTATATAGTCCAGCAGTGACATCACCACAGACCAGATATAAGTGTATATACTGTATATAATCCAGCAGTGACATCACCAGACCAGATATAAGTGTATATACTGTATATAATCCAGCAGTGACATCACCACAGACCAGATATAAGTGTATATACTGTATATAGTCCAGCAGTGACATCACTACAGACCAGATATAAGTGTATATACTGTATATAGTCCAGCAGTGACATCACCAGACCAGATATAAGTGTATATACTGTATATAGTCCAGCAGTGACATCACTACAGACCAGATATAAGTGTATATACTGTATATATCCCAGCAGTGACATCACCACAGACCAGATATAAGTGTATATACTGTATATATCCCAGCAGTGACATCACCACAGACCAGATATAAGTGTATATACTGTATATATCCCAGCAGTGACATCACCACAGACCAGATATAAGTGTATATACTGTATATAATCCAGCAGTGACATCACCACAGACCAGATATAAGTGTATATACTGTATATATCCCAGCAGTGACATCACCAGACCAGATATAAGTGTATATACTGTATATAGTCCAGCAGTGACATCACCACAGACCAGATATAAGTGTATATACTGTATATAGTCCAGCAGTGACATCACCACAGACCAGATATAAGTGTATATACTGTATATAGTCCAGCAGTGACATCACCACAGACCAGATATAAGTGTATATACTGTATATAGTCCAGCAGTGACATCACTACAGACCAGATATAAGTGTATGTACTGTATATATCCCAGCAGTGACATCACTACAGACCAGATATAAGTGTATATACTGTATACAGTCCAGCAGTGACATCACTACAGACCAGATATAAGTGTATATACTGTATATATCCCAGCAGTGACATCACTACAGACCAGATATAAGTGTATCTACTGTATATAATCCAGCAGTGACATCACCAGCCCAGATATAAGTGTATATACTGTATATAGTCCAGCAGTGACATCACCACAGACCAGATATAAGTGTATATACTGTATATAGTCCAGCAGTGACATCACTACAGACCAGATATAAGTGTATGTACTGTATATATCCCAGCAGTGACATCACCAGACCAGATATAAGTGTATATACTGTATATATCCCAGCAGTGACATCACCACAGACCAGATATAAGTGTATATACTGTATACAGTCCAGCAGTGACATCACCACAGACCAGATATAAGTGTATATACTGTATATAGTCCAGCAGTGACATCACTACAGACCAGATATAAGTGTATATACTGTATATAGTCCAGCAGTGACATCACCACAGACCAGATATAAGTGTATATACTGTATATAGTCCAGCAGTGACATCACTACAGACCAGATATAAGTGTATATACTGTATATAATCCAGCAGTGACATCACCACAGACCAGATATAAGTGTATATACTGTATATATCCCAGCAGTGACATCACTACAGACCAGATATAAGTGTATATACTGTATATAGTCCAGCAGTGACATCACCACAGACCAGATATAAGTGTATATACTGTATATAGTCCAGCAGTGACATCACCAGACCAGATATAAGTGTATATACTGTATATAGTCCAGCAGTGACATCACCACAGACCAGATATAAGTGTATCTACTGTATATAGTCCAGCAGTGACATCACCACAGACCAGATATAAGTGTATATACTGTATATAGTCCAGCAGTGACATCACCAGACCAGATATAAGTGTATATACTGTATATAATCCAGCAGTGACATCACTACAGACCAGATATAAGTGTATATACTGTATATAGTCCAGCAGTGACATCACCAGACAGATATAAGTGTATATACTGTATATATCCCAGCAGTGACATCACTACAGACCAGATATAAGTGTATATACTGTATATAGTCCAGCAGTGACATCACCAGACCAGATATAAGTGTATATACTGTATATAGTCCAGCAGTGACATCACCACAGACCAGATATAAGTGTATATACTGTATATATCCCAGCAGTGACATCACCAGATATAAGTGTATCTACTGTATATAATCCAGCAGTGACATCACCACAGCCCAGATATAAGTGTATATACTGTATATAGTCCAGCAGTGACATCACTACAGACCAGATATACAGTGGGGGAAATAATTATTTGACCCCTCACTGATTTTGTAAGTTTGTCCAATGACAAAGAAATGAAAAGTCTCAGAACAGTATCATTTCAATGGTAGGTTTATTGTAACAGTGGCAGATAGCACATCAAAAGGAAAATCGAAAAAATAACTTTAAATAAAAGATAGCAACTGATTTGCATTTCATTGAGTGAAATAAGTATTTGAACCCTCTAACAAAAAAAGACTTAATACTTGGTGGAAAAACCCTTGTTTGCAAGCACAGAGGTCAAACGTTTCTTGTAATTGATGACCAAGTTTGCGCACATTTTAGGAGGAATGTTGGTCCACTCCTCTTTGCAGATCATCTCTAAATCCCTAAGGTTTCGAGGCTGTCTCTGTGCAACTCTGAGCTTGAGCTCCCTCCATAGGTTTTCGATTGGATTAAGGTCCGGAGACTGACTAGGCCACTCCATGACCTTAATGTGCTTCTTCTTGAGCCACTCCTTTGTTGCCTTTGCTGTATGTTTTGGGTCATTGTCGTGCTGGAACACCCATCCACGACCCATTTTCAGTTTCCTGGCAGAGGGAAGGAGGTTGTCGCTCAGGATTTCACGATACATGGCTCCGTCCATTTTCCCGTTTATGCGAATAAGTTGTCCTGTGCCCTTAGCAGAAAAACACCCCCAAAGCAAAATGTTTCCACCCCCATGCTTGACGGTGGGGACGGTGTTTTGGGGGTCATAGGCAGCATTTTTCTTCCTCCAAACACAGCGAGTTGAGTTAATGCCAAAGAGCTCTATTTTGGTCTCATCAGACCACAGCACCTTCTTCCAGTCACTCTCTGAATCATTCAGGTGTTCATTGGCAAACTTCAGACGGGCCTGCACATGTGCCTTCCTGAGCAGGGGGACCTTGCGAGCCCTGCAGGATTTTAATCCATTGCGGTGTAATGTGTTTCCAATGGTTTTCTTGGTGACTGTGGTCCCTGCTAATTTGAGGTCATTAACTAACTCCTCCCGTGTAGTTCTAGGATGCTTTTTCACCTTTCTCAGAACCATTGACACCCCACGAGGTGAGATCTTGCGTGGAGCCCCAGAGCGAGGTCGATTGATGGTCATTTTGTGCTCCTTCCATTTTCGAACAATCGCACCAACAGTTGTCACCTTCTCTCCCAGCTTCTTGCTAATGGTTTTGTAGCCCATTCCAGCCTTGTGCAGGTCTACAATTTTGTCTCTGACATCCTTGGACAGCTCTTTGGTCTTTCCCATGTTGGAGAGTTTGGAGTCTGCTTGATTGATTGATTCTGTGGACAGGTGTCTTTTATACAGGTGACTAGTTAAGACAGGTGTCCTTAATGAGGGTGACTAATTGAGTAGAAGTGTCTAACCACTCTGTGGGAGCCAGAACTCTTAATGGTTGGTAGGGGTTCAAATACTTATTTCACTCAATGAAATGCAAATCAGTTGCTATCTTTTATTTAAAGTTATTTTTTCGATTTTCCTTTTGATGTGCTATCTGCCACTGTTACAATAAACCTACCATTGAAATGATACTGTTCTGAGACTTTTCATTTCTTTGTCATTGGACAAACTTACAAAATCAGTGAGGGGTCAAATAATTATTTCCCCCACTGTAAGTGTATATACTGTATATATCCCAGCAGTGACATCACTACAGACCAGATATAAGTGTATATACTGTATATAGTCCAGCAGTGACATCACCAGACCAGATATAAGTGTATATACTGTATATAGTCCAGCAGTGACATCACTACAGACCAGATATAAGTGTATATACTGTATATATCCCAGCAGTGACATCACTACAGACCAGATATAAGTGTATATACTGTATATATCCCAGCAGTGACATCACCAGACCAGATATAAGTGTATATACTGTATATAGTCCAGCAGTGACATCACTACAGACCAGATATAAGTCTATATACTGTATATAATCCAGCAGTGACATCACCACAGACCAGATATAAGTGTATATACTGTATATAATCCAGCAGTGACATCACCAGACCAGATATAAGTGTATATACTGTATATAATCCAGCAGTGACATCACCACAGACCAGATATAAGTGTATCTACTGTATATAGTCCAGCAGTGACATCACCACAGACCAGATATAAGTGTATATACAGTATATAATCCAGCAGTGACATCACCAGACCAGATATAAGTGTATATACTGTATATAATCCAGCAGTGACATCACCACAGACCAGATATAAGTGTATATACTGTATATAGTCCAGCAGTGACATTACCACAGACCAGATATAAGTGTATCTACTGTATATAATTCAGCAGTGACATCACCAGACCAGATATAAGTGTATATACTGTATATAGTCCAGCAGTGACATCACTACAGACCAGATATAAGTGTATATACTGTATATATCCCAGCAGTGACATCACCAGATATAAGTGTATATACTGTATATAATCCAGCAGTGACATCACCACAGCCCAGATATAAGTGTATATACTGTATATAGTCCAGCAGTGACATCACCAGATATAAGTGTATATACTGTATATATCCCAGCAGTGACATCACTACAGACCAGATATAAGTGTATCTACTGTATATAATCCAGCAGTGACATCACTACAGACCAGATATAAGTGTATATACTGTATATAGTCCAGCAGTGACATCACCACAGACCAGATATAAGTGTATATACTGTATATAGTCCAGCAGTGACATCACCACAGACCAGATATAAGTGTATATACTGTATATAATCCAGCAGTGACATCACCACAGACCAGATATAAGTGTATATACTGTATATAATCCAGCAGTGACATCACTACAGACCAGATATAAGTGTATCTACTGTATATAATCCAGCAGTGACATCACTACAGACCAGATATAAGTGTATATACTGTATATATCCCAGCAGTGACATCACCACAGACCAGATATAAGTGTATATACTGTATATATCCCAGCAGTGACATCACCACAGACCAGATATGTGTATCTACTGTATATAATCCAGCAGTGACATCACCAGACAGATATAAGTGTATATACTGTATATAATCCAGCAGTGACATCACCAGACCAGATATAAGTGTATATACTGTATATATCCCAGCAGTGACATCACCACAGACCAGATATAAGTGTATATACTGTATATAGTCCAGCAGTGACATCACCACAGACCAGATATAAGTGTATATACTGTATATAATCCAGCAGTGACATCACCAGACCAGATATAAGTGTATATACTGTATATAGTCCAGCAGTGACATCACTACAGACCAGATATAAGTGTATCTACTGTATATAATCCAGCAGTGACATCACCAGACAGATATAAGTGTATATACTGTATATAGTCCAGCAGTGACATCACCACAGACCAGATATAAGTGTATCTACTGTATATAGTCCAGCAGTGACATCACTACAGACCAGATATAAGTGTATGTACTGTATATATCCCAGCAGTGACATCACCACAGACCAGATATAAGTGTATCTACTGTATATATCCCAGCAGTGACATCACCAGACCAGATATAAGTGTATATACTGTATATAGTCCAGCAGTGACATCACCACAGACCAGATATAAGTGTATATACTGTATATAGTCCAGCAGTGACATCACCACAGACCAGATATAAGTGTATATACTGTATATATCCCAGCAGTGACATCACCACAGAACAGATATAAGTGTATATACTGTATATAATCCAGCAGTGACATCACTACAGACCAGATATAAGTGTATATACTGTATATAGTCCAGCAGTGACATCACCACAGACCAGATATAAGTGTATATACTGTATATAGTCCAGCAGTGACATCACTACAGACCAGATATAAGTGTATATACTGTATATAATCCAGCAGTGACATCACTACAGACCAGATATAAGTGTATATACTGTATATAGTCCAGCAGTGACATCACTACAGACCAGATATAAGTGTATATACTGTATATAGTCCAGCAGTGACATCACCACAGACCAGATATAAGTGTATATACTGTATATAATCCAGCAGTGACATCACCAGACCAGATATAAGTGTATATACTGTATATAATCCAGCAGTGACATCACCAGACCAGATATAAGTGTATATACTGTATATAGTCCAGCAGTGACATCACCACAGACCAGATATAAGTGTTTATACTGTATATATCCCAGCAGTGACATCACCACAGACCAGATATAAGTGTATATACTGTATATAGTCCAGCAGTGACATCACCAGACCAGATATAAGTGTATATACTGTATACAGTCCAGCAGTGACGTCAGCAGGACACCCGGAGCTGTACACCCCGCCCGCGGGCTCCTGCACAGTGTGTGGCACTCGGGGGGCTGGGTGTGAGACACTTATTCATTATTCATATATCACCATCCCCCCCATGTCAGGCCCCTGATCTCGCTCTCCCATTGGCTGCTGTCTGGCGTGACGTCACAATCATGATGAGAATTGATGATCGGACGCGCTGATTTCATTGTCTGGAGCCGGAGCAGAGAAGACCCCACGAGGCCCGGGGATCCCGGCGGCGGGGGGAGGTAGGTGGAGGGTGCGGGGAAGCGGGCGGGGGGCGCAGGCCGGACCGGCGCCAGCGCTGGAGCGGACATAGGGCACTCCAGGGGCCAACCCAGCCACATCCCGTGCGGGCAGATCTGGGCCCCCGGGGCTTCTGTGTCTCCTGCACCGCCGAATGCACGCCTTGCGTTTCTCCTGCAGCAGAAGGGTTAATGAGAAATCATCTGAGCCCCCCCCTCCCCGGCCTCAGTGTACGGGAGAGAAAGGGGGGAGCTACGTCCCATCCTCCCCTCCCCCCATCGGGCATGCGCACTGCGCGCCTCTCTCTCTTCTGCGTTGCACCTGTCTCAGGCCGCTGACACAAAGTAGCCAATGAAGGAGCACGTGACCGGCGCGCGGCTACAAATGTATCAAGTCCCAGGAAGCCGCGCGCGTGACGTACACAATGTAACACGTGACCTCACAACGTCAACAGAGCTGTCACCCACATCCACCAGCCCAGTATATATATATATATATATATATCCCGTATCCACCAGCCCAGTATATTTATATATATATATATATATATAACCCGTATCCACCAGCCCAGTATATATATATATATATATAACCCGTATCCATCAGCCCAGTATATATATATAAAACCAATATCCACCAGCCCAGTATATATATATAACCCACATCCACCAGCCCAGTATATATATATATATCCCGTATCCACCAGCCCAGTATATATATATATATATATCCCGTATCCACCAGCCCAGTATATTTATATATATATATATAACCCGTATCCACCAGCCCAGTATATTTATATATATATATATATATATATATAACCCGTATCCACCAGCCCAGTATATATATATATATAACCCGTATCCATCAGCCCAGTATATTTATATATATATATATAACCCGTATCCACCAGCCCAGTATATATATATATATATATATATAACCCGTATCCATCAGCCCAGTATATATATATAAAACCAATATCCATCAGCCCAGTATATATATATAACCCACATCCACCAGCCCAGTATATATATATATATAAGCCATATCCGTAAGCCCAGTATATATATATATATATAACCCGTATCCATCAGCCCAGTATATATATATATAACCCTTATCCACCAGCCCAGTATATATATAACCCGTATCCACCAGCCCAGTATATATATATAACCCGTATCCGCCAGCCCAGTATATATATATATATAAAACCCACATCCACCAGCCCAGTATATATATACACTCACCTAAAGAATTATTAGTGCCCCCATACTAATACGGTGTTGGACCCCCTTTTGCCTTCAGAACGGCCTTAATTCTACGTGGCATTGATTCCACAAGGTGCTGATTCTTTAGAAATGTTGGCCCATATTGATAGGATAGCATCTTGCAGTTGATGGAGATTTGAGGGATGCACATCCAGGGCACGAAGTAGCCATCAGAGGATGGAGACATGCTCTCATTCTGCTTATGCCAAATTCGGACTCGATTTGAATGTCTCAACAGAAATCGAGACTCATCAGACCAGGCAACATTTTTCCAGTCTTCAACAGTCCAGTTTTGGTGAGCTCGTGCAGATTGTAGCCTCTTTTTCCTATTTGTAGTGGAGATGAGTGGTACCCGGTGGGGTCTTCTGCTGTTGTAGCCCATCCGCCTCAAGGTTGTGCGTGTTGTGGCTTCACAAATGCTTTGCTGCAGACCTCGGTTGTAACGAGTGGTTATTTCAGCCAACGTTGCTCTTCTATCAGCTTGAATCAGTCGGCCCATTCTCCTCTGACCTCTAGCATCCACAAGGCATTTTCGCCCACAGGACGGCCGCATACTGGATGTTTTTCCCTTTTCACACCATTCTTTGTAAACCCTAGAAATGGTTGTGCGTGAAAATCCCAGTAACTGAGCAGATTGTGAAATACTCAGACCGGCCCGTCTGGCACCAACATCCATGCCACGCTCAGAATGGCTTAAATCACCTTTCTTTCCCATTCTGACATTCAGTTTGGAGTTCAGGAGATTGTCTTGACCAGGAGCCCCCCCTAAATGCATTGAAGCAACTGCCATGTGATTGGTTGGCTAGATAATCGCATCAATGAGAAATAGAACAGGTGTTCCTAATAATTCTTTAGGTGAGTGTATAACCTGTATCCGTCAGCCCAGTGTGTATACATATATATATACACTGCTCAAAAAAAATAAAGGGAACACAAAAATAACACATCCTAGATCTGAGTTAATTAAATATTCTTCTGAAATACTTCGTTCTTTACATAGTTGAATGTGCTGACAACAAAATCACACAAAAAAAAAAATGGAAATCAAATTTTTTAACCCATGGAGGTCTGGATTTGGAGTCACCCTCAAAATTAAAGTGGAAAAACACACTACAGGCTGATCCAACTTTGATGTAATGTCCTTAAAACAAGTCACAATGAGGCTCAGTAGTGTGTGTGGCCTCCACGTGCCTGTATGACCTCCCTACAACGCCTGTGCATGCTCCTGATGAGGTGGCGGACGGTCTCCTGAGGGATCTCCTCCCAGACCTGGACTAAAGCATCTGCCAACTCCTGGACAGTCTGTAGTGCAACGTGACGTTGGTGGATAGAGCGAGACATGATGTCCCAGATGTGCTCAATTGGATTCAGGTCTGGGGAACGGGCGGGCCAGTCCATAGCATCAATGCCTTCGTCTTGCAGGAACTGCTGACACACTCCAGCCACATGAGGTCTAGCATTGTCTTGCATTAGGAGGAACCCAGGGCCAACCGCACCAGCATATGGTCTCACAAGGGGTCTGAGGATCTCATCTCGGTACCTAATGGCAGTCAGGCTACCTCTGGCGAGCACATGGAGGGCTGTGCGGCCCTCCAAAGAAATGCCACCCCACACCATTACTGACCCAATGCCAAACCGGTCATGCTGGAGGATGTTGCAGGCAGCAGAACGTTCTCCACGGCGTCTCCAGACTCGGTCACGTCTGTCACATGTGCTCAGTGTGAACCTGCTTTCATCTGTGAAGAGCACAGGGCGCCAGTGGCGAATTTGCCAATCTTGGTGTTCTCTGGCAAATGCCAAACGTCCTGCACGGTGTTGGGCTGTAAGCTCAACCCCCACCTGTGGACGTCGGGCCCTCATATCACCCTCATGGAGTCTGTTTCTGACCGTTTGAGCAGACACATGCACATTTGTGGCCTGCTGGAGGTCATTTTGCAGGGTCTGGCAGTGCTCCTCTTGTTCCTCCTTGCACAAAGCCGGAGGTAGCGGTCCTGCTGCTGGGTTGTTGCCCTCTGATGGCCTCCTCCACGTCTCCTGATGTACTGGCCTGTCTCCTGGTAGCGCCTCCATGCTCTGGACACTACGCTGACAGACACAGCAAACCTTCTTGCCACAGCTCGCATTGATGTGCCATCCTGGATAAGCTGCACTACCTGAGCCACTTGTGTGGGTTCTAGACTCCGTCTCATGCTACCACTAGAGTGAAAGCACCGCCAGCATTCAAAAGTGACCAAAACATCAGCCAGGAAGCATAGGAACTGAGAAGTGGTCTGTGGTCACCACCTGCAGAACCACTCCTTTATTGGGGGTGTCTTGCTAATTGCCTATAATTTCCACCTGTTGTCGATCCCATTTGCACAACAGCATGTGAAATTGATTGTCACTCAGTGTTGCTTCCTAAGTGGACAGTTTGATGTCACAGAAGTGCGATTGACTTGGAGTTACATTGTGTTGTTTAAGTGTTCCCTTTATTTTTTTGAGCAGTGTATATAACCCACATCCACCAGCCCAGTATATATATATATATAACCCACATCCACCAGCCCAGTATATATATATAACCCACATCCACCAGCCCAGTATATATATATATAACCCACATCCACCATCCCAGTATATATATATATATAACCCACATCCACCAGCCCAGTATATATATATATATAACCCACATCCACCAGCCCAGTATATATATATAACCCACATCCACCAGCCCAGTATATATATATATATAACCCACATCCACCAGCCCAGTATATATATATATAACCCACATCCACCAGCCCAGTATATATATATATATAACCCACATCCACCAGCCCAGTATATATATATATAACCCACATCCACCAGCCCAGTATATATATATATAACCCACATCCACCAGCCCAGTATATATATATATATATAACCCACATCCACCAGCCCAGTATATATATATATAACCCACATCCACCAGCCCAGTATATATACTAAAGTGGTACCCAGTCTTGTAGTCCACCTTTCAAATACTGGCCCATTCAGGGTCTGCTGGGGCCAGTAGTCCGCTCTTCCCACTCTGCTCCGGGTCCCCTGTGCATCTGGATATAATGTACTGACTGTCATGTTCTGTAATGGCCGCTGTCTGCAGAAATAACAGATTTTCTCTCTTCTTCCACTTAGGACTGTAAAAATTCTGCAAGGAAATCTGTCGCAGCCACAGGATGGAGGGGAGCGTGGCCCCGAACGTTGGGGAAGTCACCTCCACCGGGTCTCAGGGATATCAGCCGGAGGTCAGGCTTCCTATTGATCCTACTGTTCTGCATCATGTAACCCCGCAGGGTGGGATGAGGTCAGGGGGCTCCGCAGCTGCTCCTCTGTCACCAGCTCTGAGCCGAGTCCTTTCTGTCACATTGGGCGCAGATTTCGTTCTGCTCTGCACTGAGCTGAGGGCAGGGTCAGCACCCCCAGCAGTCCAGCTGCTGTGGAACCACAACTCCCAGCATGCACTTGTGTGGGAGTCCTAATGTGGCTGCTAGGAGAAGGCCCTGGATTGCACCGATTCCTGCCCCTCCCCCTGGGAGTTGATCCCACCCACTTTCAGTTGCACTGTTCCCTCTTCCTGTGCAGTACCGGTCCTGTCACCCCGAGCGCTCAGAGCCAGTGAGGTGCACAGCGAGCGAGTTCATCCAGCAGAAATACACACCGCACTGACCGCTGGGTGAGCCCTCCCTCGAAATGCACGGACGGCTTGTAGTGGTTTTAGGTGGAGGCGACTTTTTCTTTTGCCGCTGCGTTTCTTGCGCTCCTTGAGTTTCCCGTGTTTTTCTGTTGCAGATGAACCTGCGCTCCGTGTTCAGTGCGGAGCAGCAGCGAATATTGCAGCGATATTATGACAGAGGTATGACGAACCAGAGTAAAAGCTGCTTCCAGCTTATATTACAGTGCGCCCAAGA
Source organism: Bufo bufo (assembly GCF_905171765.1). Classification (NCBI taxonomy): domain Eukaryota; kingdom Metazoa; phylum Chordata; class Amphibia; order Anura; family Bufonidae; genus Bufo; species Bufo bufo. The sequence goes on from NC_053396.1 coordinate 228,281,116, forward strand.
GACCAAGCTGGACTTCAGTGTGGTCAGGGTAAGTGGCCGCAGGGAGGGTGGAACGTGGCGGAGGGCATCACCCCAGTGACTACAGGTACTGGGGGGTCTCGAGGATTGTGATTTACTAAGGACCGTGGTGTTTGCAGACCGCACGTGGGCGCCACTATGATAGAAAATGCCTATTTTTGGACAAGAATAAGACACGGTCTATATTTTTTGCGGGGCCGCGGAACGGAACTGTGGGTGCGGACAGCACGTGGTGACGTGGTGTGCTGTCCGCATCTTTTGTGGCCCCATTGAAATGAATGGGACCGCACCTGTTGTGCAACATTGTGGAACAGATGCGGATTCATTCATACATCATGTGAATGAGCCCTAAATCTGAGCTTCTGAGTGCAGGGGCCCCCTTCTCCCCCCCAGCCACACAGGGCCCATGGTAATCATGACTGGACCTCGGAGCAGTGGTCCTCAGCTGGTAGCCCCCCAGATATTCTCACATGCAGAGATATTTGTGGCAGGAGACAAGCGGCCGTCTAGAGCCAGTGTGTGACGCTTCTCCTCTGCATGCCTGGCGTCTGGGTCAGGGCCTTGCCTCTGGCACGTGGCCTTCGATCAGCCAGTTGGCACCACAGAACGGGATTTTTGCTTTATTTAGCAAACATGGCTAATTTCTTCCATAAACAGTGCCACCCCTGCCCCTAGGTTGTGTCTGGTACTGCAGCATAGCTATAAGGAAGTGAATGGGCTGAGCCGCAATACCACACGCCACCTGTGGACAGTGAATGGATCCTGGATAGCCCCTTTAAGTTATCTGGCGTCTGCACATCATATATCGCAGTGTGCATGATTGCAGGGAGGAGCGCGCATTCCACCAGTATCACCTCATACCCCAGGGGAATGCACTGCGACTCCCCCCATCGTCCTGCATGGCTCCATGTTGTATCCCGCCCTATGGCAGCACGTTACAGTCCTGTCTCCTTTCTCTCCACAGACCTGGGTGGGGAACAAGAGGAGGAAGATGAGCAGTAAGACCTACGTTGAGACCGGAGGCCCGGTACAAGGCTCTGTGTCTAATTCACCATCACGCCCCCAAGAGGCAGCAGTGAGAACCATGCCAAACCTTTCCCGCAGCCAGCAGCCGCCCGCTAGGACCTCCTCGGGGGCGGACCTCATCATGACTTGTGTCTACAGTCCCAATAACTCCTCCTCCACTAGACCAGGGACCACCACTCCTAAGGCCGACCTTCTGAAGCCCGCCCTGCAGAGGGCGCCGGTGAGGACTGAGGCTGAGTATCACAAGCTGCAGGCTCCGGTGCAGCGGCCGCCTCCTGTGGTCAAAGCCTGCATGCAGCTGATGGAGGAGAAGACCGCGGGGTTACACCGTTCGCAGAACGCGGCAAATACCACAAACTCCATCTATGCCGCCAAGAAGAACTATGTGGGGTCCGGCCAGATGGTTGAGAGAATCGCCCCTCAGAAGACAATGACCTGGCCGGTGAAAAACGTAGCCGAGGCTCCTGGGGGCCAACGGCTGCACAAAGCAGAGCAGCCAAATCGGAGCCCCATCCCTCACCTGTCCAGCGGGCAGCGGCACAGAGACTCCATCTGCGGTCTGAAGAACCTGGAGATCCGTGAGGTCTTCTCCTTGGCGCCCGGCGAGCCCTCCTCCAGGACTCTGGGGGCCGCACTGGAAGAGAGGCCCCGAGTGCCAGAGACTAACTGCTTCTCTATCGCTATGGAGACAGGCGACGTTAACGATGAGTACGCCCGGGAGGAAGAAATGGCGTCCTTGGCGGCTCAGAACCAGCTCTGCTCGCGCTTCAGGGAAAGCAACAGCTCGCCACGTGAAAACCGCTCTGCGCTGTCGCCAGTCCCTGTCCGCACAGGAAGCGCCAAAGCCCCTCAGCCCAACAGCAGAGAGGCCGCAGAAAACCCGGCGTACCACAGCGACTACTACATGCCCCTCAATACCTCAGCGCACAACACAAGCGGCACACAGTACCCCGGGCACAACGCAGCGCGCAGCAGCAGCCACCGCCAGTACAGCATCGCCGCGCAGCCCGGAGGAATGGTACCGAACTCAAACAACTACCAGGTAAGAGAACCAGAACGAGGAGGGCAGCGGAACCAGTGAGGTGCATGCTAGAATGGTCTGCGGTTCTGTATATATATGCTCACAGAAGCACAGAGGATTTCAGGAGAGGAGTGTGCTGATCCTGTGGAGGTCACAGGCTGAGAGTTACATAGTGGTAAGAGCATGGTCCTCAGCAGCACAGAGGATTTCAGGAGAGGAGTGTGCCACATTTTGTGGGAGGTCACATGGTGAGAGTTACATAGTGGAAGGAGCAGGGTCCCAGCAGCACAGAGGATTTCAGGAGAGGAGTGTGCTGATCTTGTGAAGGTCACATGGTGAGAGTTACATAGTGGAAAGAGCAGGTTCACCAGCAGCACAGAGTATGTTAGGAAATGAGCATACAGACTGATACATGTTTGGTCACTGAGTACGTTGTAGTTTTCGCTGTCTCGGCGTCCACCTCCTCTTCTACACAGATAACTTCAGGTTGTAACTTTGTGCCTTTCCCTCTACAGATATCAGGAAACCTCACCGTGCCTTGGATTACGGAGTGTTCGCGGAAGAGAACAGTGAGTGAGTTTAATTCAGTAATATTTGTGGCCCCAGATGATGTAGATTTTGTGCTGGTGTGGCCCCTGCATGGGGATGGGCCCTCTGTGTGGTTGTCACTTGCAGAGCTTGTCCTGGAAATGTATGAAACACTAGAAGGATGAGGCGGCTTCGCACGGATCTACAGTCAGGTCCATAAATATTGGGACATGGACACAATTGTAACATTTTTGCCTCTATACATCACCACAATGGATGTGAGATGAAACATACAAGATGTGCTTTACCTGCAGACTGTCAGCTGTAATCTGAGGGGATTTACATCCAAATCAGGTGAACGGTGCAGGAATTACAGCAGTTACATATGTGCCTCCCACTTGTTAAGGGACCAAAAGTAATGGGACAGAATAATAATCATAAATCAAACTTTCACTTTTTAATACTTGGTTGCAAATCCTTTGCAGTCAATTACAGCCTGAAGTCTGGAACGCATAGACATCACCAGAAGCTGGGTCTCATCCCTGGTGATGCTCTGCCAGGCCTCTACTGCAACTGTCTTCAGCTCCTGCTTGTTCTTGGGGCATTTTCCCTTCAGTTTTGTCTTCAGCAGTGAAATGCTCAATCGGATTCAGGTCCGGTGATTGACTCGGCCATTGCAGAACATTCCACTTCTTTCCCTTAGAAACCTCTTTGGTTGCTTTTGCAGTATGCTTTGGGTCATTGTCTATCTGCCCTGTGAAGCGCCGTCCAATGAGTTCTGAAGCATTTGGCTGAATATGAGCAGATAATATTGCCCCAAACACTTCAGAATTCATCCTGCTGCTTTTGTCAGCAGTCACATCATCAATAAATACAAGAGAAGCAGTTCCATTGGCAGCCATACATGCCCACGCCATGACACTACCACCACCATGCTTCACTGATGAGGTGGTATGCTTAGGATCATGAGCAGCTCCTTTCCTTCTCCATACTCTTCTCTTCCCATCACTCTGGTACAAGTAGATCTTGGTCTCATCTGTCCATAGGATGTTGTTCCAGAACTGTGAAGGCTTTTTTAGATGTCGTTTGGCAAACTCTAATCTGGCCTTCCTGTTTTTGAGGCTCACCAATGGTTTCCATCTTGTGGTGAACCCTCTGTATTCACTCTGGTGAAGTCTTCTCCTGATTGGTGACTCTGACACAGATACACCTACCTCCTGGAGAGTGTTCTTGATCTGGCCAACTGTTGTGAAGGGCGTTTTCTTCACCAGGGAAAGAATTCTTCGCTCATCCACCACAGTTGTTTTCCGTGGTCTTCCGGGTCTTTTGGTGTTGCTGAGCTCACCGGTGCGTTCCTTCTTTATAAGAATGTTCCAAACAGTTGTTCTGGCCGGGCCTAATGTTTTTGCCATCTCTCTGATGGGTTTGTGGTGTGTTTTCAGCCTAATGATGGCTTCACTGATAGTGACAGCTTTTTGGATCTCATCTTGAGAGTTGACAGCAACAGATTCCAAATGCAGATAGCAGACGTGAAATGACCTCTGGACCTTTTATCTGCTCATTGTAATTGGGATAATGAGGGAATAACACACACCGGCCATGGAACAGCTGAGAAGACAATTGTCCCATTACTTTTGGTCCTTTAACAAGTGGGAGGCACATATGGAAACTGCTGTAATTCCTGCACCGTTCACCTGATTTGGATGTAAATCCCCTCAGATTACAGCTGACAGTCTGCAGGTGAAGCACATCTTGTCCGTTTCATTTCTAATCTATTGTGGTGGTGTATAGAGCCAAAAATGTTACAATTGTGTCCATGTCCCAATATTTATGGACCTGACTGTATTTCCACTATTTCATTTAATGTTTGAGTGTCGGGTTAAAATATATCCACAGTGTTCCCCATAATCCCAGTGACCTCCACAGTTCCCCTCCCCCTCAATACTGACCTCCACAGCAGCCCTCCCCTTTAACATTGACCTCCACAGCAGCCCTCCCCTTTAACATTGACCTCCACAGTGCCCCACCCCATTAACTGTGACCTTCATAGTCGCCCCCATAGCAGTCTTCTTCACAGCACCCTACCCCTTAACATTGACCTCCACAGAGGCCCACCCCCTTAATAATGACATCTACAGCAGCTCACCCCCTTATCAGTGACCTCCACAGCACCGCGCCCCCTTAACAGTGATCTCCACAGCACCGCACCCCCTTAACAGTGACCTCCACAGCACCTCGCCCCCTTAACAGTGACCTCCACAGCACCTCGCCCCCTTAACAGTGACCTCCACAGCCCCGCGCCCCCTTAACAGTGACCTCCACAGCACCTCACCCCCTTAACAGTGACCTCCACAGCACCTCGCCCCCTAACAGTGACCTCCACAGCACCTCGCCCCCTTAACAGTGACCTCCACAGCACCTCGCCCCCTTAACAGTGACCTCCACAGCACCGCACCCCCTTAACAGTGACCTCCACAGCACCGCACCCCCTTAACAGTGACCTCCACAGCACCGCACCCCCTTAACAGTGACCTCCACAGCACCGCACCCCCTTAACAGTGACCTCCACAGCATCGCACCCCCTTAACAGTGACCTCCACAGCACCTCGCCCCCTAACAGTGACCTCCACAGCACCTCGCCCCCTTAACAGTGACCTCCACAGCACCTCGCCCCCTTAACAGTGACCTCCACAGCACCGCACCCCCTTAACAGTGACCTCCACAGCACCGCACCCCCTTAACAGTGACCTCCACAGCACCGCACCCCCTTAACAGTGACCTCCACAGCACCTCGCCCCCTTAACAGTGACCTCCACAGCACCTCGCCCCCTTAACAGTGACCTCCACAGCACCGCACCCCCTTAACAGTGACCTCCACAGCACCGCGCCTCCTTAACAGTGACCTCTAACAGTGAAGAAATATATAGGGGGGCACAAAGATACCACAGTCAAAAATGGGGGGCACTAATAATTTTAATCATACTACTGAAAAAAACAAAATAAGTATAAATAAATAAGATTACAAAATACGAGAGGATTGCGGTCTGCAGGGATACATTTATACTAAAACTATTTACTTACAAAAGAAGCCATTCAGTCGTCTGCGGTGCCGTCCTCTGCTCGCTTCCGCGGATTCTTTCCCCTTCTTTCTGTCTCTCGTCAGTGCGCAGGCGCAGTGTTATGGGGGATCTGTGGAAGACACTGTTATGGGGGATCTGTGGATGGCACTGTTATGGGGGATCTGTGGATGGCACTGTTATGGGGGATCTGTGGAAGACACTGTTATGGGGGATCTGTGGATGGCACTGTTATGGGGGCTCTGTGGATGACACTGTTATGGGGGATCTGTGGATGGCACTGTTATGGGGGATCTGTGGATGACACTGTTATGGGGGCATCTGTGGATGACACTGTTATGGGGGATCTGTGGATGGCACTGTTATGGGGGCTCTGTGGATGACACTGTTATGGGGGATCTGTGGATGGCACTGTTATGGGGGATCTGTGGATGACACTGTTATGGGGGATCTGTGGTTGGCACTGTTATTATGCCTCTTATTAGCCCCCATATCAGCCCTCATGCCTCATTAGCCCTCATTATGCCTCTCATTAGCCCCCATTATCAGCCCTTATGCCTCATTACCCCTATTATCAGCCCTTATGCCTCATTCCATATGCCTCATTAGCCCCCATTATGCCTCTAATTAGCCCACATTATGCCCCCAGCAGCCTCATTTAAAAATAAAAAAACACTTACCTCTCCTGCTTCTGGACTCCGCCGCTCCTCGCCGCCCGCGATTTTCTTCCTCCTCCATCGGCAGTGCTCTGAACTGGAGCGCACAGCGTGAGGTCACAGAGCGCCCTCACCCTGTGCGCAGCCCTGCACAGCCGACAGCCGAGGACCAGGAAGTGGTAAGTACAGAGCGTTCACTAATTCCTGGTCCTCCAGTACTAACTCATTAGTATTCGCCGGCCATTGGGGCTCAAGAGGCAGCGCAGCGGCCTTGGGGAATCAGCGGGGGAAGGGGGGGGGGGGGCAAGGATAACCTAGGGGGTGGGGCAATTGCCCCTCCTTGCACCCCTGTAGCGATGCCACTGGGTGTAACTGTGTGTCAAGACTGAAGGACCTGTGAACTTCTATTAGATAATAAGAGTCATGTGACTGTGTGAATGGCAGTTAGAATGTGAGGGAAGCAGCGTGCTCCTATTGGCTAATACATTTTTTGGGAATATCTCAGGAACGGTACGTCCTAGAGAGCTGAGACCCGGTCTAAAACCTCCTCGGACAGCTCATGTACCTGTGTGCCAAATGTGCTGCAGATCGGTCCAGTCGTTTGGCCGCGCATAAAGAACAGACAACAGACAGAAATACATTTTTCTACATGTAAGAAATTAAACATGATGCAGATGTCACATATTTTCTTACAGCCTTTACAGTGACCTGGATGTGGTGCAGTGCTCCCCTTGACCTGCAGGCGGCGCTGTTCTCAGTAGTGTTATAGGCTTTATACAGACTTCGATAGGTCACAAGCTTATAGCGGTGGAATAAGGCAAAGCTCCTAACGGGTGAACCTGTGTGTGCCTACACTACTATCCTTCTCCCCCTGGTTGACGCTCCTCCCCCTGTCCAACGCTCCTCCCCCTGGTTGATTCTCCTCCCCCTGTATAACGCTCCTCCCCCTGGTTGACGCTCCTCCACTTGGTTGAGTCTCCTCCCCCTGGATGAAGCTCCCCCCCCTGGACGAAGCTCCTCCCCTTCATCTATTTGCCTCACTGTCCTAGTAATCATCTTTTTGTCACTGGTGTAAGTTTAGTCCTGACTGTAATGATCCCTCTTAAATCTGAGCTGGTGTCACGCTGGACAGAATACAAGATACCACAGAAAACCACAAACAAGTGTCTAGGCCGGAAGCTGGGGATTAAAGGTCACCTCCTTACAAATCCCAACCAGCTCTCCCTAGACTACTGTGCCCATGTTCAGACCCTGAAGGTGGGAATAAACGTGCCCCTGTGCCTAAGGCTGAAGATACCCTAAAATCCCTAAGATGGTGACAGGGGAAAAGAGACAGCCTGCTTCCTCAGGACCTGGAGGAGGCAGGCGTCTCACTAACAGCCTAGACAGAACACAGAAAAGAAAACCAAAACCAACTTATCTTGTCACAGAGCAGAAATGGCAATCCCATCCCTTCCCCTTCCCTTCCCCTTTCCCTTCCCCTTTCCCTTCCCTTCCCCTCCCCTTTCCTTCCCCTCCCATCCCCTTCCCCTTCCCTTCCCCTTCCCTTCCCCTATAACCCGCACGGAACACTGGGAAGAGGCGTGATTTAAACTCCTACAAACGACCCCACCCAGAGCACCTAAAGGGAGGCGGGTATAGCTCAACTCCAAAACAAAAAACTACACACGTGCTGCTAACCTGGCAGACCTCCGCACATAATCTGAGCAGCTGGTCCATAGCGAGACGGACGCCATATTGTATCAGCTGATCCTAGCAGAAACTTGGCGGACACACAAGCTTCTGTCGAGCACAATCTTCTACTGCGCCGCGGCTGGATCAGTAACGCTGAGGTGGGACTGGCTGGGCGGATGTGGCGGTTTTCCAGTCTTGTTGTCTATATGGTGGTTTTCTGCGCCCGTCTCTCGCAGGTCTTTGCTGTTGTTTCCTCGAGGTGTTGTGAAGCAGTAAACGGGGGCGCGCTGTGCCCAGGACGCCGCTGATCCGTGTAAATAACTGCAGAGCACGCTGTGACAGGAGGAAAACATTGATTAGGCGGATTAGTCTCCGGGTATAGAAATTCTCGCCGCCTACCATTATGTTGCTGCTCGCTCCTTGGTTCCCGCAGCTCCGGCAACTTTCTCAGGAACAATCAGCCATTGATCTCTTATTTCCCTGCCAAACGCTTGGCTGAGAGAAGGACTCGGGGTCAGGTCATCACCCGTGCGTCCAATGTCATGTGACCCCACTCCAGTATGATGAGGACCAATGAGCAGCCTCCATGATGGTCATGTGTGATGACCACAGACCGTGTCCCACTATTTTCTAATAGTTTAATTTCTGTACTATTTTCACAATTCCTGTTTGCTGTCAGTGAATGGTTACCATTTACTGACAGCAACCATTGTTTGTATCCAGAGGCTGTAAACCGATAGACGATACTTACCACAGCAGAGGGTTTGTAACAACACAGCATAAGTAAAAGTTATGACTGTTTAGCGCAGAGGATTGTTCAGACTGGACACAAAGTATCACAACATCCTTCACAATGCTGCAGAAGCTTCCTATACGTAATGAGGAGGATGATGAGGATGATAGTATCTGAATATCCTGTAGAATATTATATCCATCATAATCAAAGCTTCATCGCTCTCCGCAGCTCCAGGACCGCACTCAGTTCAGCGACCACGACCTCGCAATGCTGAAGAAGTACTGGGACAACGGGATGACAAGTCTGGGCTCCGTGTGCCGAGAGAAGATAGAGGCCGTGGCCTCCGAGCTCAACGTGGACTGTGAAATTGTGAGAGTAAGTGATCGACACAGCAATGTAGTGCTGCAACATGGTGCACCGTCACATCACCGTACACATATACAAATCCACACACGTCACTGACATGCTCCACACCAAGTACTGTACTGTAGGCGCAGTATTATAGCAGTTATATTCTTGTACATAGGAGCAGTAATATAGTAGTTATATTCTTGTACATAGGAGCAGTATTATAGTAGTTATATTCTTGTACATAGGAGCAGTATTATAGTAGATATATTCTTGTATATAGGAGACAGTATTATAGTAGTTATATTCTTGTACATAGGAGGCAGTATTATAGTAGTTATATTCTTGTACATAGGAGGCAGTATTATAGTAGTTATATTCTTGTACATAGGAGGCAGTATTATAGTAGTTATATTCTTGTACATAGGAGCAGTATTATAGTAGTTATATTCTTGTATATAGGAGCAGTATTATAGTAGTTATATTCTTGTATATAGGAGCAGTATTATAGTAGTTATATTCTTGTATATAGGAGGAGTATTATAGTAGTTATATTCTTGTATATAGGAGGAGTATTATAGTAGTTATATTCTTGTACATAGGAGGCAGTATTATAGTAGTTATATTCTTGTACATAGGAGCGGTATTATAGTAGTTATATTCTTGTACATAGGAGCGGTATTATAGTAGTTATATTCTTGTACATAGGAGCGGTATTATAGCAGTTATATTCTTGTATATAGGAGGCAGTATTATAGTAGTTATATTCTTGTACATAGGAGGCAGTATTATAGTAGTTATATTCTTGTACATAGGAGCAGTATTATAGCAGTTATATTCTTGTACATAGGAGCAGTATTATAGCAGTTATATTCTTGTACATAGGAGGCAGTATTATAGTAGTTATATTCTTGTACATAGGAGCAGTATTATAGTAGTTATATTCTTGTACATAGGAGCAGTATTATAGCAGTTATATGCTTGTATATAGGAGCAGTATTATAGTAGTTATATTCTTGTACATAGGAGCAGTAATATAGTAGTTATATTCTTGTACATAGGAGCAGTATTATAGTAGTTATATTCTTGTACATAGGAGGCAGTATTATAGCAGTTATATTCTTGTACATAGGAGGCAGTATTACAGTAGTTATATTCCTGTACATAGGAGGCAGTATTACAGTAGTTATATTCTTGTACATAGGAGCAGTATTATAGTAGTTATATTCTTGTACATAGGAGCAGTATTATAGTAGTTATATTCTTGTACATAGGAGCAGTATTATAGTAGTTATATTCTTGTACATAGGAGCAGTATTATAGTAGTTATATTCTTGTACATAGGAGGCAGTATTATAGTAGTTATATTCTTGTACATAGGAGGCAGTATTATAGTAGTTATATTCTTGTACATAGGAGCAGTATTATAGTAGTTATATTCTTGTACATGGGAGCAGTAATATAGTAGTTATATTCTTGTACATAGGAGCAGTATTATAGTAGTTATATTCTTGTACATAGGAGCAGTATTATGGTAGTTATATTCTTGTACATAGGAGGCAGTATTATAGTAGTTATATTCTTGTACATAGGAGCAGTAATATAGTAGTTATATTTATGTACATAGGAGCAGTATTATAGTAGTTATATTCTTGTACATAGAAGCAGTATTATAGTAGATATATTCTCGTACATAGGAGGCAATTTTTATTGTGAAAACAAACAAAAAAAAATACAATTAAAATACATTCTTACAAAAACAAAAAATAACAGGCATTGTACACACAATGACTACTCAACTAAAATGACTATAGAATCATATTAAACTTAGAAAGTCCACATTTGCTGGGGAGGAAAAAGAAGAGAAAAAAAAAAAAAAAAAAAACACACACAAAATAACATCATATTTTCTGTTTTAAACCAAAGACACATTTCTCCATAATTTCCTATTATTCGGGTTACTCCGTATCTCTAATGAATTAACCCACTGGAGCTCGGACATTATTTGGCTTACGGCTGTGGTGTGGTGGAATGGCTCATTGTGTATAGACACGCGGGTTCTCATGTGCCAATGGTAATATTTTATGACAGATATGATCAGGTACATTGTCCCCCTGTCTACATTCCTATTTCTGGATGGAACAGCATAGATTATTTCAGGATAAGTCAGGGACTGCAGTAATGGGATGTTTAGCTTTTGTGACACTTCTTCCCATATTCTCCTCCCACCCCTGCAGTCAGATATTAAGTGCTCCATCGTCTCCTCCTGCTGACAACCGAGAGGACAGTTCCTATCTGAAACACTTAAAAATTTCAGGTTACCCCTAACAAATAGCTTTCCATGTAATGACAACCAAGCTATGTCAAATAATTTGGCGGGGAGTCGATTCCCATTGAGGAGCTTCAGACTTTCTTGTAAAGTGCTAGTCACACAATCCCTCAAGACAAGTGGAGAACAAAAGAAAGCCCTACAGACCCTCACGTATAGATCTTTCCTTGGCTTACCCTCAATGTAGGACTTCTCTATCTTCCACCTTCTCACACACTTCAGCCCATAGTCCAGGTACTGGGGGAGGTAGTCACTCGTCCATCGACCCCTCTTGAGACTGCCGCCTCGCACCCAAGACTCTGCAAAAGGCATTATCCAGTCCCTGATACTATTCACCCACAGGAAGCTGTTCTCTGAGTCCAGGCAACCAAAATTAACTTTTAGAAACATGGAGTCAAAGAACACCCTTGGATTCAACATATCCAACCCACCCTCTCTTCTCTGTAGGTAGGTGATCCCTCTTTTTATCAGGTTCAACCTGTTCCCCCACAACAGTTGGAAGAACAGGCTAAAGAGCCTAGCGGAGAAAGATTCCGGCAAAGGAAAAACGACAGAGACATACAAGAAGACAGGGACTAGGTAAGTCTTCAACATTTTAACCCTTTCTCTATAGGTCAGCCTCCAGTTCTTCCATCGCTGAACCTTTGCATTTCCGGCTTCCAACTTCTCTTCCCAATTTAGTTTGGCGTTATCATTCCTCCCAAATTTGACCCCTAGGATTTTAATATAGGTGGAGGCTCTCACAAATTGTGGCAGATCAAAGTCTGGATCACTGTCTGATATCCAGAGAGCTTGACTCTTCTCAAGGTTGACCAGAGACCCTGAGGCCTCTGAGTAACTTCTGATGGCCGCAGACAACATCTCCACCTCACGAGGCTCAGATATCACTACAGTCACATCATCCGCATAGGCAACAACACTCAGGGGCAGGCAATGGGGGACTGGCACCCCCTGAAAACCACACTCCTGCAGTGACCTCAAGAATGGGTCTAAGGCAAATACATACAGCAGTGGACTCAGTGGGCAACCCTGTCTCACCCCTGCCTCAACCCTGAAGGTATCACCCTGCCAACCATTGACCAGAGGAAAGCTCTCAGCCTCGCAATACAGAGTCTTCAGCCAATCGATGAATTGCCCCGGAATACCGTACTTTGACAAAGTGGCCCATAGATACTCATGATCTACTCTGTCGAAGGCTTTAGCCTGGTCAAGACTCACAACATATCTCCCACACCTCAGGGCTTTACATCTCTCAAACATCTCCCTTATCGAGAGGACTGCTCCAGAGATGTTCCGCCCTTCTACTGTGCCAAACTGACAGCCTGACAACAGTGCTGAGGACAGACAAACTAATCTAGAAAACAGAATTTTTGCCAGAATCTTTCTGTCGACATTCAAGAGGGCAATCGGCCTCCAGTTCTTGATGTCACTCGGCTCTTTACCTTTGGACAGCAGAATCAGCGAGGACACTCTCATGGATGGAGGCATCAGGTGACTTTCTAGACAATTTGTATATACATCCACGAGGATTGGGGCCAAGAGGTCTCTGAATGTCCTATAGAATTCTGCTGTTATCCCATCTGGACCTGGTGCCTTCTTCAGATGTAACTTATCAATTGCCTCTTTAACCTCCGCCACCATCAAATCTGCTGTCAAAGGAGAAAAGTCCAAATCATTAGTATCAGGGAGCGGAGTTGCCTCCAAGAATTGGGTCCTCTTGTCTCTATCCAAAACCTTCCTCTGAAACAAGTCAGCATAGTAAGATCTCACCACCCCCAGGATACCCTCCCGAGATTCTTGCAAAACACCCTGGGGGTCAGTGAGACCGGTGACAGATTTATTTGCCACTCGCTCCCGGCAATTCTCAAAGGGATCAGGAGACCCTAAGGTCCCATAATCCCGTTCAAGAACCAGGGAGGTGTACCTGCTTTACTGATACTGCCTTATCTCAGATTTCAGCTGGTCTATCCTTTGTTGGTCATCCCCTCCCGCCGAATATAGTGAATCCAATTCTTTCCGCAGCTTGAGATACTGGCCATACTTACTCTTCCCCTTTATAACTGACAGTCTCTTTAAGAGGGATCTGATCTCATCCTTGACATCCTCCCACCAGTCGGCCATATTGTCATAAAAGTCCACTCTCTCTAGCTGACTCTGTATAAGAGAGTGAACATGACTCTGAACCGAAGGGTCTTCTAATAGACTGGAATTAAGTCTCCATAACCCTCTACCTGTCCCAGAACACTTTGTGACACCCAAACAGAAATATAAGGCCAGATGGTCTGAATAAGGGACGATATTCTCATCTTTCTCACCAATGGTCTCTGTAGGACTCACCAGAGCTAAATCTATCCGACTTCTTCTTTCACCACAAAAATAAGTAAATTTTGGTTTCCGACCACCCTGCACAAACACATCTGACAACCCGGCCTGTTGAATAATTCTGTTTAAGACCTTGGAGTCTCTGGTAAGAGGCCTATTAGAGGACCTGTCACAAGATGTCCTGGTGGCATTGAAATCTCCAGCCATGATGACAGGGATAGAGGTGAAGAGATATGGCTTCACTTCATTATAAAGGTTAACCCTTTCAGTCACTGTCTGCGAACCATAGATATTTATAAGACGGAGCCTCCTACCCCGAATAGTAACTTCCAGAATTAGGCACCTTCCCATCAATACCTCTGTCAACCTATGTATAGTTACATCATTGGTGTTAAAGAGGATAGAGACCCCGGCACTTGGTTCTACAGCCAGTGACCAAAAGGGTGGACCAGACCGCCATTCACGCTCGGCTTCCCGTAAGAGTCCTAAAGTATTCAAACGTGTCTCTTGTAAGAAAAAGACATCAGCATCAAGAGACCTTAGATGTTCATAAACCGCATGCCTGGTCCTCCTCACTCTGACACTGTTCACATTACTGGAGAACACTTTAAGGGTAAAGTCAGCCATCAAAGCAAAGCACAAGAAGCAGAGATATTCCCCCCATCATCATGGATCTGAGTCTGAGCCCACCTGCCGACCACCTGTCTCCATGTCTGATTCGGACAGACGTTTAGCTCGCGGGGGTTTCCTTTTTGTGGGGGGATCGCCCTCTTGGTCCTCATTAAATTCATCTACCACCCTCTTTAACTCTCTCTCCATCTCTTCCTCAGCGTCTGACTCTGATAGGACACCGTACCTATTTGTGATAGTCATGACACCTGACCCGGGGTCTACTTTCTTTTTGGAAGGTTTTTGGACAGTGGTCCATTCCCCCTCAGGCTTACAGCTGGTTTTGTCCTTCTTCCGTTTCTTCTGCGGATTTATTGATGCTGGGGCAGAAGACGACGTGCCCACAACCTGCTCAGTGACCTCCCCGTTCCCCTCAGTGGCTCCTGGCTGGGACTGGTCAGGCACTATGTCCCCTATGTTGTCACCCATGTTGTGCTGAGGCTCGGGCGGTGTCACTGCTGACCCTGACAACAGCGTCTCCTCCTCTAGGTCATCTGCAACTTCCAGCAAGTCCTCATCAGGGAAGTCCTTACAAACATTATGCCAGGCGTCTGGACAGTCCCTGTGGGAGTGACCGATCCTGCCACACAGGTTGCACCGGATGTTCTGGCAGGTGGCGCTGACATGGCCGATCTCCCCGCATAAGTTACATTTTACCAGGGTGCACACACTCGCAATATGACCGGCCTTTCCGCATTTAAAACATTTTCTAGGCTGACCCGCATAGAAGCATACCCCTTTCTCCCGGCCAATAAAGAATGAGTTGGGCAGATGTTGGGTGATGTTGTTAACCTGCCGTAACTTTACCAGGACCTTCCACCCCCCAGTCCATATGCCATCCTCGTCCCTGGTCTTGGTCAGATCTGACATTAGGTCACAGTGTCTTTTTAGCCATACAACAATATCCTGGTGCGGTACCGACTCGTTCCAGAATATTATGGTGACGTTTGCTGTGTCTGGTCTAGAGATGGGGATGAGGCTGAACTTATTCCAGCCATCAGCATCTCTCACCCAGAAGCGGTCCAGGTCAGACATGAGTTTAAAGCTGACGTCATACCCCTGCCTGTCAGGAAGGTTTATCACTGCCAGGATGTTAGATGGCAGGAAACCCATTTGGTGGCACAGAAGTTCACGGACCACAAACCTCCTGTCAGGCAACTCCTCCTTGGCCCCTCTATGTTTGAACCTGACCACGTTCCTCCTCTTAAAAGCCTGACCTGTATAGTTCACATTAGACCTGAAGGATGGTGACCCACGGCTCCAGGCATTACCAGAGGAGACACCACCAGTTCCACCCTCCTGCTGTACTTGGGGGCGCTGTGGTGGCTGCTGACCGCCTGCACTATGAGGGTCTGACACTCCTGGTGTAACTAAAGGGGGGAAGTGCTGTGCATCAGACTGTATAGCCCCCTCCCCACCATCATCCATAATACTCTGCGGGTCACAAGCCTCTGAAGGCTGATCTAATGGTGGACCCGACTCTAGAGATGACCCCAAATCCCACACACACTGTGAAGCGCTCCCCTCTGCAGAAACATCATCAGTAACATCACATACAGTCATATCAATGCAGTCACTAGCAGTATGATCCTGCTCTACAGAGCCCCGACAGTCCTGCTGAGCCATGACCTGTGAGCTCTCTGCCGCACTGCTGCCTTCAGGCGAGAGTCCACAGTCCTGCTGCTCTCTACTGCCCCCCAGGGCTTGTGGTGACTGCACTGCTACTGCAGAGTTACCTTCAGGCGAGAGCCCACAGTCCTGCTGCTCTCTACTGCCCCCCAGGGCTCGTGGTGACTGCACTGCTACTGCAGAGTTACCTTCAGGCGAGAGTCCACAGTCCTGCTGCTCTCTACTGCCCCCCAGGGCTTGTGGTGACTGCACTGCTACTGCAGAGTTACCTTCAGGCGAGAGTCCACAGTCCTGCTGCTCTCTACTGCCCCCCAGGGCTTGTGGTGACTGCACTGCTACTGCAGAGTTACCTTCAGGCGAGAGTCCACAGTCCTGCTGCTCTCTACTGCCCCCCAGGGCTAGTGGTGACTGCACTGCTACTGCAGAGTTACCTTCAGGCGAGAGTCCACAGTCCTGCTGCTCTCTACTGCCCCCCAGGGCTTGTGGTGACTGCTCTGCTACTGCAGAGTTACCTTCAGGCGAGAGCCCACAGTCCTGCTGCTCTCTACTGCCCCCCAGGGCTAGTGGTGACTGCACTGCTACTGCAGAGTTACCTTCAGGCGAGAGTCCACAGTCCTGCTGCTCTCTACTGCCCCCCAGGGCTTGTGGTGACTGCACTGCTACTGCAGAGTTACCTTCTGGCTTGAGTCCATAGTCCTGCTGCTCTCTACTGCCCCCCAGGGCTTGTGGTGACTGCACTGCTACTGCAGAGTTACCTTCTGGCTTGAGTCCATAGTCCTGCTTCACATCACAAACCGCTGGGACTTGTGGTACCTTTTGAGGAGTCTCTGCAGGTCTTTGCTGTTGCTGGACACTTTCTCCCACTTCTCTGTACAAATTCCCTTTCTCAAAAGGGCAGCTGGCTGGTCTGAGGACTGGTCTTGCACAGGCCTGCTGGGTGTCATCTGGACAGGTTGGAGACTTGGGTTTAGATGGAGATGGTTCTGGCGCAGGTCTTCCCCCATGTCCCTCAAGTCTTTGCTGGTTCCTGAAGGATTCAGCGACTGGTCCCATCTGCTCCAGTACAGCCTCCATGTCCTGCACAGTGTCAGCGAGCTGCACAGCGAGGGAGCTCAGCTTCTTGTCATGGACGGCCTGATTGTTGGGGTTTGCTGCCTTTAGCTTATAGACACAATCTGTTTCTGCAGCTGTAGTTTTGTTCTTTTTTAATGTCTCCAGTCTCTTGACCAGAGCTGGGATCCGCTCGGCCAGACATAGTTCTGGTGCACGCTGAGTATTGGGGGGTTGTGTACTCACAGAATGGCTCCTTACAGGCGTCCCTCTGCTTGGTCCTTGCACTGGACTTGGTGCAGCCGTGGTCACTGCTGCGAGGTCACTATCTCCAGATTGGGGACTGGGCCCCTGGTTCTTCCCAGTGACTGCACTTGTGGCCCCATGAAGCCTTCCTTCAGTATTCCCTCTGGTCTCATCTGTCGTGTTGGCGACTTTTGCGCTGTTCCCACTCCCGTCACGTGTGTGGTCAGACCGTATCAGGACAGGCTGCTGCAGATTCTCCTGCATGGTCTGCTTCTCCAGGGAAGTTCTCCTCTGTCTGCCTGCGGGTGGGGTGGATTGCACACCTGCAGCCATGGTCTTACTCAGCGATGTTTCCTTCTTTACTTCCAACATTTTCTTTTCATCTTTGCTTCCTGCTGCACTGGGACTGGCAACACTCGGAACATTCCTTCCTTCCAAAGAAACTTTTGGATAATTATCCATGGAGTGAGAGGTCTGGGAATTATTTCCCAGAATAGGCCTTGGAGCCTGGGCCTTGCTTGGGGAGCATCCCCACCCAGAGTGGCCCCGCCCTGGGCTTTCTCCAGACATCCAAAGCCTCAGGAGAGCTACTGACACACGTCCTCACAGCTAGGAGGCAGTATTATAGTAGTTATATTCCTGTACATAGGGGCAGTATTATAGTAGTTATATTCTTGTACATAGGAGGCAGTATTATAGTAGTTATATTCTTGTACATAGGAGGCAGTATTATAGTAGGTATATTCTTGTACATAGGAGCAGTACTATAGTAGTTATATTCTTGTACATAGGAGCAGTATTATAGTAGTTATATTCTTGTACATAGGGGCAGTATTATAGTAGTTATATTCTTGTACATAGGAGCAGTATTATAGTAGTTATATTCCTGTACATAGGAGCAGTATTATAGTAGTTACATTCTTGTACATAGGAGGCAGTATTATAGTAGTTATATTCTTGTACATAGGAGCAGTATTATAGTAGTTATATTCTTGTACATAGGAGCAGTATTATAGTAGTTATATTCTTGTACATAGGAGCAGTATTATAGTAGTTATATTCCTGTACATAGGAGCAGTATTATAGTAGTTATATTCTTGTACATAGAAGCAGTATTATAGCAGTTATATTCTTATACATAAGAGCAGTATTATAGTAGTTATATTCTTGTACACAGGAGCAGTATTATAGTAGTTATATTCTTGTACACAGGAGCAGTATTATAGTAGTTATATTCTTGTACATAGGAGCAGTATTATAGTAGTTATATTCTTGTACATAGGAGCAGTATTATAGTAGTTATATTTCTGTACATAGAAGCAGTATTATAGCAGTTATATTCTTGTACATAGGAGGCAGTATTATAGCAGTTATATTCTTGTACATAGGAGCAGTATTATAGTAGTTATATTCTTGTACATAGGAGCAGTATTATAGTAGTTATATTCCTGTACATAAGGACAGTTTTAGTAGCTATAGTATCTCACAGAAGTCAGTGCACCCCTCACATTTTTGTAAATATTTTCTTCTATCTTTTCCTGGGACAACGATCTGACCCTGTGACACAATGTAATGTAGTCAGTGTACGGCTTATATAATTGTAAACTGGGCGTGCCCTCAAAATAACTCCACACACCGCCAATAATGTCTAAACCGCTGGCAACGAAAGTGAGTACACCCCTAAGTGAAAATGGCCATATTGTGCCCAATTAGCCATTTTTCCTCTCCGTTGTCACGTGACTTACAAGTGTTACAAGGTCTCGGGTGTGAATGGGGAGCAGGTGTGGTAAATCTGGTGTTTTCTCTTTCACACTCTCTCATACTGGTAAGGCTACTTTCACACTTGCGTTCAGAGAGGATCCGTCTGCATTATTGTTAAGACAAAATTCTAAGTGTGAAAGTAGCTTCAGACGGATCCATTTGAAAATTGAGCCATATTGTGTCATCTTCAAACTGATCCGTCCCCATTGTCTTACATTGTAAGTCTGGACGGATCCGTTTGCCTCCGCACGGCCAGGCTGCAAGCTGCGTTCGGGTGTCCGCCTGCTGAGCGGAGGCTGAACGCTGCCAGACTGATGCATTCTGAGCGGATCCGCGTCCACTCAGAATGCATTAGGGCTGGACGGATCTGTTCGGGGCCGCTTGTGAGAGCCTTCAAACGGAGCTCACAAGCGGAGCCCCGAACGCTAGTGTGAAAGTAGCCTTAGTAGGACAAAGACAAGTGTGTCCTGCCTCCGGTCAGGCATGGTGGTGGGAGTGTCATGGTTTGGGGCTGGTCATTGAGGGAACCATGAATGGGAACATGTCCTGTGACATACTGAAGCAGAGCATGACCCCCTCCCTTCTGGACCACTGTCTTGTAAAGGTGCTGGGCTGGCCAAGCATGTCTCCAGGCCTAAACCCTATGGAGCATCTGTGGGGCCTCCTCAAACGGAAGGTGGAGGATCACAAGGTCTCATGGAGGAGGGAAGAGGATTGTGGAACCTGTGAAGCTCCAGTGACCTCCATATCCAAGAGAGTTAAGGCAGTGCTGGAAAATAATGGTGTCCACACAAAATACTGACACTTTGGGCACAATTTGGCCATTGTCACTTAGGGGTGTACTCACTTTCGTTGCCAGCTGTTTAGACATTAATGGCGGTGTGTGGAGATATTTTGAGGGCACGTCCAATTTACACTGTTATATAAGCCGTACACTGACTACTGTACATTGTATCAAAGTGTCAGATCTTCTGTGCCGTCCCAGGGAAAGATAGAACAAAAATATTTACAGAGATGTGAGGGGTGCACTGACTTCTGCAAGATACTGTATATAGGGGTGCACTGACTTCTGGGAGATACTGTATATAGGGGTGCACTGACTTCTGCAAGATACTGTATATAGGGGTGCACTGACTTCTGGGAGATACTGTATATAGGGGTGCACTGACTACTGTGAGATACTGTATATAGGGGTGTACTGACATCTGTGAGATACTGTATATAGGGGTGCACTGACTTCTGCAAGATACTGTATATAGGGGTGCACTGACTTCTGGGAGATACTGTATATAGGGGTGCACTGACTTCTGCAAGATACTGTATATAGGGGTGCACTGACTTCTGGGAGATACTGTATATAGGGGTGCACTGACTACTGTGAGATACTGTATATAGGGGTGTACTGACATCTGTGAGATACTGTATATAGGGGTGCACTGACTTCTGTAATACTGTATATAGGGGTGCACTGACTTCTGTGATACTGTATATAGGGGTGCACTGACTTCTGTGATACTGTATATAGGGGTGCACTGACTTCTGCGAGATATTGTATATAGGGGTGCACTGACTTCTGTGAGATACTGTATATAGGGGTGTACTGACTTCTGTAATACTGTATATAGGGGTGCACTGACTTCTGCGAGATACTGTATATAGGGGTGCACTGACTTCTGTAATACTGTATATAGGGGTGCACTGACTTCTGTGATACTGTATATAGGGGTGCACTGACTTCTGTGATACTGTATATAGGGGTGCACTGACTTCTGCGAGATATTGTATATAGGGGTGCACTGACTTCTGTGAGATACTGTATATAGAGGTGCACTGTCTTCTGTGAGATACTGTATATAGGGGTGCACTGACTTCTGTGAGATACTGTATATAGGGGTGCACTGACTTCTGTGAGATATTGTATATAGGGGTGCACTGACTTCTGGGAGATACTGTATATAGGGGTGCACTGACTTCTGTGATACTGTATATAGGGGTGTACTGACTTCTGTGAGATACTGTATATAGGGGTGCACTGACTTCTGTGATATACTGTATATAGGGGTGCACTGACGTCTGTGATACTGTATATAGGGGTGCACTGACTTCTGTGAGATACTGTATATAGGGGTGTACTGTCTTCTGTGAGATACTGTATATAGGGGTGTACTGACTTCTGTGAGATATTGTATATAGGGGTGCACTGACTTCTGTGAGATACTGTATATAGGGGTGCACTGACTTCTGCGAGATACTGTATATAGGGGTGCACTGACTTCTGCGAGATACTGTATATAGGGGTGTACTGACTTCTGTGAGATATTGTATATAGGGGTGCACTGACTTCTGTGAGATACTGTATATAGGGGTGCACTGACTTCGTTGAGATATTGTATATAGGGGTGCACTGACTTCTGTGAGATACTGTATATAGGGGTGCACTGACTTCTGTGATACTGTATATAGGGGTGCACTGACTTCTGTGATACTGTATATAGGGGTGCACTGACTTCTGTGAGATACTGTATATAGGGATGTACTGACTTCTGCGAGATACTGTATATAGGGGTGTACTGACTTCTGTGTGATACTGTATATAGGGGTGCACTGACTTCTGTGTGATACTGTATATAGGGGTGCGCTGACTTCTGCGAGATACTGTATATAGGGGTGCGCTGACTTCTGTGATATACTGTATATAGGGGTGCGCTGACTTCTGCGAGATACTGTATATAGGGGTGCACTGACTTCTGTGATATACTGTATATAGGGGTGCGCTGACTTCTGCGAGATACTGTATATAGGGGTGCACTGACTTCTGTGAGATACTGTATATAGGGGTGCACTGACTTCTGCGAGATACTGTGTATAGGGGTGTACTGACTTCTGCGAGATACTGTGTATAGGGGTGCACTGACTTCTGAGAGATACTGTGTATAGGGGTGCACTGACTTCTGAGAGATACTGTATATAGGGGTGTACTGACTTCTGCGAGATACTGTATATAGGGGTGCACTGACTTCTGCGAGATACTGTGTATAGGGGTGTACTGACATCTGTGAGATACTGTATATAGGGGTGCGCTGACTTCTGCGAGATACTGTATATAGGGGTGTACTGACTTCTGTGAGATACTGTATATAGGGGTGCGCTGACTTCTGTGAGATACTGTATATAGGGGTGCACTGACTTCTGCGAGATACTGTATATAGGGGTGCACTGACTTCTGTGAGATACTGTATATAGGGGTGTACTGACTTCTGTGATATACTGTATATAGGGATGTACTGACTTCTGCGAGATACTGTGTATAGGGGTGCACTGACTTCTGCGATATACTGTATATAGGGGTGCACTGACTTCTGTGAGACACTGTATATAGGGGTGCACTGACTTCTGGGAGATACTGTATATAGGGGTGCACTGACTTCTGCGAGATACTATATATAGGGGTGCACTGACTTCTGCGAGATACTGTATATTGGGATGCACTGACTTCTGCGAGATACTGTATATAGGGGTGCACTGACTTCTGCGAGATACTGTATATAGGGGTGCACTGACTTCTGTGAGATACTGTATATAGGGGTGCACTGACTTCTGTGATATACTGTATATAGGGGTGCACTGACTTCTGTGATATACTGTATATAGGGGTGCACTGACTTCTGGGAGAGACTGTATCTTAGAACTGAGTGAGCTCTGCTATGTCTCCTGGATAAAGCCATGATGTTGTTTGCAGGATATAAATACATATTAATCAGTATAAATGGCGCAGCGCCCCCCCCGGGCGAGGGCCCGTTTCCCGATGCAGGGTTTGCCGGCGCGGCTGCTGCGGGAACATAAAGCAGATTTGTAGCTGAATGTGAATTTCTTCTCCTAGAAACCCTTTCGCTTCTGCAGGCGGCTCGGGCTTGTGAGGCCTGAAATAGATTTTCGGTCTTGTATAATAAATAACTGTCCTGGAAACTACTTACTCATCCTGTCTGTGCCGCTAAATATAGCCGCTCGCTGCAGGTGGGGGATATCGATCAGCGGAGCCGCCGCTTATCACGTATCTATAGGACGTGAAAAGACTGCAGTCAGCTCGTGCGGACTCCTGGAGAGATGGGGCGCTGTGATGGGGGGCCGGTAACGGGCGCTGTGATGGGGGGCCGCTAGTTATTAGGGGGTAACACATTATGAAATAAATATGGCTTCTCCTTCTGGGTTATTATATTGGTGGAATTTCTTCTCAGCCGCCGGGACGTTCCTGCCGCCCAGTGTCATTTCAGTGCCTTATTTCTGCAGACGTGGATCGGGAACAGAAGAAGAAAGTATCGGTTAATGGGCATTGAGGTCCCGCCGCCCCGCGGGGGTCCCGCCACCTTCTCCGAACAGCTGGAATCTGCCTCATCTCTGACTCTGTCTGAAGATCCAATGGCGGAGGTGGTGGAGGAAAACGACCGGCACGATGAAGTGTCTATTTGCCTTTCCGAAGAAAGCTCCCAAGGTAGGAGGTGTTAAGAGGAAGCTTATAGTTAAATTACATCGTATATTGTACTCCAGTCACATCCAGAGCTGCATTCAGAATTAATCCTACTCCAGTCACATCCAGAGCTACATCCTTGATTCTCATACTCCACCACCATTGCAGCTTCCATGGAGGTTGTCCTGGCCTGCTGATTGGCAGATGCAGCTGGCTCACGGGAGGAAATCATATTCTTATTGGAAAAAAATTCCTCTTTCTCCACTTATCAGACACTCTGTACACTGAGGAATCAAATCACTGCTGCTGCCCATAGAAGTCTATGGAGAGGGAGGAGTGAGCTGCTGGGTGGAGACAGAGACACAGACACACAGAGATGCTTCTGCAGTTTCTACTGTAACGCTTCTTTCTCACTTCAGTGGTAGGTTGACAGCCACACTGCTCAGTACTGCTATATGATGTCAGTGCAGTGCGCTACAGAGAGATAGCGGAGCTTTGTGCAGTATATGGGAGACATTGTAGCCTCTCGTCTACACCTGGGAGCTCAGGGAGAAGTGAGGGGATAGGTCATATATATCACGGTCAGATGTCATGTTATTCCTCATGTACACACAGCAGCTTAACCTCTCCCTTCCCGGTACATCTGCCCCCCTCCGGGTATATACCCTTCCTGGTACATCCGCTCCCTTCCCAGGACATTGGCATCTCCACCTCCCAGTACATTCGCCAGTCTCGCCTTTTGTCGGATGCTGAATGCCCACCTTGATCTAGTCGTCATTACAGAGCTAAACCATCAGCAGAACAAATCCCTCTTCTGTTCTGATACTTTGTTACAATGTATCAGTCCAGGCTGTGAAACAGCTGGGGGTCATTTCAAGGATTGTCTGTGCTGGATTCAGTTGTAACAAACCCTCAGCTCTGAATGGAAGTCACATGCAAATACCCGCTTGTCACAGTTGTAGCCAGCAGACTCCATTTCACCTGCCCTGATACATTGTGACGAATTATCAAAAAAGGAGTTTGTGTAGATGTATTTAGCTAACAGAACTGTCTACACTGATACACTGTAACAAACCCTCAGCTGTAAGATATATTGGACAAGTTTTCAGCCTCTAACTGTAAACCATGATGTTCCCATTCACTGACAGCAGGCAGCGATATTGAAATGTTTATGGTTATAACACAAGGTTTCCTGCCCTGCGTGCTGGGGTCCTGTTCTTCACGTGTCATCGGAGGAGCCGTCCAGGCGTCTCGTGTGACCGGCGGTCGATGCAGTAAATGAAGCGTTGATTTTGGCGCCGTGGTCGCCATCTCCGCGCTGTGACTGTTATGCAGGGACGTCAGGCGCGGATCGCTTAGTCATTACTAATTAAAATGGCAGATGTCTCCCGCGTTCTCGTACACGAGCGCTCTTCATTACACAGATTATTCTGTCCGCCGTCCAGCAGCTGATTGAATTTGCGGTTACTCCGGGGAATGATTGATGGAGTCGTTATTTTTTTTTTTTCTGGGCATTTTACCCAAAAATAAACCCTGAGAACCGCCCGAGGCAAGAGAAGGCGCCCCCGCCGGGCTGTTTGCGATTTGTCCCAGTTTTGTAGTGTGACGTCATTACGGCCGCGGCAGGTTCGCCTTTTATACATTCTGATATCTCGATTGTGCTGCCATCTAGTGGCCAAACAACCTGCACTGCAGGCAGGTCCTACATGAAGCACCTTGGTTTCAGCCGCAGTGAAGTCATGCACTCGGACCCGTGTTTCCCCCCATTTCTGCCATCACGAGGCGACGCACACGCAGACGCCATTATACGTATAGATGAGCATGTGCAGGGCTGTATTTGGAGTTTAGGCGGCCCTCGGCACGCCCCCCTATTAAAGAGGGTACGATTGCGACCATCCGGTAGAAAACGCACTTGATTTCACCGTGATTTCTGCGGTTTTATGATGTGTTTTTTAGCCATGCAGTTTATACAAGTGAAATACATTTATTTTACATTTTTATCCTTAAAAAATATACAGAAAATAATCGCATCACAAAACCACAGAAAAGCCGGTAAATCTGAGTGCGTTTTTAAACGCGTTTTAGTAACATCTCATCTGAATATCATCTTACACAGCGGCCTGGCAAAATATAAGCCTAAGGCCTCATGCACACGACCGGTCCATTTTTTGCGGTTCGCAAAAAAAAACGGAAGCCGCTCGTCTGCCTTCCGCATTTTGCGAAACGGAGCGGGCGGCCCATTGTAGAAATGCCTATCCTTGTCCGCAAAATGGACAAGAATAAGACATGCTATATTTTTTTCGCGGGGCCACGGAACAGAGCAACGGATGCGGACAGCACACGCAGTGCCGTCCGCATCTTTTGCGGCCCCATTGAAGTGAATGGGTCCGCACCCGAGCCGCAAAAAATGCGTCTCGGATGTGGACCACAACAACGGCCGTGTGCATGAGGCCTAAGGCACAAGTCTGAAGACATCTCCAGCGATGGAGTGGAGAAATCACAACGCACACCATCCAGCTCTAATACATTTACTCAGGGTCTGCAAGGAAAATGGACAGGACGCAGGCATCTTCTGTGCGTGCTCAGTATAGAAAAGCCTCCATGTTCACAGGACGGAGCACAAACCAGCTGAACCTCACTTATCTGAATGAGCCCTAACTCCTGCTGGATCATGGAGTCCTCTCTGCACAGATGGGTCATACACTGGCTTCACCTTTCTCCTCGTCTGACTGCTCTGGTGTCTCCTTATCACTTAGTTCTATTAAGTGCAACAGTAATCAGGAGATTTAACCCTTACACTGCCTTCCTGTAGAGATTACTGTTCCATTAGCTTAGGGAAGCAGTGTGAGGGTTAAATCTCCTGACTTGTAGCCACAATAAACAAAGGTTAGTGGTGAGGAGAAATGAGACGTGGCACCGAGGTGAAGGAATCCACACAAATCATCTCCCCTCGGCACGTGCCCTCATGTAAATACGCCCCTGTGCACGTGCTCTGTGCTGTTTCTACAGGCTTTATACTTTTTACATTTTTTATGACATAGCTCTTATTAGGACAGCTAGTGATTTCACAATGAGGGCTTGTGATATCATAGTGAGGGGAGGAGTTAAGAGGAGAGCTAATGATGTCACAAAGAGAGTTGTGTTTTATATGGGGATGTCTGGTGATGTCACAGTGAGGGGGTGGGGTTATATGGGGATGTCTGGTGATGTCACAGTGAGGGGGTGGGCTTATATGGGGATGTCTGGTGATGTCACAGTGAGGGGGTGGGGTTATATGGGGATGTCTGGTGATGTCACAGTGAGGGGGTGGGGTTATATGGGGATGTCTGGTGATGTCACAGTGATGGGGTGGGGTTATATGGGGATGTCTGGGGATGTCACAGTGATGGGTGGAGTTATATGGGAAGAGCTTGTGATGTCACAGTGAAGGGTGGAGTTACTGTGAGAAATGGGGCTATATGAGGAGGCTTCTGATGACCCAGTGATGGGTAAGAGTTAGATGGTGAGTGAGATGCGGGTTCTTAGAACAGCTAGTGATATCACAGTGAGGGGTAGGTTATGAGGAGAGCTAGTGATGTCACAGAAAAAGGGGTGGGGTTACATAGAGACGGCTATGTCACACTAAGAGGGAGGACATTGTCAAGACTGGATACAATTTTAGCAAACCCTCTGCTGTGAAAAGTGTTAGACCAGGATGGGACTCTTAATTTAAGCAGATATGTTACTATTCACTAACAGGAAGCAGAGATCTTGACAGTGGTGAGCAACTGAAACACAAAGTATAACAAAAAGTTTCAGACCTCTTCCTAACACTTAGTTTATATAACAGCCGCCCCTCTAACTGTACAGCATGCCCTTGCTTCCCCTTCTCTGGACCCGGCGGTGATTTACTGGATCGCGTCTTACAAGCCTCTCCATACAGACGAGGGTCCGGACATCACTCGTGGAGCCGGGGACCGCTGCAGTCTGTGTAGTCGGTCCTGTCCATCACTCGTGGAGCCGGGGACCGCTGCAGTCTGTGTAGTCGGTCCTGTCCATCACTCCTGGAGCCGGGGACCGCTGCAGTCTGTGTAGTCGGTCCTGTCCATCACTCGTGGAGTCGGGGACCGCTGCAGTCTGTGTAGTCGGTCCTGTCCATCACTCGTGGAGCCGGGGACCGCTGCAGTCTGTGTAGTCGGTCCTGTCCATCACTCGTGGAGCCGGGGACCGCTGCAGTCTGTGTAGTCGGTCCTGTCCATCACTCGTGGAGCGGGGGACCGCTGCAGTCTGTGTAGTCGGTCCTGTCCATCACTCGTGGAGCCGGGGACCGCTGCAGTCTGTGTAGTCGGTCCTGTCCATCACTCGTGGAGCCGGGGACCGCTGCAGTCTGTGTAGTCGGTCCTGTCCATCACTCGTGGAGCCGGGGACCGCTGCAGTCTGTGTAGTCGGTCCTGTCCATCACTCGTGGAGCCGGGGACCGCTGCAGTCTGTGTAGTCGGTCCTGTCCATCACTCGTGGAGCCGGGGACCGCTGCAGTCTGTGTAGTCGGTCCTGTCCATCACTCGTGGAGCCGGGGACCGCTGCAGTCTGTGTAGTCGGTCCTGTCTATCACTCGTGGAGCCGGGGACCGCTGCAGTCTGTGTAGTCGGTCCTGTCCATCACTCGTGGAGCGGGGGACCGCTGCAGTCTGTGTAGTCGGTCCTGTCCATCACTCGTGGAGACGGGGACCGCTGCAGTCTGTGTAGACGGTCCTGTCCATCACTCGTGGAGCCGGGGACCGCTGCAGTCTGTGTAGTCGGTCCTGTCCATCACTCGTGGAGCCGGGGACCGCTGCAGTCTGTGTAGTCGGTCCTGTCCATCACTCGTGGAGCCGGGGACCGCTGCAGTCTGTGTAGTCGGTCCTGTCCATCACTCGTGGAGCCGGGGACCGCTGCAGTCTGTGTAGTCGGTCCTGTCCATCACTCGTGGAGCGGGGGACCGCTGCAGTCTGTGTAGTCGGTCCTGTCCATCACTCGTGGAGCCGGGGACCGCTGCAGTCTGTGTAGTCGGTCCTGTCCATCACTCCTGGAGCCGGGGACCGCTGCAGTCTGTGTAGTCGGTCCTGTCCATCACTCGTGGAGCCGGGGACCGCTGCAGTCTGTGTAGTCGGTCCTGTCCATCACTCGTGGAGCCGGGGACCGCTGCAGTCTGTGTAGTCGGTCCTGTCCATCACTCGTGGAGCCGGGGACCGCTGCAGTCTGTGTAGACGGTCCTGTCCATCACTCGTGGAGCCGGGGACCGCTGCAGTCTGTGTAGTCGGTCCTGTCCATCACTCGTGGAGCCGGGGACCGCTGCAGTCTGTGTAGTCGGTCCTGTCCATCACTCGTGGAGCCGGGGACCGCTGCAGTCTGTGTAGACGGTCCTGTCCATCACTCGTGGAGCCGGGGACCGCTGCAGTCTGTGTAGTCGGTCCTGTCCATCACTCGTGGAGCCGGGGACTGCTGCAGTCTGTGTAGACGGTCCTGTCCATCACTCGTGGAGCCGGGGACCGCTGCAGTCTGTGTAGACGGTCCTGTCCATCACTCGTGGAGCCGGGGACCGCTGCAGTCTGTGTAGTCGGTCCTGTCCATCACTCGTGGAGCCGGGGACTGCTGCAGTCTGTGTAGTCGGTCCTGTCCATCACTCGTGGAGCCGGGGACCGCTGCAGTCTGTGTAGACGGTCCTGTCCATCACTCGTGGAGCCGGGGACTGCTGCAGTCTGTGTAGACGGTCCTGTCCATCACTCCTGGAGCCGGGGACCGCTGCAGTCTGTGTAGTCGGTCCTGTCCATCACTCGTGGAGCCGGGGACCGCTGCAGTCTGTGTAGTCGGTCCTGTCCATCACTCGTGGAGCCGGGGACCGCTGCAGTCTGTGTAGTCGGTCCTGTCCATCACTCGTGGAGCCGGGGACCGCTGCAGTCTGTGTAGTCGGTCCTGTCCATCACTCGTGGAGCCGGGGACCGCTGCAGTCTGTGTAGTCGGTCCTGTCCATCACTCGTGGAGCCGGGGACCGCTGCAGTCTGTGTAGTCGGTCCTGTCCATCACTCGTGGAGCCGGGGACCGCTGCAGTCTGTGTAGTCGGTCCTGTCCATCACTCGTGGAGCCGGGGACCGCTGCAGTCTGTGTAGTCGGTCCTGTCCATCACTCGTGGAGCCGGGGACCGCTGCAGTCTGTGTAGTCGGTCCTGTCCATCACTCGTGGAGCCGGGGACCGCTGCAGTCTGTGTAGTCGGTCCTGTCCATCACTCGTGGAGCCGGGGACCGCTGCAGTCTGTGTAGTCGGTCCTGTCCATCACTCGTGGAGCCGGGGACCGCTGCAGTCTGTGTAGTCGGTCCTGTCCATCACTCGTGGAGCCGGGGACCGCTGCAGTCTGTGTAGTCGGTCCTGTC
The DNA here is from genome assembly GCF_905171765.1 of Bufo bufo. Taxonomy (NCBI): domain Eukaryota; kingdom Metazoa; phylum Chordata; class Amphibia; order Anura; family Bufonidae; genus Bufo; species Bufo bufo. Next base: position 228,311,056 of record NC_053396.1, read on the forward strand.
CATCACTCGTGGAGCCGGGGACCGCTGCAGTCTGTGTAGTCGGTCCTGTCCATCACTCGTGGAGCCGGGGACCGCTGCAGTCTGTGTAGTCGGTCCTGTCCATCACTCGTGGAGTCGGGGACCGCTGCAGTCTGTGTAGTCGGTCCTGTCCATCACTCGTGGAGCCGGGGACCGCTGCAGTCTGTGTAGTCGGTCCTGTCCATCACTCGTGGAGCCGGGGACCGCTGCAGTCTGTGTAGTCGGTCCTGTCCATCACTCGTGGAGCCGGGGACCGCTGCAGTCTGTGTAGTCGGTCCTGTCCATCACTCGTGGAGCCGGGGACCGCTGCAGTCTGTGTAGTCGGTCCTGTCCATCACCTGCTTTCTGTGTCTTCCCATAATCCCATGCACTTACACAATCTCCCAGTGCATCCTGATTTTCTTGAATAGAATTCAAGGAGTACAGTGAAGACTGACACTGGATTCATCTAACCTTTATATTGCTGCGATTCTCTGTGCCTCGGAGGAGACGTCTCTGTACACTGCAGGGGGTTAATACTTTCCGCCTCCTGCTTCGTCTGTTGCACTCACACCTTGTTCCTGAGCGGCGCCCTCTGATCCGGATCCGTCTCATTATCCTTCCCCGCCGCTTGGCTTCTTGCTGTTTGCAGCGACGCTATGTAAATGTCTTTCCTGTTGAAGCCGCGGGACGCATCAGGAAAAAAAACTCTGAAATAATTGCTTCTCTGAAGACAGCGGCGGCGACGGCGACAATCCTCCGAGACGTGTAATTGCCAAACCTCCTTCTACAGGGCCTTGAAAAAGTCTTCATACCTCGTGAACTTTCCACATATTTTCACGTTACACCCACAAACCTCTTCAATGTATTTTATTGGGATTTTATGGGATCGACCGACACAAAGTCCAAGTCTGTGTGAATACAGTGCGGGTGCATTAGTATTCAGCCCCCTGAGTCAGTACAGGGGATGTGCAGGGTTAATTTTCCACCACACATAGGGGGTCATTTATTATTGCATCACAATCTGTGACTTTTTCCTGCTCACACCGGGTCTTAGACAGTGGGTCTGGTATGGGCGGGGAAGGGCCGGCTGGTTTAGGCGTAGAAAATGGTCAAAATGCAGGATACTGCGAAGGTATGGCGATTCCTGCGCATGTACCTAACTCTGGCGTATCTACCGCCAGTTATAAGGGTTATTAAGACCGGCGACTCCTCTGACCCGAGCACCTTCTTCCACGTTTGCTGTGTCCTCTACGTGGCTTGTGGCAAACTGCAGACAGGACTTCTTATGGATTTCAGAAATGTCTTTCTTGCCACTCTTCCATAACGACCAGACTTGTGGAGCAGACGATTTGTGGACAGATTCTCCCACCTGAGCTGTGGACCTCTGCAGCTCCTCCACCGTGACCATGGGCCTCTTGGCTGCTTCTCTAATTACTGCTCTCCTTGTCCGCGCTGTCAGTCTTGGTAGGTTTGCAGTTGTGCCATACTCATACCATGTTCCGATGATGGATTGAACAGTGTTTCGTGAGATGTTCAGAGCTTGGCATGTTTTTTTTGTTTTTTTTATAACCTAACCCTGCTTTACACTTCTCCACAACTTTCTCCCTGACCTGTCTGTCATGTTCCTTGGTTTTCATGATGCTGTTTGATCACTGATGTTCTCCAACAAACCTCTGAGGCCTCCACAGAACAGCTGGAGTTATACTGAGAAGACATTACACACAGGTGGACTCCATGTACTTAAGGCTCTTTCACACCTGCGTTCTTGTCTTCCGGCATAGAGTTCCGTCGTCGGGGCTCTATGCCGGAAGGATCCTGATCAGGATTATCCTAATGCATTCTGAATGGAGAGTAATCCGTTCAGGATGCATCAGGACGTCTTCAGGAACGGAACGGAACGTTTTTTGGCCGGAGAAAATACCGCAGCATGCTGCGCTTTTTGCTCCGGCCAAAAATCCTGAACACTTGCCGCAAGGCCGGATCCGGAATTAATGCCCATTGAAAAGCATTGATTTGGATCCGGCCTTAAGCTAAACATCGTTTCGGCGCATTGCCGGAGCCGACATTTAGCTTTTTCAGAGTGGTTACCATGGCTGCCGGGACGCTAAAGTCCTGGCAGCCATGGTAAAGTGTAGTGGGGAGCGGGGGAGCAGTATACTTACCGTCCGTGCGGCTCCCGGGCGCTCCAGAGTGACGTCATTCTGGAGCGCCCCGGGAGCCGCACGGACTGTAAGTATACCGCTCCTCCGATCCCCGCTCCTACTATGGCAACCAGGACTTTAATAGCGTCCTGGCTGCCATAGTAACACTGAACGCATTTGGAAGACGGTTCCGTCTTCAAATGCTTTCAGTTCACTTGCGTTTTTCCGGATCCGGCGGGCACCTCCGGCAAGTGGAGAACACGCCGGATCCGGACAACGCAAGTGTGAAAGAGGCCTAATGAGGTGACTTCTGAAGGCGAAGGTCACACTGGATTCTATGTAGGGGCCTCTGAGTACGGGGGGCTGAATACTAATGCCCCCCACACTTTTCAGATACTTATTAAACATTGTGAAAACCTTGTCTCCTCTTCTTCTCACCTCACACAGACTTGTACTAAAATACAGTTTGTGAGTGTAACGTGAAAAATGTGGATAAGTGCAGGGGTATGAATACTTTTTCAAGACACTGTATATTCAGGTGGAGGAAGGAGAAGATGTCAGGTTATTAACTGTCCAGTCTTATGAAATGTACACAGCTGAGGGTGTGTTACAATGTATCAGACAGAGCTTCAATCTTTCTTCTGGCTGGCGGCTTCCTGACACGGATACATTTTAACAGAACCTCTGCTGTTAAGAATTACAAGGTCAGGTTGGGTAAACATAAATGTCTCCATTCACTGACAACAAGCAGAGATCTTGAAAATATATTATGATCCGCAAAGTCTCTTAGGAAGTTGCAGAACTTTTAATTGTAAGATGATGAATGGACGAGTCCTTAAACTATTGAGGTAATATCTACAGCGCGAACACGAGACTCCGCCCAGAATGACGGCGCTCGCCCGCCTCTGCCCCTCATACACTGCAGTTGGATCCGTTTATTCTCATCCTGCCTGGATTTTGTAATTAAAGGAGCACTCCATCCCTACAGACACTAACACTGGCTATATGTTGCTGGGTGGAGCTTAGACATCACCTGACAACCGTTAGGGGGTAGAGAAAGAGGAATAACATGAGTAGTCGGTGGGGGGGAATTCTAGAGCTTACAATGTGAGACCCCCGGACTGTACCAGTGACTACAGAGGGGAGGGGCTTGTACACTGAGGGGGAGGAGTCACAGCTGATTGACACTTTTCATAAAAGAGCAAAATTCTAATAACAATCACTATGAAGCAGAAGTAAAACCGCGCTCTTCTTCTTCTTCTTGTCTGCAGCGGACGATGTGCACGAGGTGGGACGGCACGAGGACCTCAGCATCAAGGAGGACAGTCAGGACATGGCGCCTCCACACAATGTGGTGAGTATGGCACAGGTTAAAGGGGTCCTCTGACTACCTCCCCCTGTCAGTAGAACAGTAGTCAGACCCCAGTGATTTCCTACCTAGCCCTTTATGGGACATATGGCTGGAATACCCCTCTAAATTATTACTCTATAATCAGTTTTTATTGCACTTTTTATTTTCTACGTCCTATTCCAGGGTAAATATTTATGATTTACCGTATCATAGAATAGAATAGAACTGTATCAGGCGACTGTCAGCTCTTCTGTCTTTACTGTCCTCAGGCTAACGTACTGCTGAGCCAATCAGAGCTGCAGTATAAAGCATGGTGGATGGACACAGCCACAGGCTGAGCTTCTGATGAGACAGGCGGTATATTTCAGACTACCTCAGACTCCAGTAGGCAGTGCAGATAAGCTAGAGTCACTGATCATAGCTGTGTCCTGATGGAGCAGAGCTGCAGTGTAAAGCATAGAGATGTAAAGTAGCAGCAGTATATCTCAGACTCCAGTAGGCACCGCAGATAAGCTGGAGTCACTGATCCTAGCTGTGTCCTGATGGAGCAGAGCCGCAGTGTAAAGCATAGAGATATAAAGTAGCAGCGGTATATTTCAGACTACCTCAGACTCCAGTAGGCAGTGCAGATAAGCTGGAGTCACTGATCATAGCTGTGTCCTGATGGAGCAGAGCTGCAGTGTAAAGCATAGAGATGTAAAGTAGCAGCGGTATATCTCAGACACTAGTAGGCAGCGCAGATAAGCTGGAGTCACTGATCATAGCTGTGTCCTGATGGAGCAGAGCTGCAGTGTAAAGCATAGAGCTATAAAGTAGCAGCGGTATATCTCAGACTCCAGTAGGCAGTGCAGATAAGCTGGAGTCACTGATCATAGCTGTGTCCTGATGGAGCAGAGCTGCCGTGTAAAGCATAGAGATATAAAGTAGCAGCGGTATATTTCAGACTACCTCAGACTCCAGTAGGCAGAGCAGATAAGCTGGAGTCACTGATCATAGCTGTGTCCTGATAGAGCAGTGTTGCATTGTAAAGCATAGAGATATAAAGTAGCAGCGGTATATTTCAGACTCCAGTAGGCAGCGCAGATAAGCTGGAGTCACTGATCATAGCTGTGTCCTGATGGAGCAGAGCTGCCGTGTAAAGCATAGTGATATAAAGTAGCAGCGGTATATATCTCAGACTCCAGTAGGCAGCGCAGATAAGCTGGAGTCACTGGTCATAGCTGTGTCCTGATGGAGCAGAGCTGCAGTGTAAAGCATAGAGATATAAAGTAGCAGCGGTATATCTCAGACTCCAGTAGGCCGTGCAGATAAGCTGGAGTCACTGATCATAGCTGTGTCCTGATGGAGCAGAGCTGCAGTGTAAAGCATAGAGATGTAAAGTAGCAGCGGTATATCTCAGACTCCAGTAGGCAGCGCAGATAAGCTGGAGTCACTGATCATAGCTGTGTCCTGATGGAGCAGAGCTGCAGTGTAAAGCATAGAGATATAAAGTAGCAGCGGTATATCTCAGACTCCAGTAGGCAGTGCAGATAAGCTGGAGTCACTGATCATAGCTGTGTCCTGATGGAGCAGAGCTGCAGTGTAAAGCATAGAGATGTAAAGTAGCAGCGGTATATTTCAGACACCAGTAGGCAGCGCAGATAAGCTGGAGTCACTGATCATAGCTGTGTCCTGATGGAGCAGAGCTGCAGTGTAAAGCATAGAGATGTAAAGTAGCAGCGGTATATTTCAGACTCCAGTAGGCAGCGCAGATAAGCTGGAGTCACTGATCATAGCTGTGTCCTGATGGAGCAGAGCTGCAGTGTAAAGCATAGAGATGTAAAGTAGCAGCGGTATATCTCAGACTCCAGTAGGCAGCGCAGATAAGCTGGAGTCACTGATCATAGCTGTGTCCTGATGGAGCAGAGCTGCAGTGTAAAGCATAGAGATGTAAAGTAGCAGCGGTATATTTCAGACTCCAGTAGGCAGCGCAGATAAGCTGGAGTCACTGATCATAGCTGTGTCCTGATGGAGCAGAGCTGCAGTGTAAAGCATAGAGATATAAAGTAGCAGCGGTATATCTCAGACTCCAGTAGGCAGCGCAGATAAGCTGGAGTCACTGATCATAGCTGTGTCCGGATGGAGCAGAGCTGCCGTGTAAAGCATAGAGATGTAAAGTAGCAGCGGTAAATCTCAGACTCCAGTAGGCAGCGCAGATAAGCTGGAGTCACTGATCATAGCTGTGTCCTGATGGAGTAGAGCTGCAGTGTAAAGCATAGAGATGTAAAGTAGCAGCGGTATATCTCAGACTCCAGTAGGCAGCACAGATAAGCTGGAGTCACTGATCATAGCTGTGTCCTGATGGAGCAGAGCTGCAGTGTAAAGCATAGAGATATAAAGTAGCAGCGGTATATCTCAGACTCCAGTAGGCAGCGCAGATAAGCTGGAGTCACTGATCATAGCTGTGTCCTGATGGAGCAGAGCTGCAGTGTAAAGCATAGAGATGTAAAGTAGCAGCAGTATATCTCAGACTCCAGTAGGCAGCGCAGATAAGCTGGAGTCACTGATCATAGCTGTGTCCTGATGGAGCAGAGCTGCAGTGTAAAGCATAGAGATGTAAAGTAGCAGCGGTATATCTCAGACTCCAGTAGGCAGCGCAGATAAGCTGGAGTCACTGATCATAGCTGTGTCCTGATGGAGCAGAGCTGCAGTGTAAAGCATAGAGATGTAAAGTAGCAGCGGTATATCTCAGACTCCAGTAGGCAGCGCAGATAAGCTGGAGTCACTGATCATAGCTGTGTCCTGATGGAGCAGAGCTGCAGTGTAAAGCATAGAGATGTAAAGTAGCAGCGGTATATCTCAGACTCCAGTAGGCAGCGCAGATAAGCTGGAGTCACTGATCATAGCTGTGTCCTGATGGAGCAGAGCTGCAGTGTAAAGCATAGAGATGTAAAGTAGCAGCGGTATATCTCAGACTCCAGTAGGCAGAGCAGATAAGCTGGAGTCACTGATCATAGCTGTGTCCTGATGGAGCAGAGCTGCAGTGTAAAGCATAGAGATGTAAAGTAGCAGCGGTATATCTCAGACTCCAGTAGGCAGTACAGATATGCTGGAGTCACTGATCATAGCTGTGTCCTGATGGAGCAGAGCTGCAGTGTAAAGCAGCAGCGGTATATCTCAGACTCCAGTAGGCAGCACAGATAAGCTGGAGTCACTGATCATAGCTGTGTCCTGATGGAGCAGAGCTGCAGTGTAAAGCATAGAGATGTAAAGCAGCAGCGGTATATCTCAGACTCCAGTAGGCAGCACAGATAAGCTGGAGTCACTGATCATAGCTGTGTCCTGATGGAGCAGAGCTGCAGTGTAAAGCATAGAGATGTAAAGTAGCAGCGGTATATCTCAGACTCCAGTAGGCAGTACAGATAAGCTGGAGTCACTGATCATAGCTGTGTCCTGATGGAGCAGAGCTGCAGTGTAAAGCAGCAGCGGTATATCTCAGACTCCAGTAGGCAGCACAGATAAGCTGGAGTCACTGATCATAGCTGTGTCCTAATGGAGCAGAGCTGCAGTGTAAAGCATAGAAATGTAAAGCAGCAGCGGTATATCTCAGACTCCAGTAGGCAGTGCAGATAAGCTGGAGTCACTGATCATAGCTGTGTCCTGATGGAGCAGAGCTGCAGTGTAAAGCATAGAGATGTAAAGTAGCAGCGGTATATCTCAGACTCCAGTAGGCAGCGCAGATAAGCTGGAGTCACTGATCATAGCTGTGTCCTGATGGAGCAGAGCTGCAGTGTAAAGCATAGAGATGTAAAGCAGCAGCGGTATATCTCAGACTCCAGTAGGCAGCACAGATAAGCTGGAGTCACTGATCATAGCTGTGTCCTGATGGAGCAGAGCTGCAGTGTAAAGCATAGAGATGTAAAGCAGCAGCGGTATATCTCAGACTCCAGTAGGCAGCACAGATAAGCTGGAGTCACTGATCATAGCTGTGTCCTGATGGAGCAGAGCTGCAGTGTAAAGCATAGAGATGTAAAGCAGCAGCGGTATATCTCAGACTCCAGTAGGCAGCGCAGATAAGCTGGAGTCACTGATCATAGCTGTGTCCTGATGGAGCAGAGCTGCAGTGTAAAGCATAGAGATGTAAAGCAGCAGCGGTATATCTCAGACTCCAGTAGGCAGCGCAGATAAGCTGGAGTCACTGATCATAGCTGTGTCCTAAAGGAGCAGAGCTGCAGTGTAAAGCAGCAGCGGTATATCTCAGACTCCAGTAGGCAGCGCAGATAAGCTGGAGTCACTGATCATAGCTGTGTCCTAAAGGAGCAGAGCTGCAGTGTAAAGCAGCAGCGGTATATCTCAGACTCCAGTAGGCAGCGCAGATAAGCTGGAGTCACTGATCATAGCTGTGTCCTGATGGAGCAGAGCTGCCGTGTAAAGCATAGAGATGTAAAGTAGCAGCGGTATATCTCAGACTCCAGTAGGCAGCGCAGATAAGCTGGAGTCACTGATCATAGCTGTGTCCTGATGGAGCAGAGCTGTAGTGTAAAGCATAGAGATGTAAAGCAGCAGCGCAGATAAGCTGGAGTCACTGATCATAGCTGTGTCCTGATGGAGCAGAGCTGCAGTGTAAAGCATAGAGATATAAAGTAGCAGCGGTATATCTCAGACTCCAGTAGGCAGCGCAGATAAGCTGGAGTCACTGATCATAGCTGTGTCCTGATAGAGCAGAGCTGCAGTGTAAAGCATAGAGATGTAAAGTAGCAGCGGTATATCTCAGACTCCAGTAGGCAGCGCAGATAAGCTGGAGTCACTGATCATAGCTGTGTCCTAATGGAGCAGAGCTGCAGTGTAAAGCATAGAGATGTAAAGCAGCAGCGCAGATAAGCTGGAGTCACTGATTCTAGATGCAAAACAGCCAATTCTGAACGTGCGCCTCCTGCCTCTGTGTTTCAGAAAGTGGAAGCCCCCGAGGAGGAGATGAGCGACACCATGGGCAAGTTTGACGTGGAACAGATGCGATCGCTCCTGGATTATAAGGTATAGACATCACATAGAATCCCGTTATCTCCCTTCCCCCACAGGCGGCCCCAGTCACACGACCCATGGCAGGGCCCCTCTATCTCCAGCACATCCACTATACACAATACCAGTGGTTAGTGGGGCCCTTCTGATCCTGGGGCCCTTGTATGTCCCAGTTATCACATAGCAGCGCGTCTAGAACACACGCGCTGCAATATGCCGATAGAATAGCGGTAAGGAGAGGCGCCTGCAGTGCACAGCCGGGGGATTTATAGGCTGCAGGACCCCTATGCATGAAGTGCACTGGACCCTGTGCTATGAGGCCCCCCCCACCTCATGCAGAGTCTGCACAGACAACATGGCGGATTAGTCCTACTGAACGCCACAGATCCTGTAGTAAATACGTGGCGGTGCACATGTGGACACCCCATTGCGAGGTCTCCTCCGCGTTTACCAGACGCGGTTTGTCTTCTCCGGTCGGTATTTCTGGATCTAATTCACTGGAAATGATTGGTATTTCTTCCTGGACCAGTAACACATAAGATAGAAGCGTCTGCTGGGGCGCCCTGTGTGAACAGCGTCACATCCTCATGCTGGGCGGCATTAACCCAATCTGTGCCGGAGTGGGGTGTAGACGATCGCAGGGAGGCGTCTGATGCCGGGATACGGATACACAACGAGGTTTAGATTCATGATTTCCCTGCGGCTTTAATTAAAGTGTGACTCCGCCATTTACTGCGTCTCAGCTGGAGGCGGATTCTGATGACGAGTTGCTCTGTAGATCTTCTGCTTTACTTAATATTCACTGATGCTGCGAGAAGTGTGATTTATCCTCCAAACACATCCAGAGCTGCAGAAGCTACAGTACAGGCACCGAAAAGGAGACGCCAGAAAATGGCGAAATGAGAAAATAATATTAAGTTCTGGATTACTCAACATTATTAACTAACGAGTTTACACCATAATTGTATATAGAATCTGCTTGTCACGGACGTACCGAGACACGCGCAGTGGGTGACAGGAGATCTGAGAGACTGGCAGCGCGTGCTTTGATCTGACAGGTTTCCTTCTCTGTGTTGTTTCTCTAACCTCCAGGTGTGGCTATTGTGGTCCTTGTGTATAGTGGCTTCTCCCACTGTGCTGTGTGGTTTATAGTTCAGTGGTATCTGTGGTCTGCTGGTGTTTGGTTTTCGGCTGAGTTCCTGTTGCTGCCATAACTACTGGAAAGTTAAGTGTTTCCTTTCCCTTTTGAATTTTGTTTTGGTTTATTTGTGTGTTGTTTTTCCCCCTGCCCTTTGTTGTAGGCCTGGGGGAGACTCCTGGTCGTCCTTCCTTTCTGGAGGAACAGTCTCAATCCTGTCACTATCGCCAGGGTCTTATAGGGTAAGTTAGGACACTAGGTACTCCTGCGTATCAGCTCACCTACCCTTGGGGTCTGTTCATACTGATAGTCAGGACTGTGACTAGGGATTTTACTAGGAGGTGTCCTTCTTTCTTCGTTGCTTCCAGGCCTTGTTCCCTCTCCTTCTTCTTCCGGTGTGGTGTCTCTCTCCCACACGTGGGCGTGACATTATAAGCCGCCAAACCGTAATTTTTTGTTAATTATGGTGCAGCCATGGACCCGATTGCTGTACTGGCAGAACAGATACAGGGTCTATCTTTGGATGTAGCTGATCTCCGCACGACCGTCTCGCAGATGCAGAGATTACAGGCTGTAGGTCCTGGTGGTGGTGGTTGCCAGACCTGTCTGGAGCCTATAGTTCCCCTCCCAGACAGATTCTCTGGGGGACGAGATAATTAAAAAAATTTTGAGAGTCATGTGAACTATATTTTAGGGTTGTCATCTGGTGATGAAGAACAGCGAGTCGGTGTGGTGATTTCTTTGCTTAAGGGGGATACACAGTCATGGGCTTTTTCTCTGCTGACCGGATCACAGTCTCTCTGGTCGGTGGACGAATCTATGATGACCCTTCCTGGCCGAAACCAAGCTGCACGGCCTTCGTCAAGGAGATCGTTCTGTGGAGATGTATTCTCACATGATGTATTGTCCTCCTCTGACACTTTGGGTGAAGATACTCCTGGGTTTATGTCTGGGGACGAACCCATGCAGTTAGGGGGAGCTACTCCTGGATCTGCTTTTTTGTGTATTAGTCAAAGGAAGGAAGGAAAAGGAAGAGACCACTGTGGTACTCAGCAGAAGTGGCCAAAATCATTAAAAACAAAATGATAGCATTTAGTAATTATAAAAAAAAAAAAACGAGGATGACAGGGAAATTTATAAGATTAGGCAGAGAGAGGCCAAACAAGTTATAAGAGCTTCTAAAGCACAGGCAGAAGAGAAATGAGCTCAGTCAGGGAAAAAAGGCGAGAAGACATTCTTCAGATACATAAATGAAAAAAGGAAACTAAAACAAGGAATTACCAAATTAAAAACAAAAGAAGGAAGGTATATGGAAGACGATAAAGAACTAGCTGACGGCCTCAATGAATACTTCTGTTCAGCTTTTACAAAGGAAAATGAAGGAAAAGGACCTCAGTTAGGAAGGAAGACTAATGAATCTTTTGATGCATGTGTCTTTACAGAGGAAGAGGTTCTGAGTCAGCTGTCTAAAATTAATACAAATAAGTCACAGGGGCCTGATGGGATACACCCAAAGCTATTACAAGAGCTCAGCGGCGAACTAGCAACACCATTAACAGATTTATTTAACCAATCACTGGTAACGGGAGTCGTCCCAGAAGATTGGAAATTAGCAAATGTTGTGCCCATTCACAAGAAAGGTAGTAGGGAGGAATTGGGCAACTATAGGCCAGTAAGCCTGACATCAATAGTGGGGGAATTAATGGAAACCATACTCAAGGAGAGGATTGTGGAACATCTAAAATCCCATGGATTGAAAGATGAAAAACAGCATGGGTTTACTTCAGGGAGATCATGTCAAACTAATCTTATAGATTTTTTTGATTGGGTGACTAAAATAATAGATGGCGGAGGTGCAGTAGACATCGCTTATCTGGACTTTAGTAAGGCTTTTGATACTGTCCCACACAGAAGGCTTATCAATAAAGTGCAGTCTTTGGGCTTGGACTCCCATATTGTGGAATGGATTAGGCAGTGGCTGAGGGACAGACAACAGAGGGTTGTAGTCCATGGAGTATATTCAGACCATGGTCTTGTTACCAGTGGGGTACCTCAGGGGTCTGTTCTGGGACCCATATTGTTTAATATCTTTATCGGCGACATTGCAGACGGCCTCGATGGTAAGGTGTGTCTTTTTGCTGATGACACAAAGATTTGTAACAGGGTTGATGTTCCTGGAGGGATACACCGAATGGAAAAGGATTTAGGAAAACTAGAGGAATGGTCAGAACTCTGGCAACTAAAATGTAATGTTGATAAGTGCAAGATAATGGACCTGGGGCGTAAAAACCCAAGAGCAGAATATACAATCAGTGATACAGTCCTAACCTCAGTATCTGAGGAAAGGGGTTTAGGGGTCATTATTTCAGAAGACTTAAAGGTAGGCAGACCATGTCCTAGAGCAGCAGGAGATGCTAGCAGAATGCTGGGGTGTATAGGGAGAGGCATTACCAGTAGAAAGAGGGAGGTGCTCATGCCGCTCTAGAGAGCACTAGTGAGACCTCATCTGGAGTATTGTGCTCAGTACTGGAGACCATATCTCCAGAAGGATACTGATACTTTGGAGAGAGTTCAGAGAAGAGACACTAAACTGGTCCATGGATTGCAGGATAAAACTTACCAGGAAAGAATAAAGGACCTTAACATGTATAGCTTGGAAGAAAGACGAGACAGAGGGGAGATGAGAGAAACTGCTAAATACATAAAGGGAATCAACAAGGGAAAAGAGGAGAGAAGATTTACAAGAAGAAAAACTGCTACAAGAGGACATAGTGTTAAATTAGAGGGGCAAAGGGTTAACAGTAATATCAGGAAGTATTACTTTACTGAGAGAGTAGTGGATGCATGGAATAGCCTTCCTGCAGAAGTGGTAGCTGCAAATACAGTGGAGGAGTTTAAGCATGCATGGGATAGGCATAAGGCCATCCTTCATATAAGATAGGGCCGGGGGCTATTCATAGTATTCAGTATATTGGGCAGACTAGATGGGCCAAATGGTTCTTATCTGCCGACACATTCTAGGTTTCTATGTTTCTATGAAGGGAGTGTGTTTTATTTGCGGACAGGAAAGGACATTTTATCGATGTATGTCAATGTATTCAGCGTAAAAAAAAAAGGGTACGTCTAATTCCCATCTGACTCTTGGAGGGGTGAGAGGGGAGTCAGAGAATGTGCATTTGTCTTTGACTGGTAGTATCTGATTTCTCCTGACTGCTGAGGTGGCGCTAGAGTCAAAGATTGTGGGGATTGAGGTGTTTATCGACAGCGGGCCGGGGTGAACCTGATTGATGCTCAGTTTACCCGTATGCACGGGTTGTCACCGAGTGCATTAGAGAAAAACATTTCCATGTTTGCTATTGATTCTGCACCGCTTGCTCAGAAGTGTTTGTCTCAGATGGTGCATGATATCAGATTAAGAGTGGGGGACTTTCATCAGGAGTTCATCTCGTGTTTTGTGTTGGAGGGTCTCCCTGCTCCGGTGGTTCTGGGTTTGCCGTGGTTAAGCAAGCACAATCCAACCATCGATTGGCCAGCTAGACAGATTCTGGATTGGGGTGATTATTGCGCTGACAATTGTCTGAATACGTCTTTTTCTGTTTGACATTACCCTCTTTTATATCTGATTTTGCCCACATGTTTTCTGAGAGTGGATGCCAGGATCTACCTCCGCATCGGGGATATGATTATCAACCTTATTCCCGGAGCTAAGTTGCCCAAATCTAGATTGTATAACCTTTCTGGACCTGAAAGAACGGCATGAGAGAGAATATTACCGAGAGTTTGGCTAAAGGACACATAAGACCTTCCAAATCTCCAGGGGCAGCAGGGTTCGGAGGTCTTCGGCCATGTCTGGATTTCCGTCAGCTCAATCGTATTACGGTCCGTGATCCGTACCCTCTTCCTTTGATTCCTGACTTGTTTAACCAGATTGTTGGTGCCAAGGTGTTCTCCAAGTTGGACTTAAGTGGGGCATATTATCTGGTCAGGATCAAGGAAGGGGATGAATGGAAGACGCCTTTTAAAGGGGTTGTCCGAGTTCGGAGCTGAACGCGGACATACCTCCATTTTCACCCAGGCAGCCCCCCTGACTTGAGCATCGGAGCGGTTCATGCTCCGATGCTCTCCTTTGCCCTGCGCGATAGATCCGGTGACAAACCGGGCTCTCCATGGGGCTGCCAGGAAGCCTGGTGACGTCACCGGCACTGATGGGCGGGCTTTAGCGCTGCCCTAGCCAGTAAAATGGCTAGGGCAGCGCTAAAGCCCGCCCACCACAGCCGGTGACGTCACCAAACACACTGTCGGGCGGAAGCCTCCGCCCGGCAGTGTGTGATTGTAAACAAAAGAGCCCTTGCCCTGCGCGATTTAGCGCAGGGCAAAGGAGAGCATCGGAGCATGAACCGCTCCGATGCTCAAGTCAGGGGGGCTGCCGGGGTGAAATTATGGGTATGTCCGGGTTCAGCTCTGAACCCAGACAACCCCTTTAATACCACAGAGGGTCACTTTGAGAACCTGGTCATGCCTTTTGGGTTGACCAATGCTCCTGCGGTTTTCCAGCATTTTGTAAATTACATTTTTCATCACCTTGTGGGGAGGTTTGTAGTCGTGTATCTGGATGACATCCTAATTTATTCTCCAGACGTACAGACTCATCAGGATCATGTGAGGCAGATGTTGCAGATCCTTAGGTGTAACGAAATCAGAGATGAACAGACATATAGATAGATCTCATATTCTCCTAAACTTACATTATCAATAGCTAATTGTATAGCAGTGGCTAATTGATCTAGTAAGCAAATGGTGCCTCTAGATGCCAGCCCGTCTGAAGACTCGGTGAGACACTCAACATTATCAGATAAAGCCCCCATTTAGCACTGGCCTGCTAATTGAAAACCATTTGGGCATCCTAATGAAGACCTGGGAGGGGGATACTTAAAATGCACAGCCACCCTAGACATGTTGGCTGCTAGACCAGTGGGTGGTCGAACCCATTCAGTAGATGAATGAAATAATATCAGAAGCCATAACTCTGACCTCATGGCACCCACCGCCTCAGAACCCTAATCATTGTGTTCAGCCTGACATGGGCTTCGGGCAGAGTCTATGCGCCATACTGTATTCAGGATCTGGCCTTCTGGAAATCCTAACTCAATCACAATTGGTGTCTGTACCGGGACGAAGCGACTCAGACTATGGGATCATACCTGTGCCCGCAGTCCCTGTCATACAGCGAGGAATCGCCGTGATTCATATTGCCACCTCAGTCGGTCTGGGAAGGTGGGGCAGAAACCTGAATAATATCAGACGTCCCAGAAGGCCGGCCCGAAAGGAGGGAGGTTCCCTCACAGCGCACCCCTCGGCTGAGGGGGGATACAAATGGGGTTTGGGAACAGGTAATTGTCAGCTATTTTGGGGATCCACATCTGGAGTGACTGTAATTTCTGTGGTAACTTGAGGAGCTCACTAGTATAATTCACCCCAGTGACGTGACCCATTGAGTAGGGATCGTGACATAGGGATAATAAATTGTACGCAAAATTAATGAAGGGTGTTTTTGCTGTACACGAGGTGCAGTTTTCGGGCTACCTGCTGTCATCTTCGGGTTTTCGAATAGATCCAGAGAAGGTCTGTGCTGTATTGGACAGCCGGATGTATCACTACCTTTCATTGTGGAAGGGGGGGTAGGAGCAGTCTTATCACAGGGCCCGTCACCTGGTAAATGGCGTCCATAGGCCTTTTTCTCTAAAAAAAAACCTCTCTTCCGCAGAGAGAAATTACGATTTGGATAACAGAGTTGCTTCTCCATTAAGTTGGCTTTTGAGGAATGGCGTCATTGGTTGGAAGGGGCGATTCATCCGATCGCGGGGATCACAGATCACAAAAACCTGTCTTACCTGGAGTCGGCTAAACGAATGTCACCGAGGCCGGCCAGATGGTCGTTCTTTTTTACGAGATTCGATTTCATTGTCACTTATCGTCCTGAGGTTAAGAACGTCACGTAGTTTTCCTAGAGGTGGTGATTTTGAAAATCCGAGTCTTATACTGGAGGAAGGGTTGGTGATATCCGCTCTATACCCTGACCTAGAGGTGGAGGTGTTAGAGGCCCAGGGAGATGCAGCGGACTCTTGCCCCTCTGGGAAAGTTTTTGTGCCATCAGAATTGCGTCAGAAGTTTTTTGAAGAACATCACTGTACGGTTCTTACGGGACACCCTGGGAGTAGATCCACTGCCGACCTCATCTCTCGTAGGTTCTGGTGGCCGGGGTTGTGTGCGTGTTGAGGACTATGTGTCGGCCTGTGGTACCTGTGCACGCACTAAGGGGACACATACTCGGCCTTCCGGATCTTTACTTCCGTTGCCCATCCCGTCCAGACCATGGACTCACTTATCTATGGATTTTATCAATGATCTGCCGAACACATCAGGAAAGACAGTTATTCTGGTGGTAGTTGATCGCTTTAGTAAAATGGCGCACTTTATAGCGTTGCCGGGCCTACCTAATGCTAAAACACTGTGAAACTACATGGCATCCCCTCTGACGTGGTCTCGGTTCGTGGGACTCAGTTTGTGTCCAGATTTTGGAAGGCGCTCTGTACTCGGCTGGGGGTACAATTGTCCCTTTCTTCGGATTTTCATCCTCAGTCGAACGGACAGACGGAGCACACCAATCAGAGCCTGGAGACTTACTTAAAGGGGTTCTCCAGGAAATAATAAAATGAAAATACTTAAATATTACTTCATTATAACTACACTGCTCAAAAAAATAAAGGGAACACAAAAATAACACATCCTAGATCTGAGTTAATTAAATATTCTTCTGAAATACTTTGTTCTTTACATAGTTGAATGTGCTGACAACAAAATCACACAAAAATTCAAAAATGGAAATCAAATTTTTCAACCCATGGAGGTCTGGATTTGGAGTCACCCTCAAAATTAAAGTGGAAAAACACACTACAGGCTGATCCAACTTTGATGTAATGTCCTTAAAACAAGTCAAAATGAGGCTCAGTAGTGTGTGTGGCCTCCACGTGCCTGTATGACCTCCCTACAACGCCTGTGCATGCTCCTGATGAGATGGCGGACGGTCTCCTGAGGGATCTCCTCCCAGACCTGGACTAAAGCATCTGCCAACTCCTGGACAGTCTGTGGTGCAACGTGACGTTGGTGGATAGAGCGAGACATGATGTCCCAGATGTGCTCAATTGGATTCAGGTCTGGGGAACGGGCGGGCCAGTCCATAGCATCAATGCCTTCGTCTTGCAGGAACTGCTGGCACACTCCAGCCACATGAGGTCTAGCATTGTCTTGCATTAGGAGGAACCCAGGGCCAACCGCACCAGCATATGGTCTCACAAGGGGTCTGAGGATCTCATCTCGGTACCTAATGGCAGTCAGGCTACCTCTGGCGAGCACATGGAGGGCTGTGCGGCCCTCCAAAGAAATGCCACCCCACACCATTACTGACCCAATGCCAAACCGGTCATGCTGGAGGATGTTGCAGGCAGCAGAACGTTCTCCATGGCGTCTCAAGACTCTGTCACGTCTGTCACATGTGCTCAGTGTGAACCTGCTTTCATCTGTGAAGAGCACAGGGCGCCAGTGGCGAATTTGCCAATCTTGGTGTTCTCTGGCAAATGCCAAACGTCCTGCACGGTGTTGGGCTGTAAGCACAACCCCCACCTGTGGACGTTGGGCCCTCATATCACCCTCATGGAGTCTGTTTATGACCGTTTGAGCAGACACGTGCACATTTGTGGCCTGCTGGAGGTCATTTTGCAGGGCTCTGGCAGTGCTCCTCCTGTTCCTCCTTGCACAAAGGCGGAGGTAGCGGTCCTGCTGCTGGGTTGTTGCCCTCCTACGGCCTCCTCCACGTCTCCTGATGTACTGGCCTGTCTCCTGGTAGCGCCTCCATGCTCTGGACACTACGCTGACAGACACAGCAAACCTTCTTGCCACAGCTCGCATTGATGTGCCATCCTGGATAAGCTGCACTACCTGAGCCACTTGTGTGGGTTGTAGACTCCGTCTCATGCTACCACTAGAGTGAAAGCACCGCCAGCATTCAAAAGTGACCAAAACATCAGCCAGGAAGCATAGGAACTGAGAAGTGGTCTGTGGTCACCACCTGCAGAACCACTCCTTTATTGGGGGTGTCTTGCTAATTGCCTATAATTTCCACCTGTTGTCTATCCCATTTGCACAACAGCATGTGAAATTGATTGTCACTCAGTGTTGCTTCCTAAGTGGACAGTTTGATTTCACAGAAGTGCGATTGACTTGGAGTTACATTGTGTTGTTTAAGTGTTCCCTTTATTTTTTTGAGCAGTGTATATTACCAAATACCTTTCATCAGTTATAATGGCTCGTTTTGTCCGGGGACCAATCATTAGGAGAATAAAATGGCCGCCATCCTACTAGGCCACAAAAAAACCTGTCCTAATTACACAGGAGGACACGTTATAGAGCTGCGCCATCTTTCTCTCTTACTTGTCAAGGATTATGACCCTGAATACAGTTTAATATGATCTTCAGATAAATCTCTGTAGGAATAGAGTTCATGAGGAGACATGAAGTACGGAGAGGATGGTGTAGATCATGAGCAGCAGCACTTGTATGCAGTCTCCATCACCACAGCCACACATGTCCTGTCCGTCCTCTCTGTACTTCATGTCTCCTCATGGACTCCATTCCCAGAGAGATGAGCTGAAGATCTTATCTGCTGTATTCAGGATTATAATCCCTGACAAGCAGAGCAGAGAGGAGGAGGAGGCAGCTCTTTACCTCAGGGTTGTGAAGTAACTTCTCCTCCTGTGGGATTAGGACGGCGGCCATTTTATTTCTCCTGATGATCGCTCCCTAGACAAAATGAACCATTATAGCTAATGAAATGTATTTGGGAATATATTTATACTAAAGTAATATTTATGTATTTTCATTTTCTTAATTCCCGGAGAACCCCTTTAAGGTGTTTTGTCTCTGAGAACCAGGAGGAGTGGTCCTCGTCTCTGGCAGAGTTTGCCATAATTTATCGTAGACAGGAGTCCACTGGGAAGTCGCCGTTTTTTGGGGCCTATGGGTTTCACCCGCAGTTTGGCACATTCTCTGGTTCGGATACTTCCGGTATCCCTGAGGAGGAACGTTTTTCGTCATCATTGTCATCTATATGGCGGAGAATTCAAGATAACTTGATGAATATGGGCAACAAGTATTAACGTGTGGCTGACAGGAGACGTATGAATGGTCCAGACCTAAGAGTGGGGGATTCTGTGTGACTGTCCACAAGATAAGTTGAAGTTGAAGGTACCTTCTTGGAAGTTGGGTCCAAGATTTATTGGTCCATATAAGATCACGGCCATTATTAGTCCTGTAGCTTTTCGTTTAGAATTCCTTCAGGCCCTGAAAATACAGAATGTTTTTCATAAATCTTTGTTGAAGAGATCTGTGGAACCCTCGGAGCCGTCTTCCTTGCCTCCCGCTCCTGTCATGGTGGACGGTAGTTTGGAATTCCAGATCGCCAAGATTATTGATTCTCGAGTCCTTCGAAGATCTCTTCAGTATCTTGTTCACTGGAAGGGTTATGGATCAG
Source organism: Bufo bufo (assembly GCF_905171765.1). NCBI lineage: Eukaryota > Metazoa > Chordata > Amphibia > Anura > Bufonidae > Bufo > Bufo bufo. The sequence continues at coordinate 228,330,270 of NC_053396.1, forward strand.
AGGAGAGGACGTGGGTACCGCCATCTGATGTGAATGCCAGTCGTTTGGTGAAAGCTTTTCACAGGTCTCATCCGGATAAGGTCAGTCCTGGATGCTCGGAGGTCACCCGTAAAAGATGGGGGGGGGGGAGGGTACTTTCACGGACGTCCCCGCGACAGTGGGTGACAGAAGATCTGAGAGACTGGCAACATGTGCTTTGATCTGACAGGTTTTCTTGTGGATCAATGGACCTCTGTGTTGTTTCTGACACTGGCCACATCTCTAACCTCCAGGTGTGGCTATTGTGGTCCTTATTTATAGTGGCTTCTCCCACTGTGCTGTGTGGTTTATAGTTCAGTGGTATCTGTGGTCTGCTGGTGTTTGGTTCTCAGCTGAGTTCCTGTTGCTGCCATAACTACTGGAAAGTTAAGTGTTTCCTTTCCCTTTTGCATTTTGTTTTGGTTTATTTGTGTGTTGTTTTCCCCCTGCCCTTTGTTGTAGGCCTGGGGGAGACTCCTGGTCGTCCTTCCTTTCTGGAGGAACAGTCTCAATCCTGTCACTATCGCCAGGGTCTTATAGGGTGAGTTAGGACTCAAGGTACTCCTGCGTATCAGCTCACCTACCTTTGGGGTCTGTTTATATTGATAGCCAGTCAGGACTTTGACTAGGGATTTGACTAGGAGGTGTCCTTCTTTCTTCCCTTGCTTTCAGGCCTTGTTCCCTCTCCTTCTTCGTCCGGTGTGGTGTCTCCCTCCCACTCACGGGCGTGACACTGCTCAGCTCCTCCTGCTCTATAACACACTGCCTGCAGATTACACGGTGACAGGTTCTCTTTATATATAATCTGCTCAGCTCCTCCTGCTCTATAACACACTGCCTGCAGATTACATGGTGACAGGTTCTCTTTATATATAATCTGCTCAGCTCCTCCTGCTCTATAACACTCTGCCTGCAGATTACATGGTGACAGGATCTCTTTATATATAATCTGCTCAGCTCCTCCTGCTCTATAACACACTGCCTGCAGATTACACGGTGACAGGTTCTCTTTATATATAATCTGCTCAGCTCCTCCTGCTCTATAACACGCTGCCTGCAGATTACAAGGTGACAGGTTCTCTGTATATATAATCTGCTCAGCTCCTCCTGCTCTATAACACACTGCCTGCAGATTACACGGTGACAGGTTCTCTTTATATATAATCTGCTCAGCTCCTCCTGCTCTATAACACTCTGCCTGCAGATTACACGGTGACAGGTTCTCTTTATATATAATCTGCTCAGCTCCTCCTGCTCTATAACACGCTGCCTGCAGATTACATGGTGACAGGTTCTCTTTATATATAATCTGCTCAGCTCCTCCTGCTCTATAACACACTGCCTGCAGATTACATGGTGACAGGTTCTCTTTATATATAATCTGCTCAGCTCCTCCTGCTCTATAACATGCTGCCTGCAGATTACATGGTGACAGGTTCTCTTTATATATAATCTGCTCAGCTCCTCCTGCTCTATAACACGCTGCCTGCAGATTACACGGTGACAGGTTCTCTTTATATATAATCTGGTCAGCTCCTCCTGCTCTATAACACGCTGCCTGCAGATTACACGGTGACAGGTTCTCTTTATATATAATCTGCTCAGTTCCTCCTGCTCTATAACACGCTGCCTGCAGATTACACGGTGACAGGTTCTCTTTATATAATATCTGCTCAGCTCCTCCTGCTCTATAACACGCTGCCTGCAGATTACACGGTGACAGGTTCTCTTTATATATAATCTGCTCAGCTCCTCCTGCTCTATAACACACCTGCTCTCCAGGGTGATAATCAGCCCCCGGATTAGCGGTTATAATAATCTGTGCCTCAGTTTTACAATGTAACAATCTAATCCGGACCCTATAGACGACTCCAGCATGTCATCCGTTTCCCATGATCTGGTTACACTGTATCGGCTGCGGTATTGACGACCCCCGACCTCTACTTGTTTTGGCGTTTAGCATTTTTCTTTCTCCTGTAGAAACGCTCACATTTAAACCGATGAGAATAACCAGGGTGTTGCCTTTGTGACCCGCCGGTGCTGCCCAGGTCTTGCAGTCGGGGTGCGGTATTCCTGGACTGCAGGCGACATTACTCTTCTCTGATGAAATTTTTAAATAATGAGAGTTCGGGGAGAATCTGTTTTCATTCCTTGTTAAACCAAGTGAAATGGATGCCATGGTAACAGCAGCCAGAGATTTGTGCTGCCAGGCCGCTGACGGGTTGCTAGAATCCTGTAATGCCACCGCGTGCACCCGGCCGCTCGTCGTGAAATGCCAGGGAGCTCAGCAAGTCCTCACATGTTCAGATATCAATGGAGACAAAAACACGGACTCTGCACCTGATCCACCCTCATCTCCGGCCTCGTTATTTGGTCCTGCGTCAGGTTCTACATAAACAAGGTCCCAGATTTATCCTGCCTTCCTCTCACATATCAGGCAGTTGCATCAAAAAACCTCCGGTACAGCCATAACATGCACCCTATAGACACAATACAGTAGAACTGCACTGACCAAAAACACTTTTGGTTTTGCTCCCATTTTGCATGAGCTGAACGCAAAGATCTGAGACATTTTCTACAGACACAAAAGACCCGTTACTCTCAGATACTGTTCACAAATCTGTCTAGATCTGTGAGCACTTCTCCTCTGTCGAGATAATCCATCCCACCTCACAGGTGTGGCAGATCAAGGTGCTGATTAGACAGCATGAATATTGCACAGTGTGCCTCAGACTGCCCACAATAAAAGGCCACTCTGAAATGTGCACAGTTTTGCCTTTCTGGGGGGGGGGGGGGGGGCAAAAAACCAGTCACTATCTGGTGCGGCCACCATTTTCCTCACGCAGTTAAACACATCTCTGTGGCATAGAGTTGATCAGGTTGTTGATTGTGGCCTGTGGACTGTTGGTCCGCTCCTCTTCTGTGCGAAGTTGCAGAATATTGGCAGGAACTGGAACCCGCTGTCGTATACGCCGATCCAGAGCATCCCAAACATGCTCAACGGGTGACATGTCCGGTGAGTATGCTGCCAGGCAAGAACTGGGATGTTTTCAGCTTCCAGGAATTGTGTCCAGATCCTTGCAATATGGGGCCGTGCATTATCATGCTGCACCATGAGGTGATGGTCGTGGATGAACGGAACAACAATGGGCCTCAGGATCTCCTCACGGTATCTCCTGTGTTCGTTGTCCATAACATACACCTGCCCATACCATAACCTCACCGCCACCATGGGCCACTCCATCCACAACGTTGACGTCAGCAAGCCGCTCACCCACACGACGCCACACACCGTCTGCCATCTGCCCTGAACAGTGAAAACCGGGACTCATCCGTGAACAGAACGCCTCTCCAACGTGCCAGACGCCATCGGATGTGAGCATTTGCCCACTCAAGTCGGTTACGACAACGAACTGCAGTCAGGTCCAGACCCCGACGAGGACGACGAGCAGATGAGCTTCCCCGAGGCGGCTTCTGACAGTTTGTGCAGAAATTCTTTGGTTATGCAAACCGATTGTTGCTGCAGCTGTCCGGGTGGCTGGTCTCAGACGACCATGGAGGTAAACATGCTGAATGTGGAGGTCCTGGGCTGGGGTGGTTACACATGGTCTGCGGTTGTGAGGCCGGTTGAATGTATTGCCAAATTCTCTGAAACGCCTTTGGAGACGGCTTATGGTAGAGAAATGAACATTCATTGCACGGGCAACAGCTCTGGTAGACATTACTGCAGTCAGCATGTAAATTGCACGCTCCCTCAAACGTTGTGACATCTGTGGCATTGTGATGTGTGATCAAACTGCACATTTCAGAGTGGTCTTTAATTGTGGGCAGTCTAAGGCACACTGTGCAATATTCATGCTGTCTAACCAGCACCTTGATATGCCACACCTGTGAGGTGGGATGGATTATCTCGGCAAAGGAGAAGCGCTCACTAACGCAGATCTAGACAGATTTGTGAACAATATTTGAGAGTAACGGGTCTTTTGTGTCTGTAGAAAATGTTTCAGATCTTTGAGTTCAGATCATGCAAAATGGGAGCAAAACCATACTATACTATAATACTGCTCCTATGTACAGGAATATAACTACTATAATACTGCTCCTATGTACAGGAATATAACTACTATAATACTGCTCCTATGTACAGGAATATAACTACTATAATACTGCCTCCTATGTACAAGAATATAACTACTATAATACTGCCTCCTATGTACAAGAATATAACTACTATAATACTGCCTCCTATGTACAAGAATATAACTACTATAATACTGCCTTCTATGTACAAGAATATAACTACTATAATACTGCTCCTATGTACAAGAATATAACTACTATAATACTGCCTCCTATGTACAAGAATATAACTACTATAATACTGCCTCCTATGTACAAGAATATAACTACTATAATACTGCTCCTATATACAAGAATATAACTACTATAATACTGCCTCCTATGTACAAGAATATAACTACTATAATACTGCCTCCTATGTACAAGAATATAACTACTATAATACTGCCTTCTATGTACAAGAATATAACTACTATAATACTGCTCCTATGTACAAGAATATAACTACTATAATACTGCTCCTATGTACAGGAATATAACTACTATAATACTGCTCCTATGTACAGGAATATAACTACTATAATACTGCTCCTATGTACAAGAATATAACTGCTATAATACTGCTCCTATGTACAAGAATATAACTGCTATAATACTGCTCCTATGTACAAGAATATAACTGCTATAATACTGCCTCCTATATACAAGAATATAACTACTATAATACTGCTCCTATGTACAAGAATATAACTACTATAATACTGCTCCTATGTATAAGAATATAACTACTATAATGCCGCCTCCTATGTACAGGAATATAACTACTATAATACTGCCTCCTATGTACAAGAATATAACTACTATAATACTGCCTCCTATGTACAAGAATATAACTACTATAATACTGCTCCTATGTACAAGAATATAACTGCTATAATACTGCTCCTATGTACAAGAATATAACTGCTATAATACTGCTCCTATGTACAAGAATATAACTGCTATAATACTGCTCCTATGTACAAGAATATAACTACTATAATACTGCCCCTATGTACAAGAATATAACTACTATAATACTGCTCCTATGTACAAGAATATAACTACTATAATACTGCTCCTATGTACAGGAATATAACTACTATATTACTGCTCCTATGTACAAGAATACAACTACTATAATACTGTTCCTATGTACAGGAATATAACTACTATAATACTGCTCCTATGTACAAGAATATAACTGCTATAATACTGCTCCTATGTACAAGAATATAACTACTATAATACTGCTCCTATGTACAGGAATATAACTACTATAATACTGTCTCCTATGTACAGGAATATAACTACTATAATACTGCTCCTATGTACAAGAATATAACTACTATAATACTGCCTCCTATGTACAAGAATATAACTACTATAATACTGCTCCTATGTACAAGAATATAACTACTATAATACTGCTCCTATGTACAAGACTATAACTACTATAATACTGCTCCTATGTACAAGAATATAACTACTATAATACTGCCTCCTATGTACAAGAATATAACTACTATAATACTGCTCCTATGTACAAGACTATAACTACTATAATACTGCCTCCTATGTACAAGAATATAACTACTATAATACGGCTTCCTATATACAAGAATATAACTACTATAATACTGCTCCTATGTACAAGAATATAACTACTATAATACTGCTCCTATGTACAAGAATATAACTACTATAATACTGCCTCCTATGTACAAGAATATAACTACTATAATACTGCTCCTATGTACAAGAATATATCTACTATAATACTGCTCCTATGTACAGGAATATAACTACTATAATACTGCTCCTATGTACAAGAATATAACTGCTATAATACTGCCTCCTATGTACAAGAATATAACTGCTATAATACTGCTCCTATGTACAATAATATAACTGCTATAATACTGCTCCTATGTACAAGCATATAACTACTATAATACTGCCTCCTATGTACAAGAATATAACTACTATAATACTGCTCCTATGTACAAGAATATAACTACTATAATACTGCTCCTATGTACAAGGATATAACTACTATAATACTGCTCCTATGTACAAGAATATAACTACTATAATACTGCTCCTATGTACAATAATATAACTGCTATAATACTGCTCCTATGTACAAGAATATAACTGCTATAATACTACTCCTATGTACAAGAATATAACTACTATAATACTGCTCCTATGTACAAGAATATAACTACTATAATACTGCCTCCTATGTACAAGAATATAACTACTATAATACTGCTCCTATGTACCAGAATATAACTACTATAATACTGCTCCTATGTACAAGAATATAACTACTATAATACTGCCTCCTATGTACAGGAATATAACTACTATAATACTGCTCCTATGTACAAGAATATAACTGCTATAATACTGCCTCCTATGTACAAGAATATAACTACTATACTACTTCTCCTATGTACAAGAATATATGTACTATAATACTGCCTCCTATGTACAAGAATATAACTACTATAATACTGCCCCCTATGTACAAGAATAAAACTACTATAATACTGCTCCTATGTACAAGAATATAGCTACTATAATACTGCCTCCTATGTACAAGAATATAACTACTATAATACTGCTCCTATGTACAAGAATATAACTACTATAATACTGCTCCTATGTACAAGAATATAACTACTATAATACTGCTCCTATGTACAAGAATATAACTACTATAATACTGCCTCCTATGTACAAGGATATAACTACTATAATACTGCTCCTATGTACAAGAATATAACTACTATAATACTGCTCCTATGTACAAGAATATAACTACTATAATACTGCCTCCTATGTACAGGTATATAACTGCTATAATACTGCCTCCTATGTACAAGTATATAACTACTATAATACTGCCTCCTATGTACAAGTATATAACTACTATAATACTGCCTCCTATAGGGTACTTATGTCTCTGACCTCTTTGTTATGTGATAAGATATAAAGATGATGAGAATTCTCCGGATCAGTTCGCCTCTCTAGGATTCTCCGCCATCTTGTGATGTAATAAGGTTATAATCGTCTGCCCTCTCTCTCCTTCTTGCACACATCACACCCATCTCCATGAGCAGCTTGTTATAAAGCTCTTCTGTGCTGCCCTCCTGTGCTCTGAGGTGATCATTACACTCCTTCTATAGGTGATAATGAGAGGACTTGTTATTTCAGATACATTTTCCTCTGGACGTTTTTTGAGGACACTCAGAATGTGAGACGCTCGTCTGTCAGTTACTGATGCTCCTGGTTTATTCTTCCAATCTGATCGTCCCCTTCAGGTTTAGCAGCTCTCCCCCCAGTCAGCTGTTTTAGTGCGGTGTGAACACTGTCCAGGGGATTGTCGCTGTAGTGCAGCAGCTGCGTATAGGAAGGGCCACCTCTTTACAGCAGCGTCTTACTGTAGACTTATGGGGCCCTCCCTATCATCTCCAATACCCTTGGCAGTAAGCGATAAGAAGGTAATAACATGAAATGTCACTGTAGACGGTAAAGTGAGACGATGGCGTCGTACAGAGTCTGTGTTACAACCTGTTTGGCCACCAGGTGTCAGCACTGAGACATCCCAAGCGGTAAGCCTGTCAGCGAGTTCTGCCGGTAAATGTCCGAGGCCTGCGGCCGCATGCTCGGGGCGGAGAGGAGAACATACAGGGGCGTAGCTATAGGGGGTGCAGAGGTAGCAGTCGCTACCGGGCCCAGGAGCCTGAGGGGCCCAAAGACCCTTGTGGTGCACAAGAAGACACCAGTATTATAGAAAGTGCATGCAGGTCAAGTTACCCCTCTGGCTGGAGGGAAGGGGTAATGTCAAGAATTTGTACAGGGGGGTGCCGTTTCAATGTTTGCCTTAGGCAGCACGAAGGCAATGTGCTTCCCTGCCCCTGGCCATAAAGCACTGAAGGAAGGAGGGCCCAAGCTGAACTCTTGCACCAGGGCTCATGATCCTTTAGCTACGCCCCTGAGAACATACATGTAACTGTAGATTAGTAGCACTTGGGTTTTAACCCCTTAACATGTGAAATGTGTGCTGCTCAGGGGCCCTTACTCCCAGTATGTGATAAATCAGGGGCAGCTTCTCTGGATTATGGCTCCATTCACTCACTTTCCTCTGTTTATGCAGAATGAAGATGTGAGATACATGGAGAGCGAACTAGAAAGGTACAAACAGAAGTACACGGAGCTGCAGGCCTTCACCAGGAGCCTCATACACACCATCCGAACCAACGACCGCGACCAACAACAGGTAGGTGCAGTCACTGTGTACATACATTACTTATCCTGTACTGATCCTGAGTTACATCCTGTATTATACTCCAGAGCTGCACTCACTATTCTGCTGGTGCAGTCACTGTGTACATACATTACTTATCCTGTACTGATCCTGAGTTACATCCTGTATTATACTCCAGAGCTGCACTCACTATTCTGCTGGTGCAGTCACTGTGTACATACATTACTTATCCTGTACTGATCCTGAGTTACATCCTGTATTATACTCCAGAGCTGCACTCACTATTCTGCTGGTGCAGTCACTGTGTACATACATTACTTATCCTGCACTGATCCTGAGTTACATCCTGTATTATACTCCAGAGCTGCACTCACTATTCTGCTGGTGCAGTCACTGTGTACATACATTACTTATCCTGTACTGATCCTGAGTTACATCCTGTATTATACTCCAGAGCTGTACTCACTATTCTGCTGGTGCAGTCACTGTGTACATACATTACTTATCCTGTACTGATCCTGAGTTACATCCTGTATTATCCTCCAGAGCTGCACTCACTATTCTGCTGGTGCAGTCACTGTGTACATACATTACTTATCCTGTACTGATCCTGAGTTACATCCTGTATTATACTCCAGAGCTGCACTCACTATTCTGCTGGTACAGTCACTGTGTACATACATTACTTATCCTGTACTGATCCTGAGTTACATCCTGTATTATACTCCGGAGCTGCACTCACTATTCTGCTGGTGCAGTCACTGTGTACATACATTACTTATCCTGTACTGATCCTGAGTTACATCCTGTATTATACTCCAGAGCTGCACTCACTATTCTGCTGGTGCAGTCACTGTCTACATACATTACTTATCCTGTACTGATCCTGAGTTACATCCTGTATTATACTCCAGAGCTGCACTCACTATTCTGCTGGTGCAGACACCGTGTACATACATTACTTATCCTGTACTGATCCTGAGTTACATCCTGTATTATACTCCAGAGCTGCACTCACTATTCTACTGGTGCAGTCACTGTGTACATACATTACTTATCCTGTACTGATCCTGAGTTACATCCTGTATTATACTCCAGAGCTGCACTCACTATTCTGCTGGTGCAGTCATTGTGTACATACATTACTTATCCTGTACTGATCCTGAGTTACATCCTGTATTATACTCCAGAGCTGCACTTACTATTCTGCTGGTGCAGTCACTGTGTACATACACTACTTATCCTGTACTGATTCTGAGTTACATCCTGTATTCTACTCCAGAGCTGCACTCACTATTCTGCTGGTGGAGTCACTGTGTACATACATTACTTATCCTGTACTGATCCTGAGTTACATCCTGTATTATACTCCAGAGCTGCACTCACTATTCTGCTGGTGCAGTCACTGTGTACATACATTACTTATCCTGTACTGATCCTGAGTTACATCCTGTATTATACTGCAGAGCTGCACTCACTATTCTGCTGGTGCAGTCACTGTGTACATACATTACTTATCCTGTACTGATCCTGAGTTACATCCTGTATTATACTCCAGAGCTGCACGCACTATTCTGCCGATGCAGTCACTGTGTACATACATTACTTATCCTGTACTGATCCTGAGTTACATCCTGTATTATACTCCAGAGCTGCACTCACTATTCTGCTGGTGCAGTCACTGTGTACATACATTACTTATCCTGTACTGATCCTGAGTAATATTCTGTATTATACTCCAGAGCTGCACTCACTATTCTGCTGGTGCAGTCACTGTGTACATACATTACTTATCCTGCACTGATCCTGAGTTACATCCTGTATTATACTCCAGAGCTGCACTCACTATTCTGCTGGTGCAGTCACTGTGTACATACATTACTTATCCTGTACTGATCCTGAGTTACATCCTGTATTATACTCCAGAGCTGCACGCACTATTCTGCCGATGCAGTCACTGTGTACATACATTACTTATCCTGTACTGATCCTGAGTTACATCCTGTATTATACTCCAGAGCTGCACTCACTATTCTGCTGGTGCAGTCACTGTGTACATACATTACTTATCCTGTACTGATCCTGAGTTACATCCTGTATTATACTCCAGAGCTGCACTCACTATTCTGCTGGTGCAGTCACTGTGTACATTCATTACTTATCCTCTACTGATCCTGAGTTACATCCTGTATTATACTCCAGAGCTGCACTCACTATTCTGCTGGTGCAGTCACTGTGTACATACATTACTTATCCTGTACTGATCCTGAGTTACATCCTGTATTATACTCCAGAGCTGCACTCACTATTCTGCTGGTGCAGTCACTGTGTACATACATGACTTATCCTGCACTGATCCTGAGTTACATCCTGTATTATACTCCAGAGCTGCACTCACTATTCTGCTGGTGCAGTCACTGTGTACATACATTACTTATCCTGTACTGATCCTGAGTTACATCCTGTATTATACTCCAGAGCTGCACTCACTATTCTGCTGGTGCAGTCACTGTGTACATACATTACTTATCCTGTACTGATCCTGAGTTACATCCTGTATTATACTCCAGAGCTGCACTCACTATTCTGCCGATGCAGTCACTGTGTTTATACATTACGTATGCAGATCCTTCATTATCCTCCAGAGCTGCACTCACTTCTTGGGGCCCCTCATGCAGCATCGTTATAAGCACCCGTTCTGTATCATGGGTTCATATTACCTGCAGTCACTGTGTTCCTCCACAATACCCCGCTCTGCTGATTTGCCCTGTGTGGGAGGAGCCTAGAGGTCTGTTACTGCATGAGGGGAATACTAGAACTGCAGTGAATACTGACACAAGCAGAACAATTGGAGCGGTAGAGGGGTTAAGAACACAGCTGTGATTACTGCACATTTATATGCCATGCAGGGTATGGGGAAAGCTGGGTGAGGATCCTGTGGATAAAAGCTTCTTTTCTGTGTTGCTGCAGATTCTGCTCTCGGAGCCGCCTCTGGACCTGGATGACATGGACTTCAGCCACATGTCTCCGGACGCCGACGATACCTCATACAGCGTCTCCTCCATGTCCGAAGGAACAGCCCAGACATTGTGTGAACGGCCGGACTCCGGCCGCAAAGAACTGATGGATTTTACTAAAGTTTAGAAAAAGAAGAAATAATAAAAAAAAACACTAAAATTTTAAAATCCTGTAACTTATTTTCATCAAGTGGAGATAGAATCTATTTTGCATCGTGGAAATATAATCAGAGAGGAAATAAAGATCTAACACGGAGGACGCGTGCCGCCCAGGCTTACTCGCGGACCGGGGGTTTCCATCATTCCTCCAATCAGAGGCAGAGATTAAAGTCTATTGGTGCCTGCCCCTTTAAGAGTGTTGCCCCCTATCATCCTGGAGTCCCCTCTTCCATCAGCCTGGAACATTCCTGCTCCTCATTCTTTTTACTTGTATCTGGTTCTAGGAAAGGTAGGTGACAACCAGCGCATCCCGTCACCCAGCTTTCCAGGAGTCCTGATAGGCAGATGCTCCGATCCCCCCGACCTTCCAAGAGTCCTGATTTGTGCGGCCGTTCTCCAGAGAATCCAGGTCCTCCCATTTCTGGTCTCTACAATGTAGCAGTCTGTGGCCAACTGTTTTCCCATGCCGGCAGTGGTCAGGCTTTGTGCAGTCAGTGCAGAGGTCAGGGTTGTCAGGGTCTCATGTTCTTGCCTATAATGAGAATGTGCTGGAAACGGGGCAGATTATTTTTTTTACCTTTTTGTTTTCTTCCTGAAACGGACAAAGGTAATAATAAAATAAACTCCTGAGAATCAGACGTCGCTTCTGAATTGTGATTCAACAGAACAATTCACAGACGGAGCGCTGCCCCCTGCCGGACACAGACGACGGGTCCTTCCTGCGCCTCTCAGGGAGACTTCTGCCCCCGGCCGGACACAGACGACGGGTCCTTCCTGCGCCTCTCAGGGAGACCTCTGCCCCCGGCCGGACACAGACGACGGGTCCTTCCTGCGCCTCTCAGGGAGACTTCTGCCCCCGGCCGGACACAGACGACGGGTCCTTCCTGCGCCTCTCAGGGAGACTTCTGCCCCCGGCCAGACACAGACGACGGGTCCTTCCTGCGCCTCTCAGGGAGACTTCTGCCCCCGGCCGGACACAGACGACGGGTCCTTCCTGCACCTCTCAGGGAGACTTCTGCCCCCGGCCGGACACAGACGACGGGTCCTTCCTGCGCCTCTCAGGGAGACCTCTGCCCCCGGCCGGACACAGACGACGGCTCCTTCCTGCGCCTCTCAGGGAGACTTCTGCCCCCGGCCGGACACAGACGACGGGTCCTTCCTGCGCCTCTCAGGGAGACCTCTGCCCCGTCCACAGGTCTTTTGGCCGCTCCTCACGAGCAGACTGCTGTGGCTTCAGACATGAAGGAGTCTTCTCCAGGCTGTAGGTCTCAGCTCCTTCCACTGAGTTTCAATAGGATTTAGCTCTGGGCTCCTAGGGGCCCATTCCAGAATAGCCCAGTATGTTGCGCTCAGCGGTTCTTGGATGTTTTTAGCTGTGTTTTGGGTCATTATCCTGTTGGAGGAACCATGACCTGCGGCTGAGACCAAGCTTTCTGACACTGGGCAGCACATTTCGCTCCAGAACGCCCGGATAGTCTTGAGGTTTCGTTGTCCCCGGCCCAGATCCAGGAGCCCCACAACATCCCCGAGCCTCCTCCGTGTCCCACAGGAGGTACAATGTTCTTTTCTTGGAAAGCTTCATTTTTGTATCTGTGAACTTAGATCTGATGGGACTTGCTAAAAAGATCTAGTTTTGTCTTGTGCAAAGGATATTCTCCCCAGGGCCGGTTTTCGACAAAATGTGGCCCTGGGCGAAATTAAAAGCGGGGCCCCAAATTCTGAAGTACTGTATCAACAGTCACATTTAGGCCTCATGCACACGACCGTTGTTTTGGTCTGCATCCGAGCCGCAAAAGATGCGGATGGCACTCAGTGTGCTGTCCGCATCCGTTGCTCAGTTCCGTACCCCGAAAAAAAATATAACATGTCCTATTCTTGTCAGTTTTGCGGACAAGAATAGGCATTTCTACAATGGGCCACCCTTTCCGTTCCGCAAATTGCGGAAGGCACACAGGCGGCTTTCGTTTTTTGCGGACCGCCAAAAAAGGAACGGTTGTGTGCATGAGGCCTTATTCACGACACAAGCAGAGAAGTCCCCACCGTGGCTCACGATTGGTCGCAGGCAGCGTCAAAATGGATGATGACATCCAGGGACCTGAGCAGAGGTCGGAGAGCCAGTGTCAGGGAGCAGGTCAGGCCCAGTTCACACTTCCGTTATTGTGAGCCCAAACCAGTAGTGAAGGCCACTCAGAGATCAGGTATAAGGCCGTTGCTTGTCTGCAATATGTGGGCACTGGCCGTGTGCTCACCATATCATGGATGCTGCTGACCTATTCACTGGATCGGGTCCGGAATCCAGAAGGTGCGGTGTGGAACATAGGCACGGAAGAACTATGGAGCGCTGCTGTGGGGCTTCTCTCCATGCCTCCGCACCGCAAATACATAGAACATGTTATGTTTGTCTGCGGTGTGGACGGTAATAAGGAAAACCAATGATACACAGGAGCTGAGCGATCGATCGACTGAGGGGGCTGGGAGTGCGGGGGAATAACGGATCCACTTGTGTCACTGAAGTCAGAATGCTGCTTTTCTTCCATCATTTTAGATAGATATGACATAGATAGAGGATAGATAGATAGATAGGAGATAGATAGATAGATAGGAGATAGATAGATAGGATAGGAGATAGATAGATAATAGATAGATAGATAGATATGACATAGATAATAGATAGATAGAGGATAGATAGATAATAGATAGATAGAGGATAGATAGATAATAGATAGAGGATAGATAGATAGATAGATAGATAGGAGATAGATAGATAGATAATAGATAGATAGAGGATAGATAGATAATAGATAGAGGATAGATAGATAGATAATAGATAGATAGAGGATAGATAGATAATAGATAGATAGAGGATAGATAGATAATAGATAGAGGATAGATAGATAGGATAGGAGATAGATAGATAGATAGATAGATAGATAGGAGATAGATAGATAGATAATAGATAGATAGAGGATAGATAGATAATAGATAGAGGATAGATAGATAGGATAGGAGATAGATAGATAGATAGATAGATAGATAGATAGATAGATAGATAGATAGATAGATAGATAGATAGATAGGAGATAGATAGATAGATAGGAGATAGATAGAGGATAGATAGATAATAGATAGAGGATAGATAGGATAGGAGATAGATAGATAGATAGATAGATAGATAGATAGATAGATAGGAGATAGATAGATAGATAGATAATAGATAGATAGAGGATAGATAGATAGGATAGGAGATAGATAGAGGATAGATAGATAATAGATAGAGGATAGATATGACATGTATTAAGGCCGATTCATTGGCCTGCATTTGTGGGAGGGGCGCTCTGCCCTATATCTTGCACGCACCTCTCTCCAGGGGACGGACGGCAGCAGTGTTCCTGTTTCCGGCTGTCGGCGTCCGCGTTTCCCAGACAACAGTGCGTCACTTCCGGTCAAGCGCTTCGTCCGTGCTCCGGCGTCCGGTTTCGCTCCTCGTGCGGTGGGTAAGTGACTTCAGCCTCTCCATACGTCGCCTCGCTAGGCCGGTCGGTGGGGTCGGTCTCTCTTAGGTGAGAGAGGGACATCCCCACACCGGCTCGACCGTCTGGCAGCACGCCCGCTCCCACGTGACTGGCACGCAGGCAGCAGGAGTCAGCGGCACTCCGTTCTCGTTTTCATTCACATATGATGTTAGTCACATAGGGGAGTATTGTTGTATATCGGACCAAAAGGGGGGTTAATAGGAGTTTAATAGGAGTTTAAGTTCATGAATGCAGTTATATGAGAAAAGGGGGAGTGGGGGGCTATTTTGTTACAGCGGAGTAGTAGCGCACCAGTTTCTATGCTCCAGGTGGTACACCGATGACAGTGACGTCATCGGTGGCACGGTGAGCTCAGAGGTGCTGGGGGTATTTTCCCGAGTCCAAGCTTTAACCAGGCGCAGCCTCCAAATAGTACTTTGACGGCAGGCCACGTGGCTGCCGGAGGTGTGTTCTTTGGTTTGTTACCTTTCTTTTATAATTGTACTTCACTGGAAATAATGATGCCTGGGAAACTGGTCGTTAGGGGATACACATATAAGTGTTATGAGGCAAAGTCTGGCACGGGCCGCCGTGCTATCGCATAGGTAGGGGGTAATGCCATGCAATGTGTTGGTGAGGAATTGGTGGTGGTAGCCCCTCAGTAACAGGCGCCCCTAAGTCTGGCTAGTAGGGGCGCGCCAGACCCCTCACGTTGCATGGCATTTCGTCAGTTGCTTTTGTCTCAGGTGTGCAGTTTTTTCTTGTTACCTATACACCTGTTGCAATTTGCTTGCTAATTAGGTAGTTGAGTTTTATTTGAATGTTGGCCCGTCAGCCTTCAGCCGACGCCACGGCACCGCGGTGATCTGACTCTCAGGTCTCGTCGTCCAGTTTCAGACCGTTTTGAACGCGAGCGCCAGCACTGTTTTTAATATAAAAAAAAAAAAAAAAAAAAAAAAAAAAAAAAAAAATATATATGTATATTTTTATACTTATTCTGCTTAATTCATGCGAACAGGTCTTTTCCTACGGTTGATTCCTTGTTGCTATTCTCGTATCAGCATCGTGTCCGGTTCGGTAAGGTCCTCCTTCTTTGGCTCCTGTTATTTTACTCTCACGTCTCCTCTTTCTCCTTACCTCCGCTGTCAGGTGGTCACCAGGTTTGGTTGCCTTTGCATGACGGTTTCTGCGGTACCGGTGGTGGTGTCTAGTCACGGGGTTAGTTAATTGGTGCCAGACAGTGTTAGTGACGGTCCGTCATTTTGCTTGTTTTTCAGTCTGGTCATGTCCCACGTCTCAGATATCGTGGATGCTTCTGGCGAAGACTTGGATTCCAGGGCATCGGAATCCGGCAGTATGCCATCTCTGCGTAATTGGACTGTGCCCAAGCTCATGTCTGAACTAAACAAAAGAGGCATTCCTTTTCCGGCCGCTGCACGGAAGGCGGAGTTGTACCGACTCCTGGGGTCCACCCCTGCAGAGCCAAGTCATCAGGTGGTCTCTATGGCCACGGTTCAGACCTCCCTAACGCAGCTCCATGTCATGCTGAACAGCCTCACCTCCTCTATGTCTGGTGTGCAATCCAGGTTGGAGTCGGTTGAGACTGGGGTCACTGCCTTATCTTCACCCACTACTTTGTTACCGGTAGCAACGGCACCTGTTGCCAGTACCTCAGGTAACTTTGTTACAGTGCCCAACGTCACTCCAGCCCATTTCATCCCGGCAAACATCAAAAAAGACATCCTCGATGGCAGAGACGTGAACCTAGCCTCCCTCCTAATTGCCACTCGTGACCTGTCGGACAACAGGGTCATCGCATGCGGCGATGTTTCTGTTGTCCTGAAGGGACGCGATCTCAGGCTCAGCAGGAAATTAACAATTCCAGAGTTTGTACTCGCCTTTAGTCTCTACCGAGATATCGTCTGTTCCGTACGGCCGGATAGGAGAGAGGAGTTGGACCTGTATCTGTTCAGGGTCACTGAGTTGGGCTACAAGTACGCAGGCTTCGGGTTTTATGACTACCATTGCTCGTTCTCCGCAAAGGCGGCAGCAGCACTTTGTCAGTTCCAGTTTACTACCAACTGGGCGAACATTGACACCGAAATTTTCTGCAGGCATTTCGCTGGCCTTAAAGCCCCAGCGTGTTCTTCGTGCCAATCTATTTATCACACAGGAGAATGGTGTCATAATGCCGCGAGTGCCCCGAGGTCCAACTCTTCTCCCCCTATCCCTGGTCCATCGGCTGGCGTCCAGCAGAATCCTACGGTAGACAAACTCGGCCGCCCAATTAAGTACCTGGGCAGGTCACAAATTTGTAATAACTTTAATTTCGCAACTTGCAATTATAGTCAGTGCCGTCTGTTACACATTTGCGTTAACTGCTTCCGAGCCCACCCGAAGGTTGCGTGCTCATTAAAAACCGATAAACGTTACATGAGTGTGGTAAATGTAGATCTCCTTGAACTTTACTTGCAGGAGCATGAGGATGCTTCCTTTCGCGACTTTCTTGTGTCAGGCTTCAGTAATGGTTTTCATACAGGTCTTGTAGCGTTACCGGACGACACCTATGAGTGTAGAAACCTGCAGTCTGCATCACATAACCCAGGGTCCATAGATAGACTCCTCCAGTTGGAGTTAGACAAAGGGTACGTCATCGGCCCCTTTTCGTCTTCCCCGTTCGAACGCTGGAGGGTCAGCCCTATAGGGGTAGTCACGGGAAAATTCAGCCACAAAGAAAGGTTGATTTTCGACCTATCAGCGCCTCATGGGTTAGTTACACCAAGTCTGAATTCGCTCATTCCAGCCGAGGAAGTCAGTATGGTATACGCCTCCATCGATCAGGCTATTGCACTCATCCTTGCCACAGGCCCTGGGGCGATCCTATCCAAAGCGGACATATCCGACGCTTTCAAGTTGATGCCGATCAGGCCAGAGCTATGGCAGTGGCACGGGATCAAGTGGAATTCCCTTTATTATTTCGCTACTAAGCTGACTTTCGGGTCCCGTAGCAGCCCTTGGATTTTCGATCAGCTGGCGAAAGCTTTGCATTGGATCCTTGAGAACAGGTTTGGTTGTGAACATGTCATCCATTACTTGGACGATTTTTTGCTGATCGAATCTCCACAGGGCTCGCGGCGCGATCTCCAGAGCCTGTTAGCATGCTTCGCTCAATTAGGGATCCTCGTTTCCCCCAAAAAAGTGGATGGTCCTGCGACCACCATCACCTTTCTGGGCATAGTTTTAGACACAGA
This sequence comes from Bufo bufo, assembly GCF_905171765.1. Lineage (NCBI taxonomy): Eukaryota > Metazoa > Chordata > Amphibia > Anura > Bufonidae > Bufo > Bufo bufo. The sequence continues at coordinate 228,348,625 of NC_053396.1, forward strand.
GAGCATGTCAGCTAGGTTGCCAGAAGATAAGTTGGTTAGGGTCCGGGCAGTCATTCACGGTTTCGTCACTGGTAGGGTCACCACCAAGGTAGAACTGCAGTCCTTGTTAGGCATGTTGAATTTTGCGATGCGCGTCATCCCTCAGGGTAGGTCTTTTGTAGCCAGATTGTTACCACTTCTCTCAGCAGCCCCCTGTCAGGATAGTCCAGTATTCCTGGACAGTCAAGCGCAAGCAGACTTGAGCATGTGGGACCATTTCTTGAGCCATTGGAACGGCGTGTCCATGTTTGTCCCGGCGGTCTCGCATAGCTCCCCCGTCATATTCTCCAGCAGCGGGGTCAGCACTGGTTTCGCTGTTATTTTTGGCTCCCACTGGCTGAATGGGGCGTGGCCGGAGGAGTTCTGTGAAGCCGCTGGAACTTCCCAGGCAACAGAGGCCAGGGACTTGTATCCCGTGGTGGCAGCAGCGCAGGTGTGGGGTAACCTTTGGTCAGGCCGTACCGTGGTCTTTGTCTCGGATGGCCCCTCCACCGTGGCTATCCTTGACAGCGGCAAATCCAGGTCTCAACTGGCCATGTCCTTGATGAGACGTCTGGTTCAGCTGTCACTCCTACACAATTTCTTGTTCTGTGGCTCCCTCGTACATGATGCGCAGGTAGTAGCAGTCGACGCGCTAGCTAAGCAGAATTACTCTTTGTTTTCTCAGGTTTGCCCCGAAGCCGATACGTCGAGGACCCCGTCTCCTCATCCGTCCGCGCTCATCCTCAGCTGAACAAATTCTTGGCCACGGCTCATGGGCTGTTTGCCAGGTCACTCTCGGCTAATACCGCCAGGGCATATAACACTGGCTGGCGGTTGTACTGCAAATTCCAACGAGAACACCCTCAAGGCGGCCTTGACCATATTGATTTCATATTAGCATTTATCGGCTACTGTCATGAGCACATGCACCTGTCTCACAGTACCGTCAAAACCTACCTGTCGGGGGTCCAACACCATTTGTCCCTCTCCCATCCAGGAAGAACATCGTTATTTTCCAGTCACATGGTCAAGGCCACGCTGAGAGGTCTACAGAAATGTACCCCAGGGGTAAGCCCCCGTAGACAGCCCATTTCCGGCCCAGTGTTCCGAAGCATGTCCGATCTGTTAGATCTAAGCCCCTTCGGAGGTCTACAAAGCTTAGTGCTCAAAACTGCCATCTACCTTGCCTTTTACGGATTCATGAGGCCGGGGGAATTCACGTCACTGTCACTTAGTGGCCCCTTCCTAGCCCGCCGTCAGCTGACCCCTAGCCCGGAGGGCTTCGTCTTGTCCCTGCCTGTGACCAAGGCCTCCCAGTCAGGTCCCCCCGTCCAAATCAAATTCTTCCCCACTTCTCACAAATGGTGTCCGGTCCACGTCCTGCAGGAATTATCAGGGGCACTGGCCGATCGCGGCGCTGATACCCCCTTGTTACCCTTCGGGTCAGCAGCTTTGTCCACCTCCCAATTCATAGCGCACACGCGTATACTCGCGGCCAACCTAGGGTTGGACCCCCTCACGGTGTCAGGACATTCATTCAGGATAGGGGCGGCCTCGGCCGCTTCCAGGAATCAGGTGCCCACGCACATCATACGTAAGTTGGGTCGATGGCGCTCCTCTTGTTACAGCCGATATGTTCCAAACCCCGTTAGCGAGATTTATTGTGCCTTTCAGAATTTGGTGTTGTGATTTGTTTAATAAACACGCTTTGTATTCTCATGCTGGGTTTTTGGCCTCTTTCAGGTGTACTCTCGACGAAAGCGGTTATGGCACAACTCAAGCCGCTAGTTCTGATGGGACGTACCTTAGAGGGATAGGTTCTTTCCACATATAGCCCCGACCACAAGTATTAAGGCCGATTCATTGGCCTGCATTTGTGGGAGGGGCGCTCTGCCCTATATCTTGCACGCACCTCTCTCCAGGGGACGGACGGCAGCAGTGTTCCCCTCCCAGCCCGCCCTTTTCCTTTTACTCTCCCATAGGGTATGCCCTCTTTCAGGTGTACTCTCGACGAAAGCGGTTATGGCACAACTCAAGCCGCTAGTTCTGATGGGACGTACCTTAGAGGGATAGGTTCTTTCCACATATAGCCCCGACCACAAAGATAAATATTAGATATCCCAAAAAAATAAAACCCAAGCGGCACAGCCGGAGCACTGTGAATGACGCGGTGGAAGTGATCCAACATCTAAGTAACTAGAAAAGAAAACTCCACGCTGCTCCCAAACATTGTTCAAAGGTCGCGTTCTTTAATCACCAATGCGACGTTTCAGTCTCAGTCGTCTTACCAGGACTTTTCTCACACAGTATTTTTATAATGCTTGAGAAAAGTCCTGGTAAGGACTGAAACGTCGCATTGGTGATTAAAGAATTTTCTTTTCTAGATAGATAACATTATATTTATACATTTGTGTTCCAGGCAGCAGAGGACAGGTCCTGTATATTCTCTGCAGGCTCTGCCTCCCCTCCTATGTTTATTGCAGCACAGAGAGGAGAGAGGGGCCGGCAGCACATATGTCAGGTCACTAGAGGGCGACATTCTGAAGTCACCACCTCAGGAGCAGGACCTTCACAGTGCAGGGCCTCCGGTGAGAGAGGAAGGGGGCGGGGCCATTTAGGGATGGGGGCCCTAGGCAAGTGCCCTGTTTGCCAATTCCAGTCCCTTTTTTAGGATTTACCTTCAGCAGTGCTTTCCTCCTCGGACGTTTGACGGGTGTTGCGATCTGACACTGATGTACCTCGGGGTTCACCTCTAATCTCTCTAGACCAGTGGTGGCGAACCTATGGCACGGGTGCCAGAGGTGGCACTCAAAGCCCTCTATCTGGGCACCCGCACCCTGGAAACTCTATGGTGTGCCAATATGCCTTAGACTTTTCCTGCCATTTATCAGCGCAGGGCGCACTATGAACAGCGCAGGCAGCGCACTGAATGGACTCAGGCTCTTATAGCTACATGATAAAGTACATGGAAGATATACTATATTGGTATTCAGGTTAAATTGCCGTGTTGGCACTTTGCAATAAATAAGTGGGTTTTCAGTTGCAGTTTGGGCACTTGGTCCCTAAAAGGTTCACCTCTAATCTCTCTAGACGTTGTTCTGGGCTCTTTGGTTACTGTTCTTATTATCCATCTCTTCGATTTGTTATCAGTTTTCCTCTTGCGGCCGCGTCCAGGGAGGTCGGCTACAGTCCTGTAGACTCACTTCTGAATAATATGCGCAACTGTAGTAACAGGAAGATGAAGCCGTTTGGAGATGGTCTTATAGACATGTTGGTCTAGAATGTTCTTTCTAATCTCCTGAGATAGTTCTCTCCTTCGCTTTCTTTGGTCCGTGTTCAGTGTGGTGCCCGCCATGAAACCAACACAGGGACCACTTCTCACTGTCTAGGCAGACGGACTGGTTACCAGTCTGAAGACACCTGTGAGGTCAGTACAGGACTCTCCGTAGTTCTACGTCCCTGTGGTCCCATTATCTTCAGTCTTCTCTAGGACTCCCATCGTCTGCGTCCGGCGATGTCTTTCTGTTGAACAAACACTTCAGAAGCAATGTCTGATTTTCAGCAAGTTTCTATTATTACTTTTGTCCGTTTCCGTTGTTTCAGTGAAATTTTTTCTTTCTTTATCGGAAGGGACCAACAGTTGTGTCCACCGGACAGTCCTGTATTGCGTCCTGTAGTTTTGCTTTGTTCCAGTGTTCAGGAGAATCCAGTTATTGGAGACCTCAATCCTTGGAATGAACGTATTGATCCTCAATGTACCGTCCTGCACCTCGCGCCTCCTCGGGACTCGCTTACTGCACGGGAGCAGAGAACCCTAAATGTATTAGCCAAATCTCCAAGGCTACTTCTCACCATCAGCGCAGCAGATTGCGGTCTGACAGCCTGGTTTCTATGGATGCAGTGTAACATCAGGCAACATAGTAACCAGTCTGTGTCAGATGATTCAGCACTGAGGGCTGAGAAAAGGCATGAGGCACAGCAGGGCTCCCCCACAATGCATCTTACAAGTGAAACATCTCATGATGAAAACCCAAACGCATCTCCACCCATCTGCTGCTTTTCACGCAAGTTCTCTGCTTGCTGTCAGTGACTTGGTTGTTTAGATCTAATCTGATTCACAAGGTGTTCGGTCCAGACAATCTATGTGCTAAACACATCATCTGCACAAGCCTCTTGTCTGTCGCAGTGTATCAATGTAGCAAGAATGTTCAAGTTCATTGATGGTAATGTCAAGGCTGTATGTGAGCAACAATAGTATACACAGTAAAAGAGCTACTGACCGGACCCAAACTAGGGAGGATAAAGGGTGACCCCTGTCAGACCCTCAAAGCTCTCCCTATTCTGCTAAAGCACATGCCCGGATCCAAATGGCGGAACGAGGCATGCCCACGTGCCTAAGACTGATGACCACTGTAACCCCTACAATAGTGAAAGGGGCACGGCCACCGGTGCCCTACTCAGTATATGGAGGGAACCGTGGCCACCTCAGATCCAGTCAGAAAATAATCAGGTACACAACAATGTCTGTACACTTAGCTGAAGGTGTTGCAGCCGCAGAGAAGACGGATCCAAGGACAGCTGGCAATATCCGGAGTGCTTGCTGCAGCAGAACACAGGTCCAGTGAACTGATAGCTACAAGTGAAGATACTAAAGCAAGAGCTACAACTGAAATGAGAACTATAATCCACGCCCTACAATAGGAGGAGGGGTGATATAAAGAGAGGGAAATCAAACGCATGAGGAACAGCTGGGAGGAAGGAACCCAAAAGTAAACAGAGCAGTGAGAACTCCTCCCAGCTCTAGTAGTGACATCATCACAGGGGTGGAGAAACAGAGCTGTGAGAACATCCCAAAGCTCTGGTAGTGACAGTACCCCCCTCTCTACGGGTGGACTCCGGACACCCAGGACCCACCTTCTCAGGATGAGCCCTATGAAATGCCCTGATGAGGCGAGTGGCTTTAATGTCCGACACCGGAACCCACATCCTCTCCTCAGGACCATAACCCTTCCAATGAACGAGGTACTGAAGAGAACCACGGACAATGCGAGAGTCCACAATTCTGGAAACCTCAAACTCCAGATTGCCATCAACCAAAATCGGAGGAGGAGGCAAAGAGGAGGGTACCGTGGGCTGGACATATGGTTTTAAGAGAGATCTGTGAAATACATTATGTATCTTCCAAACCTGTGGAAGATCAAGACGGAAGGCAACAGGATTGATGACTGACAAGATTTTATAAGGCCCAATAAACTTGGGACCCAATTTCCAGGAGGGAACCTTCAGTTTAATATTTCTTGTAGACAACCACACCAGATCACCCACATTCAGGTACACAACAATGTCTGTACACTTAGCTGAAGGTGTTGCAGCCGCAGAGAAGACGGATCCAAGGACAGCTGGCAATATCCGGAGTGCTTGCTGCAGCAGAACACAGGTCCAGTGAACTGATAGCTACAAGTGAAGATACTAAAGCAAGAGCTACAACTGAAATGAGAACTATAATCCACGCCCTACAATAGGTGGAGGGGTGATATAAAGAGAGGGAAATCAAACGCATGAGGAACAGCTGGGAGGAAGGAAACCAAAAGTAAACAGAGCAGTGAGAACTCCTCCCAGCTCTAGTAGTGACATCATCACAGGGGTGGAGAAACAGAGCTGTGAGAACGTCCCAAAGCTCTGGTAGTGACAGGTAAGCAGAGATCTTGAAAATAATGATGATTCAACGTGTCTGAAAATTTCACAAGTTTTTACTACACACTTCGGGGACATTTTCCAAGCACGTTGCACCACAATTATGGCGTAAAATGTGCCAAAAAGAATGGCATTTTGATTTGCGCCAAATATCAACAGTTTTCTCCAGAATTTTCACCATAAAGGAGTTATAAATGTCAATGTGGGCAGGGCTCTCACACCGGCGCATCTCACGCCTCATGTATCATCCTCTGATCGGCAGAAATAGCTCCGATTGTTGCAAACAATTATGCAGCTTATGTGGCAGTTTGTGTAAAAAGTCGCATTTATGAAAAGAAAACCAACTCGTTGTGGGAACAAGTGATCAGTGACTGACATTCAATAACAAAAAGGTCCCGAGTTTGAGACAAAGTCGCAATTTACCAATGGAAAAGTCGCAAATGTGTTTCAAAAGTCGCCAGTGCGGTCTGAAATGGCGCATTTTGGTGATGATTCTGAAATGTCACACATGAAGAGAAATAGGCGAATAATCAAGTTTATATTTAGAAAAGTCACATTTTAAAAGTGGCGTGCGCCTTGTGATATATGAGGTAAAACAAATCACCACGTTTGATGTGTAAAGTTAGTATTTTTTGGCGCAAATTACACAATTATTGATAAATGTCCCCCACTGATTTACAGACTGGGCGACCCTCGTCCGCCACATCCCCAATTTTCCTGCCGTTTCCGCAGGGTCATTTATTAAACAGAAATATGCATAAATTAAGCGTATTTTTGGTGCAGTTTGCAGCACAAAGCTCATTTGCGCCGCGACCTTCGACTTCTCCCCTAAAAAAGTGAGCGGGGAACGTGAGGGGCCGGCAGGCCTGTCTCGTCTGCCATTTTCTACACCCGTTTTAGGCTTAGAAATGGTCTAGATGTAAGACAGCAAGGAAAGTAGCGTAGATTTAGACCGGCGGTGGATGCGCCAAAGTTATGTAGAGGCCGGCACCAGGTACCAGCGTCTAAATCGCCGCTCTTAATAAACGCCCCCCTAAGTCCTGTTTCTGGTGTTTCATCACAACCAGATAAAATATTATGTGCAAATGAGTTTTCCATATCAATATTTCCTGACAGCGACAGATTTCGGAGCATATGGTCATCTTTATCATTGCTTAGGGAATCTAATGGAGAGAAATGTATGAGACGCGGCGATCCGCGGCCACTTCCTGCGCCGATTCCTCTCACATCCGTGACAGGACCACCTCTCTGACAGGGATGGGCAGCACGAGCCGAGCAGACACGGCCTCATTCACACTTATCTGATGGGTTTCTTGCAGCAGATGAGCATCTAGATTACGGTAACACAGAGTTTTACACCAATCTAAATTCAGTGAACCCTGGGTGTACTACAGCTGAAAGACGGAGGCCAAACCGCAGCCACACTACTGCTTCCTAACAGACTAGGGGGGAAATTCCTCAACATTTTCAAGATCTCAGCTTGTAGTCAGTGAGTGGAAATATTCCAGTTTCACATTCAGAGACTGAAGACCCATCTTAACTCATTCATGCTCACACAGTTCAGGTGTTACAATTGTATCCAGTCCAATAGTCTGTAGGCAAACATTCGGGACTCCAGACTGATACATTGTAACAAACAGGAACGAAGACAGATTAGATACTCACTGACAAAAAGAAGTCCAGCCCCAGGAAGTAGTTGTTGGAATGAAGTTCTCTGTATGTGACTAATGACGATCAACGTGGTGGCCACCTCCAGCTTGGATAGCGGGCGAGATACGGCCTCCAGCCTGGAGAGCGGGCGAGAAACGGCCTCCAGCCTGGATAGCGGGCGAGATACGGCCTCCAGCCTGGATAGCGGGCGAGATACGGCCTCTAGCCTGGATAGCGGGCGAGATACGGCCTCCAGCCTGGATAGCGGGCGAGATACGGCCTCCACCCTGGAGAGCGGATGAGATACGGCCTCCAGCCTGGATAGCGGGCGAGATACGGCCTCCAGCCTGGATAGCGGGCGAGATACGGCCTCCACCCTGGAGAGCGGATGAGATACGGCCTCCAGCCTGGATTGCAAAAATAAGCCCTCATATGGCTATGTGAACGGAAAATAAAAAAATTTAAAAAGTTATGGCTATTGGAATGTGGGGAGGAAAATAAAAATTATATAAAAATGAAAATAGTCCCAGTCTTTAAAGGGACACTGACAGGCGAAATCAGCATATATAGTTAGATATATCACATTACAGGTCTTATAGAGTCTTTTAAAAGCATATAACTATCCCCCCTGTCCACCTTATAAAGAGCGAAATATAAAGTTTTATAACCTGCATCTGCGGTCAGCAATCTGCCCAAGGGGCGGCGTTTCATGTGAAAATGCGCCCAGCCAGCCTTCCCAACTGCCGTTCTTAAGCCCCGCCCAGCTCATCATTATTCACTTCGCTGGGCGGGGCTAGAACTCTCCCCAGTCCCGATCCTGCGCCTGCGCAATTCAATCCTCCCGGCATCGCTCATGCCCAATCTTCTGCACCTGCGCCCCGCCGTGCCGTCGGACGCACTATAATTAACCCCTTATATGATGTGAGTGAGCAGCGCTCTGAAGCGCTGCTCTGAACAGTGCATGGCTGAGGCATCACTCACATCATATAAGGGGTTAATTATAGTGCGTCCGACGGCACGGCGGGGCGCAGGTGCAGAAGATTGGGCATGAGCGATGCCGGGAGGATTGAATTGCGCAGGCGCAGGATCGGGACTGGGGAGAGTTCTAGCCCCGCCCAGCGAAGTGAATAATGATGAGCTGGGCGGGGCTTAAGAACGGCAGTTGGGAAGGCTGGCTGGGCGCATTTTCACATGAAACGCCGCCCCTTGGGCAGATTGCTGACCGCAGATGCAGGTTATAAAACTTTATATTTCGCTCTTTATAAGGTGGACAGGGGGGATAGTTATATGCTTTTAAAAGACTCTATAAGACCTGTAATGTGATATATCTAACTATATATGCTGATTTCGCCTGTCAGTGTCCCTTTAAGCCCGGATACAAGGGGAGATACGGCCTCCAGCCCGGATACAAGGGGAGATACGGCCTCCAGCCCGGATACAAGGGGAGATACGGCCTCCAGCCCAGATACAAGGTGAGAGATACGGCCTCCAGCCCGGATACAAGGGGAGATACGGCCTCCAGCCCGGATACAAGGGGAGATACGGCCTCCAGCCCAGATACAAGGTGAGAGATACGGCCTCCAGCCTGGATACAATGATATCCTGCAAAACAACAGACTGGGAGCACCATCCTAGTGTGATGTCTCCGATGCCAGAATCGTGCACCCAAGATGGGAAGCTTCTTACCCGATAGTGTTGTGCAATCCCAATCACATCGGATGAAAGCAAAGACCCTGTGGTATGGAGGGAGAGGAGGCTGCCACTCCTCTCCCGCTGGACACATCCGATGGAGGCCGTAAACAAACTTTGAACCAGGAAAAAGGAAAAACCAGGATAAACTGCGCGCTGCACTAGGACTCCTTTCAAAAAAGTTTAAATCTAAATTGAATTAATATAGTTAAAAAAAATAAAGTTTTGAAAGAAACCCTTGCTGTGTGCGGGTGAGCATTATCCTGCGGAAATATGAGGTGTCAGCCCTGCCATGAGAGGATGTGGCGGTAGGATGTCCTGCACATATCACTGATCAGTCAATGCTCTCATATTACTAGTCGGGGTGACCGGCTGTGGTATGTGATTGCTCCCCCGATCATCACACCAGCGGTTGAGGCAGTGTGTCCTCCACAGCAAAGGCAGGATTGAAGCGCTCACCATGAGGCCTCCATACTCCAGCCTGACAGTCATGGGATTCCCATACAGGACGCCGAAATATTAAAAAAGTTTAAATACCCCCTTTCCTAATTTTACATATCAAAATATATAAACAAGAAAAAACATTAGGTATCTGTGTCCGAAAATGTGTGAACGAATACTTAAAAAAAAAAAAAAAACACAACACGGAGTCACCATTGTTTTTGTCACTGTGAGAGTGATGGTCAAGGCTAACCTTATACACCCATGATATATATATACACACTGCTCAAAAAAATAAAGGGAACACAAAAATAACACATCCTAGATCTGAATTAATTAAATATTCTTCTGAACTACTTTGTTCTTTACATAGTTGAATGTGCTGACAACAAAATCACACAAAAATAAAAAAATGGAAATCAAATTTTTTAACCCATGGAGGTCTGGATTTGGAGTCACACTCAAAATTAAAGTGGAAAAACACACTACAGGCTGATCCAACTTTGATGTAATGTCCTTAAAACAAGTCAAAATGAGGCTCAGTAGTGTGTGTGGCCTCCACGTGCCTGTATGACCTCCCTACAACGCCTGTGCATGCTCCTGATGAGGTGGCGGACGGTCTCCTGAGGGATCTTCTCCCAGACCTGGACTAAAGCATCTGCCAACTCCTGGACAGTCTGTGGTGCAACGTGACGTTGGTGGATAGAGCGAGACATGATGTCCCAGATGTGCTCAATTGGATTCAGGTCTGGGGAACGGTCGGGCCAGTCCATAGCATCAATGCCTTCGTCTTGCAGGAACTGCTGACACACTCCAGCCACATGAGGTCTAGCATTGTCTTGCATTAGGAGGAACCCAGGGCCAACCGCACCAGCATATGGTCTCACAAGGGGTCTGAGGATCTCATCTCGGTCCCTAATGGCAGTCAGGCTACCTCTGGCGAGCACATGGAGGGCTGTGCGGCCCTCCAAAGAAATGCCACCCCACACCATTACTGACCCAATGCCAAACCGGTCATGCTGGAGGATGTTGTAGGCAGCAGAACGTTCTCCACGGCGTCTCCAGACTCTGTCACGTCTGTCACATGTGCTCAGTGTGAACCTGCTTTCATCTGTGAAGAGCACAGGGCGCCAGTGGTGAATTTGCCAATCTTGGTGTTCTCTGGCAAATGCCAAACGTCCTGCACGGTGATGGTCTGTAAGCACAACCCCCACCTGTGGACGTCGGGCCCTCATATCACCCTCATGGAGTCTGTTTCTGACCGTTTGAGCAGACACATGCACATTTGTGGCCTGCTGGAGGTCATTTTGCAGGGCTCTGGCAGTGCTCCTCCTGTTCCTCCTTGCACAAATGTGGAGGTAGCGGTCCTGCTGCTGGGTTGTTGCCTCCTACGGCCTCCTCCACGTCTCCTGATGTACTGGCCTGTCTCCTGGTAGCGCCTCCATGCTCTGGACACTACGCTGACAGACACAGCAAACCTTCTTGCCACAGCTCGCATTGATGTGCCATCCTGGATAAGCTGCACTACCTGAGCCACTTGTGTGGGTTGTAGACTCTGTCTCATGCTACCACTAGAGTGAAAGCACCGCCAGCATTCAAAAGTGACCAAAACATCAGCCAGGAAGCATAGGAACTGAGAAGTGGTCTGTGGTCACCACCTGCAGAACCACTCCTTTATTGGGGGTGTCTTGCTAATTGCCTATAATTTCCACCTGTTGTCTATCCCATTTGCACAACAGCATGTGAAATTGATTGTCACTCAGTGTTGCTTCCTAAGTGGACAGTTTGATTTCACAGAAGTGTGATTGACTTGGAGTTACATTGTGTTGTTTAAGTGTTCCCTTTATTTTTTTGAGCAGTGTGTATATCAAAATAGGCCCGGTCTTTAAGGGGTTAAGAAGAGGTTGGGATGCGTGTTCAGGGACACAGTGTCAGGTCTTATTATGTGTAAGTGGAGCTGCTGTCCAAGGTCCTGCAGGTTGTCTACCCCCGGGTACACTGGTTGTCGGAGGTCACCGTTCAGAAACGCTGCATGAAGATGCGATTATAACCCTTCGCACTGTGAGCGCAGCTTTATACCTCGGGGGTGGCTAGTCCAGCGTTACATCAATCCAGGTCTCTCCCATGACAGTCCCTCCTTCACAACTCTCCTGCGATCAGTAGTCGTAGTACAGCGTCACCACAGGTGACATGAAGCATTACACGTGTCTATTCACATCAGCTGGATGTCTATGTAAATTCCTATAACAGACTACCACACCGCGTGCAGACTATAGGACACTATTTATGAGATTCATAGGAAAAAATCCATATATAAAAACAAGTGCAGGGAAATGGCGGCGTCAACCGGAAGGGGGCACAGTGGTGGTAATTCATACTAATCCAACAGGGGTTGGCGCCATCCCGGAGGAGGCACATTATTATCGGTAATTGATTCTGTTCTTTATATTTTGTATTATCATTTTTTGCACTTGTAATTATTTGTTGGATTAGTATGAATTATCACCACTGTGCCCCCTTCCGGATGATGCCGCCATTTCCCTGCACTTGTTTTTATATATGGATTTTTTTCTATGAATCTCATAAATAAAGAGTACTATTGACGTCATGCTGTCTGGTAGTGCTTTATAGGAATTTATATTGCTTTTTTTGCCATAGGCATGTGCGTATCGAGCAATACATGGTAGTTACATAATGTGAGATAAGTCTCAATTTTATCATTAAGGGTTGAGCCTTTATTTTGGTTTGGATATCTATGTACCGTATTTTTCGCCCTATAAGACGCACTGGCCCATAAGACGCACCTGGGTTTTAGAGGACGACAATAAGAAAAAAAGATCAGATCAACAATCAGACCCCCAATATTAATCAGACCTCAGCTCACGGCCCCAAATGTTAATGAGACCCTCAATCAGACCTCATAAAGAAGACCCCGCCATTCAGACTTCAGATGAGACCCCATGCCTCATATCAGCCCCCTGCTGTATCTAATAACCCCCAGCCATGTTTCAGCAGCCCCCAGCCTCAGATCACAAAATAAATAAACCACTTACCTCTCCTGCTCCTGGACGCGGCCGCTCCTCACTGCCTGCGCGCTGTCTTCCTCCTCCGTCGGTCACAGAGCGCCCTCATGCTGTGTGCAGCCGACAACCAGGAAGCGGCGAGTACAGCGCCTTCACCGCTTCCTGGTCCTCCGCTACTAATGAGCACTTCCATAGTGGAAGCACTCATTAGTATTCCACTTTGGGGGGAAAAAATACAAGTAAGTAATTAAAGCGGCTGAGAAATATTCGGCAGCTCAGAGTATAATTAAACGCGCTCCGAGCGTTTATTGTGTCCTCATTCGTCTCCATAAAATTCTGTAGGTTTTTCTCCTCTGAAAATGGCAGGATTAGGATTTATTGGCGATTAAACATTGTATCGCCTGAGACTGAAATATACATTGCGAGCGGCGCTGGGTCCTAAGGAGAGCTGGCTAGACGGCGAGCATGCCTTAATATCTGCTGAGTGATCAGGGATGTCATCCTATCCATTGGCCATACTTGTATTCTGAATGCAACCTGCAGTGTAAAGAATGGAGGTATTTGAAAGAGTGTATGTCTGATCTGCACAGTATATGAAACCGTGGACCCAATCCTTGTTAATTCTGTTACTTATTTCCTGAAGCGTTCAGAGGCCCTTTACTATTAGCGGAGGAGGTCGCTGGAGGGGTTTAATGTGATCAGGAGTGTTCCCACACACAGCCAGCAAGCAGAAGTCTTGAAAAAAGCTGCGGTTTGGTTCATGTCTGTTGGGAGGTTGCAGCATTTAAATCCCCCTTTGCCATACACCCTCTTTAGGAGCGGCTCTGGGGCTGGAGGTTCTGCCCTGTATTTTACCGTATTTGGCGTTCTGGTTTTTAATCGTTCACAATTCATTCCTGCTGAAAACGGCTGAGAATTCGTCACTATTACAGGCACACGGAGGGGTCTATGTTGACTCTCAGTGTTTGGCTTCGACCATAAACTTGCTGCTGCTGTCACTTTCTAACAAAGTTGGAAGGTAAAACATCTGCGTAATGTAAATGACTGAAACCTGAAGAAAGCAAGACCACCGGGTGCAATTATGTCCGTACCCTGCCCCCCAGAAATAACCGCCGCTGCCTGGCGACAGGGACACGCGATCAGTCAGAAGGGCCCGAGTGGTCCGGAGCACCCCTGCATATTAGGTATGAACATACACGTTGTGCATTCCCATCTGCTGTAGCTTCCCTTCAGAGCTGCACTTCCTCCACAGAGCTGTGCATGCCCCAGGCTCACCGTTTAGTCCTGAAACCTCTGCTCAGTCCCAACTTAGGAGGACAAAATCTTCTCCCAAACCAGAAATAGACGCCAAGGTTTCTGCAGATTTTCTTTCATCTGGTTCAGTCCGATTTTCAGTGCTCCTCCTACGTAGAGAGAGAGGAGACACCGCTGTGCCTCGTGGTCCTGCATCTCCTGCCTCATCACCTCCACAGATACTCGGATTCTTCCACTTCTCCGTCCCTTCATCTTGGAATCTAAATCTAGCTGTAAAACAAATGGGAAGCTTAACCCCTCAAAGACCGAGCCTATTTTCATTTTTTATTTTTCCTCCCCAGGTTCCAATTGCCATAACTTTTTTATTTTTCCGTTCACAAAGCCATAAGGGCTTATTTTTTCAGGACAAGATTATTTTTTTTAATGTCACCACTTAGTTTACAATGTCTTGTGTTGGAAAACAGGGAAAAAAATATTTGCGGGGTAAAAAAATAAAAAATTCCACCAAAGTTTTTGGGGTTTTGATATCACGGCGTTCATTGTGTGCTAAAAAAAACGTATTCTGCAGCTCAATACGACTTCAGTGATGAACTTGTACAGCTTTTATTCTTACAGACTGATTTGGGACTGCAGAAAGTGGACACCTTCTGTAATACTGCCGCCAGCTTCTTCTGTGGGAAAAAAACTGAATTAGACTTACCGGTAATCCCTTTTCCATGAATCCACCATGACAGCATATTGGAGATTGACCCCTGACCTCTGTAGGGGCAGGAAAACAGAGAAAGATTAAATTGCCCCCACTCTCTTCAGTGTTTATAGTATCCATGCAAACTTTTTTTTTTGGAGTATTTCTTCGTACTAACATAATTAATGTGCACTATACTTTTTGGGGTGGGAATTCGGTGCAGTCATGGTGGATTCATGGAAAAGGAATTACCGGTAAGTCTAATTCAGTTTTTCCCATTTCACCACCATGACGGCATATAGGAGACCTACCAGATTACCTACTTAAGGGGGGCTATGGCTTGGAGGACCTTCCTACCAAAGGATAGTTCTGAAGATCCTGACAAGTGAAGTCTGTAGTGCTTAACGAAGGTATGAACGTTAGACCAAGTCACGGCCTTACATATCTGTTCCAACAACAGGAAGAAGACACTGCCCTGGTGGAATGGGCCCCAACTTCTGCAGACAGTAACTACCATAGATCATCTGTTTTATCCACCTGGCTATGGAGGCCCAGCCTAGAGGCAGCTTTCCCCTTATTTTTTTCCTCCGAACTGAACTAACGGATGGTCAACCTTCCTAAACTCTTTAGATACTTCCAGATACCTCAGCACAACTCGTCCGACATCTAAGGAATTGAATTCTTCTTCCCTTATGTTTTTTGGGTTATTGCAGAATGATGGCAGCACTATTTCCTGGCTCCTATGGAAGTCAGGAACTACCTTTGGAAGAAAACCTGGATCTGGTTTAAGAATTACCCGATCATCCGTGATCGTTAAATGCGGCTGTCTGATAGAGAGGGCCTGAAGTTCCCCTATGCTCCTAGCCGATATAATTGCTATAAGGAAAGATGTCTTGAATGAGAGCATTTTAACGGACGCTTCTTCTAAAGGCTCAAAGGGACTTTTTGTTAGACCGTTTAGTACAATGTTTAAATCCCAAGTTGGGATTCTAGGTCTAACAAAAGGTCTTAACCGGCATGCTGCCCTGAAGAATCTCCTCATCCACCTGTGCTCAGCTACATCTGAGTCAAAGAAGACACTTAGGGCTGCAACCTGCACCTTCAAGGATGAAGGCCTAAGTCTGACCCCTGTTGCAGAAAATCTAGAATTTTCTGTATGTTTGGAGCTGATTGATTTAGCTCATCCTGTCCCCACCAGCAGCAGAACCTCTTCCAGATTTTTAGATAGATCGCAGAAGTCACTTTTTTTCTACTGTCTTTGAGAGTAGAAATGACTCTGACAACCCCTGGCTCTTTAATATTTCTGACTCAGGATCCAGGCTGTCAACCTGAAGAATCCTGGACGTGGGTGCATTACTGGACCTTGAGTCAGGATGTCTCTTTTGGGAGGAAGTACCCACGGATCCGACACAGCAAGATTTTTGAGGATCGAGAACCAACTTCGTTTTGGCCAGAATGGAGTTATTAGAATAAGGTTTGGTCTGTTGTGGATAATCTTTTGGAATTAGTTAGAACGGGGGAAATATGTAAGCCAGAGTCCAGTTCCAAGTCAGAGAGAAAGCGTCTACGGCCCAAGGGTTGTCTCTTGGGTTTAGGGAGCAGAATTTCTTCACTTTTGCGTTTAACCTTGAGGCAAACACATCTATGACTGGAGAGCCCCATTTCTCTTCTATCAGGCTGAACATTTCTGGATTTTGTGACCATTCGCTCTGGTCTAGGGTTTTTTGGCTCAAAAAATCCACCAACTGGTTCTGGGAGCCTTTTAGATGCACTGCCGATACAGATTTTAGGTTTCCCCTCGGCCCATGAAAATATTCTCCCTGACACATTCATTAGTTTTGATCTTGTTGCCTTAAGTAATATACTGTTGTTATACAGGGAGTGCAGAATTATTAGGCAAGTTGTATTTTTGAGGATTAATTTTATTATTGAACAACAACCATGTTCTCAATGAACCCAAAAAACTCATTAATATCAAAGCTGAATATTTTTGGAAGTAGTTTTTAGTTTGTTTTTAGTTTTAGCTATTTTAGGGGGATATCTGTGTGTGCAGGTGACTATTACTGTGCATAATTATTAGGCAACTTAACAAAAAACAAATATATACCCATTTAAATTATTTATTTTTACCAGTGAAACCAATATAACATCTCAACATTCACAAATATACATTTCTGACATTCAAAAACAAAACAAAAACAAATCAGTGACCAATATAGCCACCTTTCTTTGCAAGGACACTCAAAAGCCTGCCATCCATGGATTCTGTCAGTGTTTTGATCTGTTCACCATCAACATTGCGTGCAGCAGCAACCACAGCCTCCCAGACACTGTTCAGAGAGGTGTACTGTTTTCCCTCCTTGTAAATCTCACATTTGATGATGGACCACAGGTTCTCAATGGGGTTCAGATCAGGTGAACAAGGAGGCCATGTCATTAGATTTTCTTCTTTTATACCCTTTCTTGCCAGCCACGCTGTGGAGTACTTGGACGCGTGTGATGGAGCATTGTCCTGCATGAAAATCATGTTTTTCTTGAAGGATGCAGACTTCTTCCTGTACCACTGCTTGAAGAAGGTGTCTTCCAGAAACTGGCAGTAGGACTGGGAGTTGAGCTTGACTCCATCCTCAACCCGAAAAGGCCCCACAAGCTCATCTTTGATGATACCAGCCCAAACCAGTACTCCACCTCCACCTTGCTGGCGTCCGAGTCGGACTGGAGCTCTCTGCCCTTTACCAATCCAGCCACGGGCCCATCCATCTGGCCCATCAAGACTCACTCTCATTTCATCAGTCCATAAAACCTTAGAAAAATCAGTCTTGAGATATTTCTTGGCCCAGTCTTGACGTTTCAGCTTGTGTGTCTTGTTCAGTGGTGGTCGTCTTTCAGCCTTTCTTACCTTGGCCATGTCTCTGAGTATTGCACACCTTGTGCTTTTGGGCACTCCAGTGATGTTGCAGCTCTGAAATATGGCCAAACTGGTGGCAAGTGGCATCTTGGCAGCTGCACGCTTGACTTTTCTCAGTTCATGGGCAGTTATTTTGCGCCTTGGTTTTTCCACACGCTTCTTGCGACCCTGTTGACTATTTTGAATGAAACGCTTGATTGTTCGATGATCACGCTTCAGAAGCTTTGCAATTTTAAGAGTGCTGCATCCCTCTGCAAGATATCTCACTATTTTTGACTTTTCTGAGCCTGTCAAGTCCTTCTTTTGACCCATTTTGCCAAAGGAAAGGAAGTTGCCTAATAATTATGCACACCTAATATAGGGTGTTGATGTCATTAGACCACACCCCTTCTCATTACAGAGATGCACATCACCTAATATGCTTAATTGGTAGTAGGCTTTCGAGCCTATACAGCTTGGAGTAAGACAACATGCATAAAGAGGATGATGTGGTCAAAATACTCATTTGCCTAATAATTCTGCACGCAGTGTATGGTCGGATAAGATTTTTATGTGATGGCCCTTTACGAGATCCGATGCGGCTTTTATGGTCTCCCACACAGTTCTTAATTCTCTGTAGTTTGAGGAGAGATCTGATATGGCTTCTGGCCAAAGACCCAGAAAAAACTTTCCTTCTATGTTTGCTCCCCAGCCTGTTTTTCTGGTGTCTGTTTGAATCTGAATAAATGGGGTCTTCTGCCAAGTTACTGCCTTTACTAGATTTTCTGACTGGGTCCACCATGTGAGTGATGACCTTACGTGTTGTGGGATCAGGACCTTCCTGTCTAGGGAAGTTTGTCTGTCTCAACACCTCAGTAACCATAGCTGGAGGGTTCAGAAGTGGAACTGAGCCCAGGGAACAGACGCTATGCATGACGTCAACACCCCGAGAAGGCTCATCGCCTCTCTGATGGAGCACAAATGTATTTTCTGGAAACTTTGGACCTTTCCTCTTAAGCCTACTGTCTTTTCTTCTGGAAGGAACGAGAATTCCCAAGAATTTTATTTTTGTTTGGGGACGAAGGCATGATTTTTTTTATTTACAATCCATCCCAGATATTTTATTATGGCTAGGAAGGATTTTAGATCTCTTTCCATCCGTTTTTCGGAGTTCGCCAGTATTAAAAATTCGTCTAAGTAAGGTATTATTATTAGACCTTGGCTCCTTAGATGAGCTACCATCTCTAAGACGATATTAGTAAAAACCCTTGGGGACGCGGAAATACCAAAAGGGAGGGCCAAGAACTGAAAATGACAAACTTTCCCAGTACTGTCTTAGTGTGAATCTTAAATTTTTTTGAGATTGCTGTCTGATCGGTACATGGTAATATGCGTTCTTTAGATCTACTGTGCACATTAACACGTTCAGTTTTATTAACGGAATTGTGGACGCCAGAGACTCCATCTTGGATTTTCTGTATAGGATGTTCTTTAGTCCATTTAGATTTATTATGGTCCTGAATGACCCGTCCGGTTTGGCTACTGAGAACAGAGTGGAGCAGAAACCCTCCTTCTCTTGAGAGGGGGGAACTTGTGTAGTTGCCCCCAGATTTAACATTTCTAGGACGCCCTTCCAGAGTCTCTTAGTAGTATAGACCATGGGGAGGTGATCACATTTGTTTGGGGGAAGGGAGGAGAACTCTATCTTGTATCCCTTTGCCACTATTTCTAAGACCCAGGGATTTAAAGTAAATTTTCTCCCACTGAGAGAACCCCCTTAGTTATCCCCCCAATCCTGGCATCATTATTTAGCGCTAGTCGTATTTTGGGGATTAAGGAGGAACCGCCTACCTCGACCACCCTTTGGGTAGCTCCTCCTCCCCGTTTTCCCTTTTCCCCTATAGGATCTGTCTCTACCACCATAGGGACGAAAGGAAACCCTTTTTTCCTATCCGTCGCTTTTTCCAGGATTTTGCCCAAAACTGGCCCAAAGACGTACTCCCCAGAAAAAGCGATGGAACAGAGCTTCATTTTCGAGGCCTTGTTGCCTTACCACGTCTTCATCCATAAATCCCTTCTAGCGGTATTTGAAAGTGCTGCGTCCTTGGCAGTGAATCTGTCTCAGCCGACGCGTCGGCTAGGAAAGCTGTGGCAGATCTGAGTAGGGGTAAGGAATCTGTTAGTTCCTCCCTTGGAGATTTATTTTTTAAGTGACTCTCAAACTCATTTAACCACAAGTACATTGATCTCGCCACCGACGTTGCAGTAATGTTGGTTTTAATACTGTACATGGTCTCCTTCGTAAAGCCTGGGAAGCAGCTATCTGCTTTCCTGTCGATCGGGTCCCGCAGCTGGGAAGAGTCTTCAGATGGTAGGGAGGTCTTTTTGTTTACCTTTGCTACCTGCACATCTATCTTAGACATATCATCAAAAAGTTAGGATTCTGATTCTAAACTCCCTTGGAATACCCAGACATTTTTCTGGTTCAGACCATTCGTCCAGAATCATCCATTTTATATTTTCATTTATGGGGAACACCTTTGACCTTTTGGTTCTTAAACCCCTGAAAATTTCTTCCTGTATAGAATGTGGTTTCTGGCTCTTCAATGCCCATGGTGGCCCTAACTGATTTTAGTAGATCTGCCATGTCTTCAGAGGAGAACTAGAATTTTTTTGCGTCCTCCAAAATATCCCACTCCAAAAAGGGGATCGTCTAGAGGGCCCGGCTTCATCCATTTCGCCCTCGGATTCAGAGGAGGAAGGGACCGCCATTTTTTGTCTCTTTGGGGGAAGAGGACCCGGACTGGAATCTTTAAGCAAACCCATGGAGGATCTAACTTCATTACGGATTATCGTTTTTAGTTCCTCCATCATAGATAGCTGCTCCTCTCTCATAATATCTGAAATGCATTTTTTTTTTATTATATTGTTCAGGAAGCTTTTTGAAGCACAAGATGCATTTAATGCTCTTTTTGGGTCTTTTTTGCGCCTCTTTAGAACCTTATAAAGAAGAGAGGAACAATCAGCATCTATGGCCCCCTCCTGGACAGAATATATATCCCAAGTATATAATATATATCTTATCCATAACTAACAATCCGCTAACAATTTACTGTATGCAGATAAGTTTCCCCAATGGGGGACTTACTGTCACCGGTGCAGGAGTGTCCAGCTCTCTAGGCTGTTCAGGGGCCAACATCTTTGTGGATGTGATCCTCAGATCAGGATCCACCGTGGCTTCCTGCATTTTTATACTTGCCTCTGGTGATTCTCACTTCCGGGACGCCCCTTGCGTCATGGCGCCACTGGAAGTGATGTCAGACACTGCCGCGGACCACACCTGCTTATCCCACCGGGGAAAAGGAAGAAGCGCATGCGCAAAACAGCACTGGACACAGGCATCCGATGCGAGGTCCGCCTTTCTCCCCTGCTCA
Source organism: Bufo bufo (assembly GCF_905171765.1). NCBI lineage: Eukaryota > Metazoa > Chordata > Amphibia > Anura > Bufonidae > Bufo > Bufo bufo. The sequence goes on from NC_053396.1 coordinate 228,369,403, forward strand.
GCTTTAGCCACATGCTGCCGGCGAACAGGGGAGCCATCACAGGGATTCTACTGACCCAAGGGAGGCACCCAGCCCCCGATGAGCCTACCTGTGAAGTTAAAGAAGGTAAAAACTTGATCTTATCCATCTTCACCTCCTGACAAGCAGATAGGCCTCTCTCTGTCCTGGCCACTATAGGGGCAGGAAAACACTGAAGAGGATGGGAGGCGGGGGCAATTTAATCTTTGTTTTCCTGCCCCTACATGTCACCGCCAGTTCTGTGAGAATATCTGGCAGACGTTCTTCTCTACCTCTTGTATGACGTTCTTTGTTTTGGTTTCACTTTCTCATCTCCTTTCCTTCTGCCAGGTGTCACTTATTTAGACTAATCGTCTTCCTTTATAATCCCTGCCATACTGCCTCACTTTGCGGTTTATACTACTTCCTGGATGAGGTGTTCACTGCTGGAGGCTGCTGCTGCTGTTTGCTCAGATAAGTCTTTTCCTTTATTGTGTTTCCTTGCTGGCTTGATTCTAGGTGACCCTGACTCCGTCTGTATTAAGTGCAGGGCGCCGGTGGTCGTGTCCCCTCACTATTATAGGGTTTTCAGGTGTCACACGGTATTAGGTACGCGGGCATGCAATCGTCTACCATACAGACCCTTGCATGTGCATAGCAGTCAGGGAGAGCTCTTAGGGTTTTATAGGGCTCACCTATAAGCTCCTTAGTTTGGGATCAAGCCAGTCGCTTGTTTTTTTTATATGTTCCAGCTATCTGTTAACTTCATCCGTGACACTACAGCAGTCAATCTCCTATATGCCATCGTTGTGAAATGGAAAAAAGAAGTTAGCAGATGAGTCTATAAGGACCCCTCCAAAAAATTTCACTGGCAGGTGTGACACAATGAGAGGTTTTGTCTGGGAAAACAGGTATTGTCCTCCCAGCATGTGCTGCAGGGCTGATTTACAGCCAGGTGAGGTCAAATACCGGACTTTAAGTGCTGGTCTGGGTTTTGGCAGCACCTGGCTGTCCTTAAATAGGCAGCTGGGCTCAGCAGCTGAGTCTCTGTGTTGGGATCTGGGAGCCTTGTGTCTGGATGAAGGCTTGCTTCCTGTTTGGCGTGAAAACAGGTTGGTGCTGTTGAGGCAGAATTGCCGCATGGTGTGAATTACCACCAACACCGCAAGGTGACTTTTTGTTTGATTATGACTGCTTGTTTTGTCACTTGCCTAAAGTGTGAATAAAACACTGAACTGTTTGATCCAAAAAACTTGTTGTTGCCTCTGTACTGCCTCCGCTAATCCTGTCTACCAGAGCGAGTCCCCATAATTGGTGGCATGAGCAGTGAGGCCGGCGTGAACGCCGATTTTTTGGGGTTTCTGCATTTTTCAAGCACAGTTGTATGTCATACATTAACCCCATAGGGACACAGCCTTATTTCACCTTAAGGACTTGGCCATTTTTTGCAAATCTGACCAGTGTCACTTTAAGTGGTGATAACTTTAAAACGCTTTGACTTATCCAGGCCGTTCGGAGATAGTTTTTTCGTCACATATTGTACTTCATGACACTTGAAAAATAAAGTGAAAAATTATTTTTTTTTTGCATAAAAAAATACCTAATTTACCAAAATTTTTGAAAAAAATTGCAAATTTCAAAGTTTCAGTTTCTCTACTTCTGTATTACATAGTAATACCCCCAAAAATTGTGAGGACTTTACATTCCCCATATGTCTACTTCATGTTTGAATTATTTTGGGAATGATATTTTATTTTTTGGGGATGTTACAAGGCTTAGAAGTTTAGAAGCAAATTTTGAAATTTTTCAGAAATCCAATTTTTAGGGACCACTACAGGTCTGAAGTCACTTTACAAGGCTTACATAATAGAAACCAGCCAAAAATGACCCCATTCTATAAACTACACCCCTCAAGGTATTCAAAACTAATTTTACAAACTTCGTTAACCCTTTAGGTGTTGCACAAGAGTTATTGGCAAATGGGGATGAAATTTGAGAATTTCATTTTTTTGCCTAATTTTCCATTTTAACCCATTTTTTCCACTAACAAAGCAAGGGTTAACAGCCAAACAAGACTGTATCTTTATTGCCCTGACTCTGCCGTTTACAGAAACACCCCATATGTGGCCGTAAACTACTGTACGGCCACACAGCGGGGCGTAGAGTGAAAGGTGCGCAGTTTGGTTTTTGGAAGACAGATTTTGCTGGACTGGTTTTTTGGCACCATGTCCCATTTGAAGCCCCCCTGATGCACCCCTAGAGTAGAAACTCCATAAAAGTGACCCCATCTAAGAAACTACACCCTCACGGTATTTAAAACTGATTTTGCAAACTTTGTTAACCCTTTAGGTGTTGCACAAGATTTAATGGAAAATAGAGATACAATTTCAAAATTTCACTTTTTTGGCAGATTTTCCATTTTAATATTTTTTTTCCAGTTACAAAGCAAGGGTTAACAGCCAAACCAAACTCAATATTTATGGCCCTGATTCTGTAGTTTACAGAAACACCCCATATGTGGTCATAAACCGCTGTATGGGCACACGGCAGGGCGCAGAAGGAAAGGAACGCCATACGGTTTCTGGAAGGCAGATTTTGCTGGACTGGTTTTTTTGACACCATGTCTCATTTGAAGCCCCCCTGATGCACCCCTAGAGTAGAAACTCCAAAAAAGTGACCCCATTTTAGAAACTACGGGATAGGGTGGCAATTTGGTTGGTACTAGTTTAGGGTACATATGATTTTTGGTTGCTCTATATTACACTTTTTGTGAGGCAAGGTAACAAAAAATAGCTTTTTTGGCACAGTTTTTTTTTTTTTGTTATTTACAACATTCATCTGACAGGTTAGATCATGTGGTAATTTTATAGAGCAGGTTGTCACGGACGCGGCGATACCTAATATGTATACTTTTTATTTATTTATGTAAGTTTTACACAATGATTTCATTTTGTAAACAAAAAAAATGTTTTAGTGTCTCCATAGTCTAAGAGCCATAGTTTTTTCAGTTTTTGGGCGATTATCTTAAGTAGGGTCTCATTTTTTGCGGGATGAGATGACGGTTTGATTGGCACTATTTTGAAGTGCATATGACTTTTTGATCGCTTGCCATTATACTTTTTGTGACGTAAGATGACAAAAATGGCTTTTTTTTACACTGTTTTTATTTTTTTACGGTGGTCATCTGAGGGGTTAGATCATGTGATATTTTTATAGAGCCAGTCGATACAAACGCGGCGATACCTAATATGTATACTTTTTTTAATTTATGTAAATTTTACACAACGATTTCATTTTTGAAACAAAAAAAAAAATCATGTTTTAGTGTTTTCACAGTCTAAGAGCCATAGTTTTTTCAGTTTTGGGGCGATTATCTTGGGTAGGGTATGATTTTTGCGGCATGAGATGACGGTTTGTTACAATTTTGGCGTACATGTGACTTTTTTGATCACATTTATTACCTTCATGTTCAGCACCATGGACAGCAGGATGCCTGAGACGGCGTCCTGTTGCCATGGGAACCTTCCCCATCTGCTCAGTTGTGGCCACAACTGCGCAGACGGGGAAGGGTAAGGACGGGGCTGTCTGGGGGCTCTCTCCCTCTCCATCGGGGGGCTGCAAAGGCACAGCAGTCCCCCGATCGGAGAGGGAGGGAGCTCCCTGAGCTGTTAACCTTTTTCATACAGCGGTCCGTACTGACCGCGGTATGGAAAGGGTTAAGCGGCTGACATCGCATCACCGATGTCAGCCGTTTATACCAGGGTGTCAGCAATGTGCTGACACCCTGGTATAACCACTTACCACCAACGATCATTCAAGGGGAGGCGGGCGGGGGATCGCGATCCCGCCTGCCGCACCGCCCGCCTCCCGCAACCCTCCCCCTGCACCTCCCGCCGCCATAAAATAATTCAGGGGTGCAGGGGGGGGGGGTGAAACATATATATTTGGGCATTATAAAGTTTCTGATCCCCGCGGATCTGAAACTGCAAAAAGCGCATCAAACCGCAGGTCTGAATTGACCTGCGGTTTGATGCGATCGCCGACATGTGGGGGGGGGGGGGGGGGCACGGGACCCCCCCCCGCGCATTTAGCCTAGGTGGTACGTCATGTGTCCTTAAGAGGTTGCTGCTACAACACGTGATGGCTTTGCAGACAGCAGGAGCAACCCCGAGCGTCCACGATGCCCGGAAAGCAGTCCATGCCACGATTCCTAAGATAACCCCCCGCAGACGACATCGAAACCTACCTGCCAATGTGAGAGAGAGAGAAAGTGGCCATCAGGGAAAGGCTACCCCGTGACCAGTGGGCTGAGGTCGTCGCTCCGTTCCTGGCATCCTATTCCCAGCGGGTGTATTTTGACTTGTCAGACGATCAAGCGGCCGACTACCAGAAAGTCAAGGGTGAGATTCTGGCAAGACTGGGGGTGAATGTGTTGGTCCGGGCCCAGCGGGTGCATCAGTGGGGGTTCAACCCGGCTGAGCCTGCAAGACCCCAGTATTATAAAACTTACTTCATCTCTTGCAGTGTCAGGAGCCTGGCCATGTAAGGGCTGACTGTCCTCATCAGGTTGAGCCCATGGACACCAACTATGGCTACCGTCAGTCGGTATATGCCAGGAGGCGGTGTGCAACAGGTACCCCAGAGTCTCTAGATCACTTGTGCCAGGTGGAAGTGGGAGACACTCCGGCGGAGGCTCTGCTGGACTCAGGGAGTCTGATAACCCTAGTAAGGGCTACCCTGGTGCGGTCCCCTGAGTATACTGGCCGGAAAGTCGGGGTGATGTGCATCCACGGAGACTTAAAAGACTACTCCACCGCGCTGGTGTCTCTAACTACGGTGGCCGGAGAGAGAGAGAGGGGGGGAAAAAAAATAAAAAAGAGAGGGAAAAAGAGTGGCCCGGCTCAGGGGGGAGACCAGAACCCTGGGAACCCGAGGCCGAAGGGCCAGCTGTAGGTGTGACTGCAAATTCAGTGGAAGAGGGGGAGACAACCCCGCTAAGTGTGATGGTGGGAGACGTGGAGGACTTGCCGTCAGGTCCTGAATTAGCAGACCTCAATGTCTCCGGGAATAATTTTGGTACCGCCCAACGCCAGGACCCAACCCTCTCCCGCGCCTGGGAAAATGTGTTAATAGTAGATGGTGAACCACAACAACCTGGGGCAGAGTCAGTGTTTCCCCATTTTGTGGTTCATCAGGATATGTTGTATCGGGTAAACCAACTATGGGGTGAGCCTATTGAACAGTTGGTGGTCCGCAAGGCTTATCGCAAGCTTGTGTTAGATCTAGCCCACCAACACGTTCTCGGGGGTCACCTGCAGAAAACTCAGGATCGTATTCTACAGCGGTTTTACTGGCCCAGTGTGTTCAGAGAGGTGGAAGAGTTTTGTAAGTCTTGCCCGACCTGCCAGATAACAAGCCCCCAGCCATATTTCCGTAGTCCCCTAGTACCTCTCCCGATTATTGAAGTACCGTTTGACCGGATAGCTATGGACCTCATAGGCCCAGTACCGAAGTCCGCCAGAGGGCATCAACACATCTTAGTCATCCTAGACTATGCCACTCGGTACCCGGAGGCGGTGCAACTGCGACATACCTCGGCCAAACTCATAGCTAAGGAGTTAATGGAGATGTTTTCCCGAGTAGGACTACCTAAAGAGGTTCTGACCGACCAAGGGACCCCTTTTATGTCCAAGGTGATGAGGGAACTCTGTAAGTTGCTGCACATAAAACAGCTACGGACGTCCGTTTACCATCCGCACACGGACGGTCTGGTAGAACGGTTTAACCAAACTAGAGATCGACCAATTATCGGTTTTACCGATATTATCGGCCGATATTCAGTATTTTGACAGTTATCGGTATCGGCATCTATTTTGCCGATATACTGATAACGTATGGGGAACCAGGATCGCGCTGCTCTCTGTGTTCCCTCAGCAGCACAGGGGAGAAGGAAGCAATGTCTCCTCCCCCTGTGATGCTGCTGCCGCCAATGAAGAGAGAGATGAGAAGAGGAGGGGAGGGGCTGTGGCCACTGCGCCACCAATGAGGTTAACTCACTCATTCAAATTGAACAGGAGGCGGGAGCTGGCTGCAGAATCACATAGCCGGCTCCCGACCTCTATGAGCGGTACTAGCTGCGGTCCGCAAAAGTTAACCCCTCAGGTGCCGCAGATCGCAGCTACCGCTCATAGAGGTCGGGAGCCGGCTATGTGATTCTGCAGCCAGCTCCCGCCTCCTGTATATGAATAAATGAGAGATTCATCTTCATTGGTGGCGCAGTGCGCCCAAGCCCCCCAGTATTAATCATTGGTGGCGCAGTGCGCCCCCCCCCCCACCCAAGCCCCCACAGTATTAATCATTGGTGGCAGTGGCCACAGGGTCCCCTCCGATCGGAGCCCCAGCAGTGTAAGCCTGGGGCTCCGATCAGTTACCATGGCAGCCAGGACGCTACTGAAGCCCTGGCTGCCATGGTAAGCTCCATGCTGCTGTGTGCACAGATCACAGAGCAGCAGGGACAGTGTGAGATCCTATTCACCCTGATAGAGCTCTATCAGGGTGAATAGGACAAGGGCTCTAGTCCGTAAGGGGGCTAAAAGTTAGTTAAAAAAAAAATAATAATATAAAAATATAAATAAAAAAAGAAAGATTTACCAAAAAACTACACATTAACAATAAAAATATTCATTTTCAGCAGATTTGTGTACAGAATATCGGTATAAATTATCGGCTATCGGCCTGAAAGTTCACAAATTATCGGTATCGGCCCTAAAAAAAAAAAATCTATATCAGTCGATCCCTAACCCGAACATTTAAAAAAAAAAAAGATGGGAAGGACTGGAACCTCCTTCTGCTCTATCTCATGTTCGCAGTGCGAGAGGTACCCCAGGCCTCTACTGGGTTCTCGCCCTTCGAACTGCTATATGGCAGACATCCTCGCGGTCTCTTGGACGTGGCCAAAGAGGCGTGGGAACAACAACCCACTCTGTATAAAAGTGTTGTTGAGTACGTTACCCAGATGCAAGATCGGATAGAGAAAGTGTTGCCTCTTGTTAGGGAGCATATGGAGGCCGCTCAGTGAGCCCAGAGTTGGGTCTATAATTGGCAGGTTCGGGTCCAGAACTTTAACCCGAGTGATCTGGTTTTGGTTCTGGTACCGACCATGGACAGTAAGTTCCTGGCTAGGTGGCAGGGGCCCCACGAGGTACTCGAGAAAATTGGAGATATAAACTACAAGGTACACCAGCCATGCGGCGAACGTCGGAGCAGGTTTACCATGTGAATTTACTCAAACCGTGGAAAGATAGGGAGACCTGTACAGAAGATGGCGGCCGGGTTTTCTAGGGGGAGAGGTACCGGCCCCTCTGTCTGATGCAAGAGAGGCGGCTGCCACAGTGAAGATTGCTGACAGCCTCTCCTCTAAACAGGCTCGGGAGGCCGGGGAGTTCGTTAGTCGGAACACGGAGGTGTTCTCGGACCTCCCTAGACGCACGTCCATAATCCAGCAAGACATTGTCACTGAGCCTCAGGCAAAAGGGGGGGAAGGGGGTGGTGGTACCAGTATTTTCAGGGGCATTGTTTCTGCAGGAAAGTATTGGGGAGCACAGTGGGCACAGTATTGGGGGTGGCAGGATGGGGTGTTGAGAAGGTGGGAGGATGATGATGGAAAAATAGGAAAGTCAGATGTCTGTTTGTTAAACTCTGCAGAGACGAGGCGCGGCTGAAGGAAGTCACCATGGTGGTCTGGTCTGAAGGAGAAGAGGAAAGTCAATATATACAAGTCACTGGATGGAAGAGGTATGTGGCGCTGTATGACCCTGTATGTTCTGTAGCGCTGTATGTAATGGTTTCCAAGTACGTCTTTAAAGGGAACCCGTCACCTGGATTTTGGGTATAGAGCTGAGGACATGGGCTGCTAGATGGCCGCTAGCACATCCGCAATATCCAGTCCCCATAGCTCTGTGTGCTTTTATTGTGTAAAAAAAACTATTTTATATATGTAAATGAAGCTACTAACGTTTCGGGAGCCCAGCCACGCCCCGCATACTCAGAATCTCCTCCTTGCTCCCCGACGTCACAAACCTAGAGCTAGAGCATTCACAGTGTCGGCATAGTGTTCCTTCCCTGAGCTGGCATCAGCCTCAGGAAACTAACTGCGCATGCGCTAGCTTGCGCATCGCGAGACTACGGCGCTCTAGCTTTGTGACGAGCGCTATGCGCTTCCTGTGACCGCCAGGGCCAGGAGAGTGCAGGAGCTGTCGGTCTTCCACCGACCTCGGTTAGCCCTGAACTCAGACTGTGCAAATAAATAAAACACATATTTGGTATTGCCACGTCCGTGACGGTCAGCTCTATAAATATATCACATGATCCACCCAGTCCATTAAAAAAATAAAAAGCTATTTTTGTCACCTTACATCACAAAAAGTGCAACAACAAATGATCAAAAATGTATGGACACATTAAAACTTTTTTTGGTTTAAAAAATGCTATTATTGTGTTAAAGTGGAATACATTTTAAAAAAAGTACACATATCAGGTATCGCCGCGTCCTTAACAACCAGCTCTATAAAAATATCACATGACCTAACCCCTCGGGTGAACACCATAAAAAAAATAATAATAAAACTGTGCCAAAAAAGCCATTTTTTGTCAACTAACATCATATAAAGTGCAACACCAAGCGATCAAAAAGTCATATGCCCCCCAAAATAGTACCAAACTGTCACCTCATCCCGCAAAAAATGAGACCCTAACTAAGACAAACGGTCAAAAAATAAAAACGCTATGGCTCTCAGACTATGGAGAGAAAAACATTTTTTGGGGTTCAAAAATGATATTATTGTGAAAAACTTGGATAAATAAGAAAAAGTATACATATTAGGTATTGCCACGTCCGTAACGATCTGCTCTATAAAAATGTCACATGACCTAACCCCCAGGTGAACGCTGTAAAAGTAAATAAATAAAAACTGTCCATTTTTTTGTTACTATGCCCCATAAAGTGTTATAATGAATGATCAAAAAAAAATCATATGTACCCAAAAATGGTACCGAAAAAACGTCAACTCTTCCTGCAAAACAAGAGCCCCTGCACAAGACGATCGGCAGAAAAAGAAAAAAGGATGGCGTTCAAAAAATGGAGACACAAAAACATAATTTTTCTTTAAAAATGCTTTATTATGTAAATTGAAACAAAGAAAGTAGACATATTTGATATCACCGTGTCCATAACAACCTGCTCTATAAAAATAGCGCATGATCTACCCTGTCAGAGGAATGTTGTAAAAAATAAGAAATAAAAACAGTGCCAAAACAACCATTGCCAAAACAGTGCCAAAACAAAAATAGATTAAAATGGAAAATCTGCCAAAAATGTGAAATTTCATCTCTGTTTTCCTTTAATTCTTGTGGAACGCCTTAAGGGTTAACAAAGTTTGTAAAATCAGATTTAAGTAACTTGAGGGGTGTAGTTTCTACAATGGGGTCATTTATGACTTCAGAACTGAACTGGTCCTTAAAGAGTGCGTTTTGGAAATTTTCTTACACATTTTTATGAATTGCTTCTAAACTTCTAAAGCCTCTAAAAAACATAAAATGACAATTACAAACTGATGCCAACATGAAGTAGACATATGGGGAATGTTAAGTAATGAATATTTTATGAGGTATCACTTTCTGTTTTAAAAGCAGAGAAATTGAAATTTCGAAAATTGCAAATTTTTCTACATTTTTGGTAAATTTTGGATTTTTTCATAAATAAAGGTGAAATATATTGACTCAAATTTAGGACTGTCATGAAGTTCAATGTGTCACGAGAAAACAAACAGTCTCAGAATGGCCGGGATAAGTAAAAGCGTTCCAAAGTTATTACCGCATAATTAGACTGTCAGGAAGGGGGCAAATGGCCCGGATGGGAAGTGGTTAAAGGGGTTGTCTGCTTTTTTTCTTCCGTACGCGCGCTGCCTTCTCTGCTCATCACTGCAAATGCTGCGGCGAGCAGAGAAAGCGGCTCTCATATCAGCGCTGCCCTCTCTTCAAACAGTTGGGGGCACAGTGGGCATTATTGCTGTAAAAGGGGCACGAGAGGGCATAACTACTGTGAGGTGGTACAACTTTTTTTAAAGTATTGGATGGGGGGTCAAACACCCTAGGCACATCACTGCCTGTAACACCCCCCCCCCCCCCCCCCGTTATATGCCCTCGCCTGTAACACCCCCCTGTTATATCCCCTCGCCTGTAACACCCCCCCATTATATCCCCTCATTATATCCCCTCGCCTGTAACACCCTCCCATTACATCCCCTTGCCTGTAACCCCCCCCCATTATATCCCCTTGCCTGTAACACCCCCCCATTATATCCCCTCGCCTGTAACACCCCCCCATTATATCCCCTCGCCTGTAACACCCTCCCATTACATCCCCCCGCCTGTAACACCCCCCCATTATATCCCCTCGCCTGTAACACCCTCCCATTACATCCCCTTGCCTGTAACCCCCCCCATTATATCCCCTCATTATATCCCCTTGCCTGTAACCCCCCCATTATATCCCCTTGCCTGTAACACCCCCCCATTATATCCCCTCGCCTGTAACACCCTCCCATTACATCCCCCCGCCTGTAACACCCCCCCATTATATCCCCTCGCCTGTAACACCCTCCCATTACATCCCCTTGCCTGTAACACCCCCCCATTATATCCCCTTGCCTGTAACACCCCCCCATTATATCCCCTTGCCTGTAACACCCCCCCATTATATCCCCTTGCCTGTAACACCCCCCCATTATATCCCCTTGCCTGTAACACCCCCCCATTATATCCCCTTGCCTGTAACACCCCCCCATTACATCCCCTCATTATATCCCCTTGCCTGTAACACCCCCCCATTATATCCCCTTGCCTGTAACCCCCCCATTACATCCCCCTGCCTGTAACACCCCCCCATTACATCCCCTTGCCTGTAACACCCCCCCCATTATATCCCCTTGCCTGTACCCCCCCCCATTATATCCCCTTGCCTGTAACCCCCCCCATTATATCCCCTTGCCTGTAACACCCCCCCCCCCCTCGGTTATATCCCCTCGCCTGTAACACCCCCCTCCTCCCATTATATCCCCTTGCCTGTAACACCCCCCCATTATATCCCCTTGCCTGTAACACCCCCCCCCCCCCTCGGTTATATCCCCTCGCCTGTAACACCCCCCTCCTCCCATTATATCCCCTTGCCTGTAACACCCCCCCATTATATCCCCTTGCCTGTAACACCCCCCCATTATATCCCCTTGCCTGTAACCCCCCCCATTATATCCCCTTGCCTGTAACCCCCCCCCATTATATCCCCTTGCCTGTAACCCCCCCCATTATATCCCCTTGCCTGTAACACCCCCCCCCCCCCCCTCGGTTATAGCCCATCGCCTGTAATACCCCCCTCCTCCCATTATATCAGGGCTGTGAAGTCGGTAGATAAATGGTCCGACTCCGACTCCTTGTATTTAATATGTGACTGTATTTTATACATTCCTTGAAGGAAAGAAAGGCCACGTACGTGTCATTACCACAGATCTACTGGCCGGGAAGCTGCTGCCTTCTCCGTTGTGCGGATCTTCTGCTGAAGATCGGGCAGTGGGGGGGGGGGGATCCAGGACGGGGCATTTATTGTAAAACCTGATTCCCAGTAGAATCCCACAGTCATGGGTAAAGGTTCAGCTACAATCTAAGGTCACAGGTTTTATGGCCGCAGCTGAAGGACAGCCGTTTTTCAGATGGTTTCCAGCTTCAGTCTTGAGCTCTTGACCGTCCATTCCCGTCACTGATACAAGTGTCTCTCGTCCTGCAAAAAACATATTTACTCATCAGTTATCAGTGAGCGGCGAGGTCACCCATGGACGTTCCCTGTAACAGCGGAGCACAATGGAAAGTAGAGGTATCGCCGCTCCTTATCTGTGCGTTGCGTGCCGTATAGTGAAGCATGTGAAAAGCTTCTTCACCGTCACTTAACGTGTTCGTTTTGCGGTAACGTGACGCACTGCGTGCATTGGCCTTTATTCTTACAATAGAGAAGTACCGTATTTTTCGCATTATAAGACGCACTCTCCCCCCCCCCCTTAAAAGTGGGGGGGAAATAGCAGTGCGTCTTATGGGGGCGAATGCTGCGACCGTCCGGTGAATAGGCTGAGAGGGAGGAGGGGCTGGGGGCCGGCGTCTGTTTCTGTAATGGCAGCGGGGCCCGGTGCAGTCACTGTATTCTACTACCCCGGGCCCCGCTCACTGTACTATACGGTAATCATATCTAACTTGTGGGTATTGTTAAAGTATTCCAATCATCTTAAATCTAGCGCTGTACTACTTACTACTAACTGCTTGGCACCAGGAGGCCGGGCAGGCGCTCGTAGCGTAGCTCACTACGTCACGCGCCTGCTCCGCCCACTGTATGAATAAAGCGGGCACCGGCCCCGCTGCCATTACAGAAACAGATGCCGGCCCCCATTCACTACACAGGGACACTGTTATGGGGGGGATCTGTGGATGACACATAAGATAAGATGCTATATATGTGTCATCCACAGACGCCCCCACAATGATCCCCCATAACAGTGCCACCCACAATGATCCCCCATAACAGTGCCACCCACAGACCACCATTAGTTCAAAACCCACCAAAAGCACACCTTTTGGTTCAAAATACACTGCTCAAAAAAATAAAGGGAACACAAAAATAACACATCCTAGATCTGAATTAATTAAATATTCTTCTGAAATACTTTGTTCTTTACATAGTTGAATGTGCTGACAACAAAATCACACAAAAAAAAAAATGGAAATCAAATTTTTAACCCATGGAGGTCTGGATTTGGAGTCACCCTCAAAATTAAAGTGGAAAAACACACTACAGGCTGATCCAACTTTGATGTAATGTCCTTAACCTCTTAAGGACATAGGGCGTACATGTACGCCCTGTGTATTTTCGATCACTGCCGTGCGGCTGGCAGTGATCGGAACCCGGTGCCTGCTCAAATCATTGAGCAGGCACCTAGGCTAAATGCGCGGGGGGGTCCCGTGACCCCCCCATGTCGGCGATCGCGGCAAACCGCAGGTCAATTCAGACCTGCGGTTTGCTGCAATTTCTGAAGTTTCTGGTCCCTGCAGTCCCTGACCGCGGGGATCAGAAACTTTATATGCCTAAAAAAAAAGTTTTATGCACCCCCGAATGATTTTTATGGTGGCGGGAGGTGCAGGGGGAGGGTTGCGGGCGGTGTGGGCGGTGCGGGAGGCGGGCGGTGCGGCAGGCGGGATCGCGATCCCCCGCCCGCCTCCCCTTGTATAATCGTTGGTGTCTAGTGGGGATACCAGGGTGCCAGCACATTGCTGGCACCCTGGTATAAACGGCTGACATCTGCGATGCGATGTCAGCCGTTTAACCCTTTCCATACAGCGGTCCGTACGGACCGCTGTATGGAAAAGGTTAACAGCGCAGGGAGCTCCCTCCCTCTCCCATCGGGGGGCTGCTGTGCCTTTGCAGCCCCCCGATGGGGAGGGAGAGAGCCCCCAGACAGCCCCCCGAGAGATCCCCTCCTTACCCTTCCCCGTCTGCGCAGTTCTGACCAGTACTGAGCAGACAGGGAAGGTTCCCATGGCAACAGGACGCCTCTCAGGCGTCCTGCTGTCCATGGTGCTGAACAGATCTGTGCTAAAAGGCATAGATCTGTTCAGTGTAAGTAAAATACAGTACAGAACAATATATATTGTACTGTACTGTATTATTCAGACATCAGACCCACTGGATCTTCAAGAACCAAGTGGGTCTGGGTCAAAAAAAAGTGAATAAAAGTGAAAAAAAGTAAAAATCAAAAAAACACATTTATCACTGATAAAAAATGAAAAAAATAAAATTCCCTACACATGTTTGGTATCGCCGCGTCCGTAACGACCTGATCTATAAAACGGTCATGTTACTTTACCCGAACGGTGAACACCATAAAAATAAAAAATAAAAAACTATGATGAAATTGAAATTTTGCCCACCTTACTTCCCAAAAAAGGTAATAAAAGTGATCAAAAAAGTCGCATGTACGCCAAAATTGTAACAATCAAACCGTCATCTCATCCCGCAAAAATCATACCCTACCCAAGATAATCGCCCAAAAACTGAAAAAACTATGGCTCTTAGACTATGGAAACACTAAAACATGATTTTTTTTGTTTCAAAAATGAAATCATTGTGTAAAACTTACATAAATAAAAAAAAAGTATACATATTAGGTATCGCCGCGTCCGTATCGCCCGGCTCTATAAAAATATCACATGATCTAACCCCTCAGATGACCACCGTAAAAAAATAAAAATAAAAACGGTGTAAAAAAAGCCATTTTTTGTCATCTTACGTCACAAAAAGTGTAATAGCAAGCAATCAAAAAGTCATATGCACCCCAAAATAGTGCCAATCAAACAGTCATCTCATCCCGCAAAAAATGAGACCCTACTTAAGATAATCGCCCAAAAACTGAAAAAACTATGGCTCTTAGACTATGGAGACACTAAAACATTTTTTTGGTTTTAAAAATGAAATAATTGTGTAAAACTTACATAAATAAAAAAAATTGTATACATATTAGGTATCTCCGCGTCCGTGACAACCTGCTCTATAAAATTACCACATGATCTAACCTGTCAGATGAATGTTGTAAATAACAAAAAAAAACAACTGTGCCAAAAAAGCTATTTCTTGTTACCTTGCCGCACAAAAAGTGTAATATAGAGCAACCAAAAATCATATGTACCCTAAACTAGTACCAACAAAACTGCCACCCTATCCCGTAGTTTCTAAAATGGGGTCACTTTTTTGGAGTTTCTACTCTAGGGGTGCATCAGGGGGGCTTCAAATGGGACATGGTGTCAAAAAAACCAGTCCAGCAAAATATGCCTTCCAAAAACCGTATATGGCATTCCTTTCCTTCTGCGCCCTGCCGTGTGCCCGTACAGCGGTTTATGACCACATATGGGGGTGTTTCTGTAAACTACAGAATTAGGGCCATAAATAATGAGTTTTGTTTGGCTGTTAACCCTTGCTTTGTAACTGGAAAAAAAATATTAAAATGGAAAATCTGCCAAAAAAGTGAAATTTTGAAATTGTATCTCTATTTTCCATTAAATCTTGTGCAACACCTAAAGGGTTAACAAAGTTTGTAAAATCAGTTTTGAATACCTTGAGGGGTGTAGTTTCTTAGATGGGGTCACTTTTAGGGAGTTTCTCCTCTAGGGGTGCATCAGGGGGGCTTCAAATGGGACATGGTGCCAAAAAAAACAGTCCAGCAAAATCAGCCCTCCAAAAACCAAACGGCGCACCTTTCACTCTACGCCCCGCTGTGTGCCCGTACAGTAGTTTACGGCCACATATGGGGTGTTTCTGTAAACAGCAGAGTCAGGGCAATAAAGATACAGTCTTGTTTGGCTGTTAACCCTTGCTTTGTTAGTGGAAAAAATGGGTTAAAATGGAAAATTAGGCAAAAAAATGAAATTCTCAAATTTCATCGCCATTTGCCAATAACTCTTGTGCAACACCTAAAGGGTTAACGACGTATGTAAAATCAGTTTTGAATACCTTGAGGGGTGTAGTTTCTTAGATGGGGTCACTTTTAGGGAGTTTCTCCTCTAGGGGTGCATCAGGGGGCTTCAAATGGGACATGGTGTAAATAAACCAGTCCATAAAAATCAGCCTTCCAAAAACCAAACGGCGCACCTTTCACTCTACGCCCCGCTGTGTGGCCGTACAGTAGTTTACGGCCACATATTGGGTGTTTCTGTAAATGGCAGAGTCAGGGCAATAAAGATACAGTCTTGTTTGGCTGTTAACCCTTGGTTTGTTAGTGGAAAAAATGGGTTAAAATGAAAAATTAGACAAAAAAATGAAATTCTCAAATTTCCTCCCTATTTGCCAATAACTCTTGTGCAACACCTAAAGGGTTAACAACGTATGCAAAATCAGTTTTGAATACCTTGAGGGGTGTAGTTTCTTAGATGGGGTCATTTTTGGGTGGTTTCTATAATGTAAGCCTCGCAAAGTGACT
Source organism: Bufo bufo (assembly GCF_905171765.1). Classification (NCBI taxonomy): domain Eukaryota; kingdom Metazoa; phylum Chordata; class Amphibia; order Anura; family Bufonidae; genus Bufo; species Bufo bufo. The sequence continues at coordinate 228,385,464 of NC_053396.1, forward strand.
TGAGACCTGAACTGGTCCCTAGAAATTGAGTTTTTGTAAATTTCGGAAAAATTTCAAGATTTGCTTCTAAACTTCTAAGCCTTATAACATCCCCAAAAAATAAAATATCATTCCCAAAACAATTCAAACATGAAGTAGACATATGGGGAATGTAAAGTCATCACAATTTTTGGGGGTATTACTATGTATTACAGAAGTAGAGAAACTGAAACTTTGAAATTTGCAAATTTCTTTCAAATTTTTGTTAAATTAGGTATTTTTTGGTGCAAAAAAAATTTTTTTTTTGACTCCATTTTACCAGTGTCATGAAGTACAATATGTGACGAAAAAACAATCTCAGAACGGCCTGGATAAGTCAAAGCGTTTTAAAGTTATCAGCACTTAAAGGGACTCTAGTCAGATTTTCAAAAAATGGCCTGGTCCTAAGGTGTAAAAAGGCTGTGTCCTTAAGGGGTTAAAACAAGTCAAAATGAGGCTTAGTAGTGTGTGTGGCCTCCACGTGCCTGTATGACCTCCCTACAACGCCTGTGCATGCTCCTGATGAGGTGGCGGACGGTCTCCTGAGGGATCTCCTCCCAGACCTGGACTAAAGCATCTGCCAACTCCTGGACAGTCTGTGGTGCAACGTGACGTTGGTGGATAGAGCGAGACATGATGTCCCAGATGTGCTCAATTGGATTCAGGTCTGGGGAGCGGGCGGGCCAGTCCATAGCATCAATGCCTTCGTCTTGCAGGAACTGCTGACACACTCCAGCCACATGAGGTCTAGCATTGTCTTGCATTAGGAGGAACCCAGGGCCAACCGCACCAGCATATGGTCTCACAAGGGGTCTGAGGATCTCATCTTGGTACCTAATGGAGGGCTGTGCGGCCCTCCAAAGAAATGCCAACCTACACCATTACTGACCCAATGCCAAACTGGTCATGCTGGAGGATGTTGCAGGCAGCAGAACGTTCTCCACGGCGTCTCCAGATTCTGTCACGTCTGTCACATGTGCTCAGTGGGAACCTGCTTTCATCTGTGAAGAGGACAGGGCGCCAGTGGCGAATTTGCCAATCTTGGTGTTCTCTGGCAAATGCCAAACGTCCTGCACGGTGTTGGGCTGTAAGCACAACCCCCACCTGTGGACGTCGGGCCCTCATATCACCCTCATGGAGTCTGTTTCTGAGCGTTTGAGCAGACACATGCACATTTGTGGCCTGCTGGAGGTCATTTTGCAGGGCTCTGGCAGTGCTCCTCCTGTTCCTCCTTGCACAAAGGCGGAGGTAGCGGTCCTGCTGCTGGGTTGTTGCCCTCCTACGGCCTCCTCCACGTCTCCTGATGTACTGGCCTGTCTCCTGGTAGCGCCTCCATGCTCTGGACACTACGCTGACAGACACAGCAAACCTTCTTGCCACAGCTCGCATTGATGTGCCATCCTGGATAAGCTGCACTACCTGAGCCACTTGTGTGGGTTGTAGACTCCGTCTCATGCTACCACTAGAGTGAAAGCACCGCCAGCATTCAAAAGTGACCAAAACATCAGCCAGGAAGCATAGGAACTGAGAAGTGGTCTGTGGTCACCACCTGCAGAACCACTCCTTTATTGGGGGTGTCTTGCTAATTGCCTATAATTTCCACCTGTTGTCTATCCCATTTGCACAACAGCATGTGAAATTGATTGTCACTCAGTGTTGCTTCCTAAGTGGACAGTTTGATTTCACAGAAGTGTGATTGACTTGGAGTTACATTGTGTTGTTTAAGTGTTCCCTTTATTTTTTTTTAAGCAGTGTGTATTTTTTTCTTATTTTCCTCCTCAAAAACCTAGGTGCGTCTTATAGGGCGAAAAATACGATAATTAATTATAACGTTTTGTGAATTTGGACATTTAAACTTGCTTTTTTATTCCAATTTAAATCTAGTCGGAGTCAGTTCATTTTTTGCCGACTCCGACTCCACAGCCCTGCGTTATATATCCCCTCGCCTGTAACACCCCCCACCCACCTTGTTAGATCCCCTCGCCTGTAATACAGTGTACCCCCGTTTTATCTCCTCCTCCCGTTATGCCACCGTTAACCCCACCCCCCCTCACCTGTAATACACCCCCTCCTCACCTGTAATACACCCCCTCCTCCTCACCTGCCCAGTCGTCTCCACACTCCGTTTCCCGCCATCACCCCTCTGGCACTGCCCCCTCATTTACGCAGCGCAGTAGGACACGCCCATGGTTTGCATCTACCACGTGCCCACCCTGAAGACCCGCCCACTTCATATGCATGCGCACTCCCGCCCCGGTCGCCAGGCTGGGGATCTCCTCGGTGACGTCACGTTGACGCGGCTCTCCCTGGTTTCCATGCTGCACAGGTGACGGCGGCCGCCATATTGGCGGAGCCTGTGGCTGCGGCGAACGGAAACAGGCGGATCCGGAGGGGGATTCTCACCTCTCCGCTCCCCCTTTAGGAGCTGGCGGGGGGTGCGTGGACCGAGCCGCCCGGGAGGGGGATGCCGCAGCGGCTCAGTCATCTGGAGGATCCGGGGATGAACATGGAGGTGTACGGGACCGGCGGGAGTGAGGTGTGTCCGCTGCCGGTGTCATGTGTGCCCCTCACCCCCTGTCATGTGTGCCCCTCACCCTGTGTCATGTGTGCCCCTCACCCTGTGTCATGTGTGCCCCTCACCCCCTGTCCTGTGTCATGTGTGCCCCTCACCCCGTGTCATGTGTGCCCCTCACCCCGTGTCATGTGTGCCCCTCACCCCGTGTCATGTGCGCCCCTCACCCCGTGTCATGTGCGCCCCCCGCCAGCCGGTGTCCTGTGCGCCCCCCGCCAGCCGGTGTCCTGTGCGCCCCCCGCCAGCCGGTGTCCTGTGCGCCCCCCGCCAGCCGGTGTCCTGTGCGCCCCCCGCCAGCCGGTGTCCTGTGCGCCCCCCCGCCAGCCGGTGTCCTGTGCGCCCCCCGCCAGCCGGTGTCCTGTGCGCCCCCCGCCAGCCGGTGTCCTGTGCGCCCCCCGCCAGCCGGTGTCCTGGGCGCCCCCCGCCAGCCGGTGTCCTGGGCGCCCCCCGCCAGCCGGTGTCCTGGGCGCCCCCCGCCAGCCGGTGTCCTGGGCGCCCCCCGCCAGCCGGTGTCCTGGGCGCCCCCCGCCAGCCGGTGTCCTGGGCGCCCCCCCGCCAGCCGGTGTCCTGGGCGCCCCCCGCCAGCCGGTGTCCTGTGCGCCCCCCGCCAGCCGGTGTCCTGTGCGCCCCCCGCCAGCCGGTGTCCTGTGCGCCCCCCGCCAGCCGGTGTCCTGTGCGCCCCCCGCCAGCCGGTGTCCTGTGCGCCCCCCGCCAGCCGGTGTCCTGTGCGCCCCCCGCCAGCCGGTGTCCTGTGCGCCCCCCGCCAGCCGGTGTCCTGTGCGCCCCCCGCCAGCCGGTGTCCTGTGCGCCCCCCGCCAGCCGGTGTCCTGTGCGCCCCCCGCCAGCCGGTGTCCTGTGCGCCCCCCGCCAGCCGGTGTCCTGTGCGCCCCCCGCCAGCCGGTGTCCTGTGCGCCCCCCGCCAGCCGGTGTCCTGTGCGCCCCCCGCCAGCCGGTGTCCTGTGCGCCCCCCCGCCAGCCGGTGTCCTGTGCGCCCCCCGCCAGCCGGTGTCCTGTGCGCCCCCCGCCAGCCGGTGTCCTGTGCGCCCCCCGCCAGCCGGTGTCCTGTGCGCCCCCCGCCAGCCGGTGTCCTGTGCGCCCCCCGCCAGCCGGTGTCCTGTGCGCCCCCCGCCAGCCGGTAGCATCCCCATCTGACGTGTTGTATGTTCGTGCCGTCATATCATATTGTTCACCCGCATTCAGTTATGTTTCCTGTTTGTCAGCGCCCCGGAATCAGCATATAAGATTCTCCGCAGATTTCTGCTGTTTTCGGGCGGCCTGCAGTCTTTGACGTGTGCAGCCATCTGTTCCCCGTCATTACCGGTGATGGTGCCGTCCTATACCGTGGCGCAGTACAATGTCACACAGTCATCACCAGGATTCCAGATCCATCCGGAGCCGTCACCTCATCATCCGCAGAAAGGCCGGATGTAAGGAAGAGTCAGGCGGTCGTCCATGGCAACCAGTCAGCTGTAAAGGGCTGGTATCTGGTTGCTATGGGTAACTCCTGCACATTTGGGTTGCTCTGCTCATGGTGAATTTCCCATATTGAGTCTGACCATGCGACCTCTCCTCGTTCTCCGAGCAGCCTCTCCCGTCCTCTGCGCGCTGAATCAAGAGCAGTCACTGTATAATGGCGTCATTGCTCCCTCTGCCCCAGAGTTCCGTCTTCCAGACTTGCACTATAAGGGTTTGCAAATTTTTGTGACCATTTTCACACAACTTTGCAATGTTTTGTATTTTTGCACCTCTCACTCCAATTTCAAAGTCTGTGACAAAACTGTCCCATGAGGGAAGAGAAGCCGGAGCTGCTGAGGCAGTGTGAACAGAGCCCGACAGACGTGACAGGTACAATGTATCCAGTGTGAACAGAGCCGGACAGAAGTGACAGGTACAATGTATCCAGTGTGAACAGAGCCGGACAGAAGTGACAGGTTGTTACAATGTATCCAGTGTGAACAGAGCCCGACAGAAGTGACAGGTACAATGTATCCAGTGTGAACAGAGCCTGACAGAAGTGACAGGTTGTTACAATGTATCCAGTGTGAACAGAGCCTGACAGAAGTGACAGGTTGTTACAATGTATCCAGTGTGAACAGAGCCTGACAGAAGTGACGGGTACAATGTATCCAGTGTGAACAGAGCCCGACAGAAGTGACAGGTACAATGTATCCAGTGTGAACAGAGCCCGACAGAAGTGACAGGTACAATGTATCCAGTGTGAACAGAGCCCGACAGAAGTGACAGGTACAATGTATCCAGTGTGAACAGAGCCCGACAGAAGTGACAGGTACAATGTATCCAGTGTGAACAGAGCCCGACAGACGTGACAGGTACAATGTATCCAGTGTGAACAGAGCCCGACAGAAGTGACAGGTACAATGTATCCAGTGTGAACAGAGCCTGACAGAAGTGACCGGTACAATGTATCCAGTGTGAACAGAGCCCGACAGAAGTGACAGGTACAATGTATCCAGTGTGAACAGAGCCCGACAGAAGTGACAGGTACAATGTATCCAGTGTGAACAGAGCCCGACAGAAGTGACAGGTACAATGTATCCAGTGTGAACAGAGCCGGACAGAAGTGACAGGTACAATGTATCCAGTGTGAACAGAGCCCGACAGAAGTGACAGGTACAATGTATCCAGTGTGAACAGAGCCTGACAGACGTGACAGGTACAATGTATCCAGTGTGAACAGAGCCTGACAGACGTGACAGGTACAATGTATCCAGTGTGAACAGAGCCTGACAGACGTGACAGGTACAATGTATCCAGTGTGAACAGAGCCTGACAGAAGTGACAGGTTGTTACAATGTATCCAGTGTGAACAGAGCCTGACAGACGTGACAGGTACAATGTATCCAGTGTGAACAGAGCCCGACAGACGTGACAGGTACAATGTATCCAGTGTGAACAGAGCCTGACAGAAGTGACAGGTTGTTACAATGTATCCAGTGTGAACAGAGCCTGACAGAAGTGACGGGTACAATGTATCCAGTGTGAACAGAGCCCGACAGAAGTGACAGGTACAATGTATCCAGTGTGAACAGAGCCCGACAGAAGTGACAGGTACAATGTATCCAGTGTGAACAGAGCCCGACAGAAGTGACAGGTACAATGTATCCAGTGTGAACAGAGCCTGACAGAAGTGACAGGTACAATGTATCCAGTGTGAACAGAGCCCGACAGAAGTGACAGGTACAATGTATCCAGTGTGAACAGAGCCTGACAGAAGTGACAGGTACAATGTATCCAGTGTGAACAGAGCCCGACAGAAGTGACAGGTACAATGTATCCAGTGTGAACAGAGCCTGACAGAAGTGACAGGTACAACATATCCAGTGTGAACAGAGCCCGACAGAAGTGACAGGTACAATATATCCAGTGTGAACAGAGCCTGACAGAAGTGACAGGTACAATGTATCCAGTGTGAACAGAGCCCGACAGAAGTGACAGGTACAATATATCCAGTGTGAACAGAGCCTGACAGAAGTGACAGGTACAATGTATCCAGTGTGAACAGAGCCGGACAGAAGTGACAGGTTGTTACAATGTATCCAGTGTGAACAGAGCCTGACAGAAGTGACAGGTACAATGTATCCAGTGTGAACAGAGCCCGACAGAAGTGACAGGTACAATGTATCCAGTGTGAACAGAGCCCGACAGAAGTGACAGGTACAATGTATCCAGTGTGAACAGAGCTAGACAGAAGTGACAGGTACAATGTATCCAGTGTGAACAGAGCCCGACAGAAGTGACAGGTACAATGTATCCAGTGTGAACAGAGCCTGACAGACGTGACAGGTACAATGTATCCAGTGTGAACAGAGCCCGACAGACGTGACAGGTACAATGTATCCAGTGTGAACAGAGCCTGACAGAAGTGACAGGTTGTTACAATGTATCCAGTGTGAACAGAGCCTGACAGAAGTGACGGGTACAATGTATCCAGTGTGAACAGAGCCCGACAGAAGTGACAGGTTGTTACAATGTATCCAGTGTGAACAGAGCCCGACAGAAGTGACAGGTACAATGTATCCAGTGTGAACAGAGCCCGACAGAAGTGACAGGTACAATGTATCCAGTGTGAACAGAGCCCGACAGAAGTGACAGGTTGTTACAATGTATCCAGTGTGAACAGAGCCTGACAGAAGTGACAGGTACAATATATCCAGTGTGAACAGAGCCTGACAGAAGTGACAGGTTGTTACAATGTATCCAGTGTGAACAGAGCCTGACAGAAGTGACAGGTACAATGTATCCAGTGTGAACAGAGCCCGACAGAAGTGACAGGTACAATGTATCCAGTGTGAACAGAGCCTGACAGAAGTGACAGGTACAATGTATCCAGTGTGAACAGAGCCTGACAGAAGTGACCGGTACAATGTATCCAGTGTGAACAGAGCCTGACAGAAGTGACCGGTACAATGTATCCAGTGTGAACAGAGCCTGACAGAAGTGACAGGTACAATGTATCCAGTGTGAACAGAGCCCGACAGAAGTGACAGGTTGTTACAATGTATCCAGTGTGAACAGAGCCTGACAGAAGTGACAGGTACAATGTATCCAGTGTGAACAGAGCCCGACAGAAGTGACAGGTTGTTACAATGTATCCAGTGTGAACAGAGCCTGACAGAAGTGACAGGTACAATGTATCCAGTGTGAACAGAGCCCGACAGAAGTGACAGGTACAATGTATCCAGTGTGAACAGAGCCCGACAGAAGTGACAGGTACAATGTATCCAGTGTGAACAGAGCCCGACAGACGTGACAGGTACAATGTATCCAGTGTGAACAGAGCCTGACAGAAGTGACAGGTTGTTACAATGTATCCAGTGTGAACAGAGCCCGACAGAAGTGACAGGTACAATGTATCCAGTGTGAACAGAGCCCGACAGAAGTGACAGGTACAATGTATCCAGTGTGAACAGAGCCCGACAGAAGTGACAGGTACAATGTATCCAGTGTGAACAGAGCCTGACAGAAGTGACAGGTACAATATATCCAGTGTGTACAGAGCCCGACAGAAGTGACAGGTACAATGTATCCAGTGTGAACAGAGCCTGACAGAAGTGACAGGTACAATGTATCCAGTGTGAACAGAGCCCGACAGAAGTGACAGGTACAATGTATCCAGTGTGAACAGAGCCCGACAGAAGTGACAGGTTGTTACAATGTATCCAGTGTGAACAGAGCCTGACAGAAGTGACGGGTACAATGTATCCAGTGTGAACAGAGCCCGACAGAAGTGACAGGTACAATGTATCCAGTGTGAACAGAGCCCGACAGAAGTGACAGGTTGTTACAATGTATCCAGTGTGAACAGAGCCTGACAGAAGTGACAGGTTGTTACAATGTATCCAGTGTGAACAGAGCCTGACAGAAGTGACAGGTACAATGTATCCAGTGTGAACAGAGCCCGACAGAAGTGACAGGTTGTTACAATGTATCCAGTGTGAACAGAGCCTGACAGAAGTGACAGGTACAATGTATCCAGTGTGAACAGAGCCCGACAGAAGTGACAGGTTGTTACAATGTATCCAGTGTGAACAGAGCCTGACAGAAGTGACAGGTTGTTACAATGTATCCAGTGTGAACAGAGCCTGACAGAAGTGACAGGTACAATGTATCCAGTGTGAACAGAGCCCGACAGAAGTGACAGGTACAATGTATCCAGTGTGAACAGAGCCTGACAGAAGTGACAGGTACAATGTATCCAGTGTGAACAGAGCCTGACAGAAGTGACCGGTACAATGTATCCAGTGTGAACAGAGCCTGACAGAAGTGACCGGTACAATGTATCCAGTGTGAACAGAGCCTGACAGAAGTGACAGGTACAATGTATCCAGTGTGAACAGAGCCCGACAGAAGTGACAGGTTGTTACAATGTATCCAGTGTGAACAGAGCCTGACAGAAGTGACGGGTACAATGTATCCAGTGTGAACAGAGCCCGACAGAAGTGACAGGTACAATGTATCCAGTGTGAACAGAGCCTGACAGAAGTGACAGGTACAATGTATCCAGTGTGAACAGAGCCCGACAGAAGTGACAGGTTGTTACAATGTATCCAGTGTGAACAGAGCCTGACAGAAGTGACAGGTACAATGTATCCAGTGTGAACAGAGCCCGACAGAAGTGACAGGTACAATGTATCCAGTGTGAACAGAGCCCGACAGAAGTGACAGGTTGTTACAATGTATCCAGTGTGAACAGAGCCCGACAGAAGTGACAGGTACAATGTATCCAGTGTGAACAGAGCCTGACAGAAGTGACAGGTTGTTACAATGTATCCAGTGTGAACAGAGCCCCACAGAAGTGACAGGTTGTTACAATGTATCCAGTGTGAACAGAGCCCGACAGAAGTGACAGGTTGTTACAATGTATCCAGTGTGAACAGAGCCGGACAGAAGTGACAGGTTGTTACAATGTATCCAGTGTGAACAGAGCCCCACAGAAGTGACAGGTACAATGTATCCAGTGTGAACAGAGCCCGACAGAAGTGACAGGTACAATGTATACAGTGTGAACAGAGCCCCACAGAAGTGACAGGTTGTTACAATGTATCCAGTGTGAACAGAGCCGGACAGAAGTGACAGGTTGTTACAATGTATCCAGTGTGAACAGAGCCTGACAGAAGTGACAGGTTGTTACAATGTATCCAGTGTGAACAGAGCCCGACAGACGTGACAGGTTGTTACAATGTATCCAGTGTGAACAGCTCGACCTCCAGAGTGATACATTGTAACAAGCTCAGGACTGGCCAGCAGTGCCTCCGGTGTGAGTGTCTAGACAAGGTGACAGCAAGCAGTGGTCTTGAAAAATGGTGAAGAATTGAAACCTAAAGTTTAAGTGAACGTTGCAGAGCTCTCCATTATACTTTTATTATGATTTATTTACCGAAATCTGATTCTTTACATTTTCTTAATGACCGAAAATCTGTGTCTTTTCGCGCTCGCGGTGTTTGTCGCTGGGATTTCTGTAGTCTCGTAATGAGGTGTTATTATTAATATTTGTGCTTTTATGTTTTTAAAAAAAAAAGTCTTTAACCATTTTTTTTTTAGCTTTTAGTCGTCCTTTCAGGGGGTGTCGCTCGTATAACATGTGATTCCTCTCTTGGTTCTGCCGGGCACCGGGGGGTCACTGAAGTCCCCGGTGAGTTTTTAGGACGTATAGGAGGATTTTCACTCGGCTCAGCGCGGGGATGAATAATACAGGTGGGAGGTTTTGGAGAGAGCAGCGGTGAGGATGAGCGCCCCCCTTCGCTCTCATACAGGCGTTGTGCGGGCGTCATCAGCTGCACTCTCTTTCAGGGTTTGCTGATCTTGGGGTACGCTTCATCCGGTCGTTTCCAATAAGATTTTTGGCGATATGAGCCCCTCTGCACCTGCGGATCCACTCGCTGTTTGGTCACATGAGAGCCTTCACTTTTCCCGTCTCGCCTTCTCGTTATCTCATGCTTTTATACTCTCGTTACTAAGGTAATGGTTGTGCGTCTTCATTACAGCGCGTCGTGATCAGTTAGCGAGATTTCGGGTCACGGTTGTCTTTGTTGCATACGGGTTGGGAAAAATAAGAGCGGGTCCGAAAATGGAAACCTTCACCTTGTCTGAGTGTTATTTAAAGGGCCGGCGTCCACTCTTTTCTAAATAGCACACCACCATCACTGTGTAATAAAAAAAGGTTGCAACTTTCTAATGGACGTTGAACTTTAGTTCCTCAACACCTGCAAGATCTCTGCTTGCTGTCAGTGAATGGAAATATCAGTGGTTTCCTTCTAGCGGATGATGACCTGCCATGGCTTAGTCCGGCTCACACAGATGATGGGCTATTGCAGGGATGGCCAACCTAAGGCTCTCCAGCTGTTGCAAAACTGCAACTCCCAGCATGCCCTCGCTGCCTACAGCCATCAGCCTACAGCAGGGCATGGTGGGAGTTGTATTTTTACACCAGCTGGAGAGCCGCAGGTTGGCCATCCCTGGGCAATTGCATTTGTGGAGGCAATCATCGGTGAGCTCAGCACTGCAGCAGCACAATCCTGACACACTGTGATGAGCTGTGTCAGCAGGACTGGGGTGGGATAGGTTTGTCCCCTCAGAATACGCGTAACTTGCTTGGGACCCTCCAGTGTAATCCCTGACCACTAGGCTCGTAGTGTTTGCATTCCTTAGTTCTGGGGTCAGCTGGGGGTCTCCTGCCCCTTTAAGACGTCACCAGTCTATAGAGCTGACAGTCTCTGCTTCCAGTAGGTAGAGGGGCTTCTGGAGTGACAACCAGATGTTACTCAGTAGGGGGTGACGATGAGCTCAGGAACGGTCAGGCTATGTTCACACAAATCGGCGGCTGATCAGCAGCTGAAGGGAGCTGGTTTTTGGTGGCGTGCGCTCTTGGGGTTTGTTCAGATGAAGGATTTTGGGTGCAGGTTTCATAGAGGACTCTGTACTGAAAACCGGGTTAAAGTTTCAATGGGAGGCTATGCTGCAGTTTATGCGGCGGATGGTTTTTGACGCGCGGTTTTCACGATCGTGCCCAGAATGTCCGTTCTTGGAGCGATTACCGCACGGACCCTTCACAAAGCCGCATTCAGTGGAGCTAAACCGAGAGCGATCTGCATGAAAAGTGGGATACATGGACCGACTCCCCCATCTGAACATACCCCTCAGTGTGACCTACCTCATTGGGATTGACTTCAAAGCCCTGACATGGAGATTGTGTTCTGCTGAAACCAATGGGCAGGAGTTTGGTAGCGTCTGATTGTGTGATGCAGCGTAAAATGCTGTTGCAGCAGGTCTCTGATGTGGGGGGCACTGTTACTGGCCGGCTATAATGTGGGGGGCACTGTTACTGGCCGGCTATAATGTGGGGGGGCACTGTTACTGGCCGGCTATAATATGGGGGGGCACTGTTACTGGCCGGCTATAATGTGGGGGGGCACTGTTGCAGCATGTCTCTGATGTGGGGGCACTGTTGCTGGACGGCTATAATATGGGGGGGCACTGTTACTGGCCGGCTATAATGTGGGGGGCACTGTTACTGGCCGGCTATAATGTGGGGGGCACTGTTGCTGGCCAGCTATAATGTGGGGGGCACTGTTGCTGGACGGCTATAATATGGGGGGGCACTGTTACTGGCCGGATATAATGTGGGGGGGCACTGTTGCAGCATGTCTCTGATGTGGGGGCACTGTTGCTGGCCAGCTATAATGTGGGGGGCACTGTTGCTGGACGGCTATAATATGGGGGGGCACTGTTACTGGCCGGATATAATGTGGGGGGGCACTGTTGCAGCATGTCTCTGATGTGGGGGCACTGTTGCTGGCCGGCTATAATGTGGGGGGGCACTGTTGCAGCATGTCTCTGATGTGGGGGCACTGTTGCTGGACGGCTATAATATGGGGGGGCACTGTTACTGGCCGGCTATAATATGGGGGGGCACTGTTACTGGCCGGCTATAATGTGGGGGGCACTGTTGCTGGCCAGCTATAATGTGGGGGGCACTGTTGCTGGCCAGCTATAATGTGGGGGGCACTGTTGCTGGACGGCTATAATATGGGGGGGCACTGTTACTGGCCGGCTATAATGTGGGGGGGCACTGTTGCAGCATGTCTCTGATGTGGGGGCACTGTTGCTGGCCGGCTATAATGTGGGGGGCACTGTTGCTGGCCGGCTATAATGTGGGGGGCACTGTTGCTGGCCAGCTATAATGTGGGGACACTGTTGCTGGACGGCTATAATATGGGGGGGCACTGTTACTGGCCGGCTATAATGTGGGGGGGCACTGTTGCAGCATGTCTCTGATGTGGGGGCACTGTTGCTGGCCAGCTATAATGTGGGGGGCACTGTTGCTGGCCAGCTATAATGTGGGGGGCACTGTTGCTGGACGGCTATAATATGGGGGGGCACTGTTACTGGCCGGCTATAATGTGGGGGGGCACTGTTACTGGCCGGCTATAATGTGGGGGGGCACTGTTGCAGCATGTCTCTGATGTGGGGGCACTGTTGCTGGCCGGCTATAATGTGGGGGGCACTGTTGCTGATCGGCTATAATATGGGGGGGCACTGTTGCCACCAGGGTCTGATGTTGAGGGCACTGTTGCCGCCAGGGTCTGATGTTGGGGGCACTGTTGCTGGATGGATTTAATGTGGGGGGGCACTGTTGCTGGCCGGCTATAATATGGGGGGGCACTGTTACTGGCCGGCTATAATGTGGGGGGGCACTGTTGCAGCATGTCTCTGATGTGGGGGCACTGTTGCTGGCCAGCTATAATGTGGGGGGCACTGTTGCTGGCCAGCTATAATGTGAGGGGCACTGTTGCTGGACGGCTATAATATGGGGGGGCACTGTTACTGGCCGGCTATAATGTGGGGGGGCACTGTTACTGGCCGGCTATAATGTGGGGGGGCACTGTTGCAGCATGTCTCTGATGTGGGGGCACTGTTGCTGGACGGCTATAATATGGGGGGGCACTGTTACTGGCCGGCTATAATGTGGGGGGGCACTGTTACTGGCCGGCTATAATGTGGGGGGGCACTGTTGCAGCATGTCTCTGATGTGGGGGCACTGTTGCTGGCCGGCTATAATGTGGGGGGCACTGTTGCTGATCGGCTATAATATGGGGGGGCACTGTTGCCACCAGGGTCTGATGTTGAGGGCACTGTTGCCGCCAGGGTCTGATGTTGGGGGCACTGTTGCTGGATGGATTTAATGTGGGGGGGCACTGTTGCTGGCCGGCTATAATATGGGGGGGGCACTGTTACTGGCCGGCTATAATGTGGGGGGGCACTGTTGCAGCATGTCTCTGATGTGGGGGCACTGTTGCTGGCCAGCTATAATGTGGGGGGCACTGTTGCTGGCCAGCTATAATGTGGGGGGCACTGTTGCTGGACGGCTATAATATGGGGGGGCACTGTTACTGGCCGGCTATAATGTGGGGGGGCACTGTTACTGGCCGGCTATAATGTGGGGGGGCACTGTTGCAGCATGTCTCTGATGTGGGGGCACTGTTGCTGGCCGGCTATGATGTGGGGGCACTGTTGCTGGCCGGCTATAATGTGGGGGGCACTGTTGCTGGCCGGCTATAATGTGGGGGGGGCACTGTTGCAGCATGTCTCTGATGTGGGGGCACTGTTGCTGGCCGGCTATAATGTGGGGGGCACTGTTGCTGGCCGGCTATAATGTGGGGGGGCACTGTTGCCACCAGGGTCTGATGTTGAGGGCACTGTTGCCGCCAGGGTCTGATGTTGGGGACACTGTTGCTGGATGGATTTAATGTGGGGGGGCACTGTTGCTGGCCGGCTATAATGTGGAGAGGCACTGTTGCCACCAGGGTCTGATGTTGGGGGCACTGTTGCCGCCAGGGTCTGCTGTTGGGGGCACTGTTGCCGCCAGGGTCTGCTGTTGGGGGCACTGTTGCCGCCAGGGTCTGCTGTTGGGGGCACTGTTGCCGCCAGGGTCTGCTGTTGGGGGCACTGTTGCCGCCTGGGGCTGATGTGGGGGGCACTGGATCTGGTTCGTCAGCTGATTTGGCAGTTGCTCTCCTCACTTGCTCTCTGTCACCCTGAGGTCGGAGCTATTTTTACATAACCTTCCCTTTCCACTTTTCTCCCTTAGTCACCTTCCCCCGGAGCCGTCATTGCTTTGGGTGTGGGTTTCCAGGTGAGTTTAGTGTTAGAAGCTGGAGGAGCGCAGAACGTCAGCTGTTCAGGACCTTTCCGGGGAGACGCCGCCGCTCGCTCAGGTACCAGCACTGCTGACTTAGGAGGGTGTCAGGTAGCAGAGGGCGAGCTCTGATGTGGACCCTATTTATTTATTAATTTATTTTTAGTGTTTTCCTTCTTTTATTCTTTGGAGTTGAGGGTAGGGTTGTTTTACCCTTTGTTCAGTTCATGTGTTCTAATTTTTCTGACTGGGACCACAGCAGTCCTGAGAATGGTGGAGGTGGGTCGGCCGTTACCCAGGAGGGGATAACCCCCAGAGACCCCCACGAACGTTTGGGGAGCAGCCCGGTCTCACGGATGTCTTTAGTTCCTGGTCTGGATCCTGGTCGGGTTCTCCTGTATTTTGGGGAGCAGCCCGGTCTCACGGTTGTCTTTAGTTCCTGGTCTGGATCCTGGTCGGGTTCTCCTGTATTTGGGGAGCAGCCCGGTCTCACGGATGTCTTTAGTTCCTGGTCTGGATCCTGGTCGGGTTCTCCTGTATTTTGGGGAGCAGCCCGGTCTCACGGTTGTCTTTAGTTCCTGGTCTGGATCCTGGTCGGGTTCTCCTGTATTTTGGGGAGCAGCCCGGTCTCACGGTTGTCTTTAGTTCCTGGTCTGGATCCTGGTCGGGTTCTCCTGTATTTTGGGGAGCAGCCCGGTCTCACGGATGTCTTTAGACTCTTTAGTTCCTGGTCTGGATCCTGGTCGGGTTCTCCTGTATTTGGGGAGCAGCCCGGTCTCACGGATGTCTTTAGTTCCTGGTCTGGATCCTGGTCGGGTTCTCCTGTATTTGGGGAGCAGCCTGATGTCCTGGTTTTACAGCAGCGCTCCTCGGTTTTTCTCGCCCTCGGTGGGTGGAGGTCACTGAGATAATTGCTATGTCGCTTAGCACAGTAATTCCTGCAGGAAAATCCCAACCAGCCGGTCGTAAATCCTGATACCTTTTAATTAGTGCCTTCCTCTTCAAGCATGAACATGTCGATCTGTCAGTCGTCCAGCCCTCAGCTCCTGGGGCCACGTGAGCGTCACCGGAGGATCTGGGTGTCACCGGAGGATCTGGGTGTCACCGGAGGATCTGGGTGTCACCGGAGGATCATGAATTGACAGTTTAGTGGATCGTTGCGAATACCCTGGATGACAGAAGGAAGGACACGTACAAAATCACAAATACAGCTCTGTTCATCATGAGCCTCCTCATTCATGAGTAGATGGTAGACTGACACAGGCAGTGCTGAAGAACACGCTGGGAGTTGTAGTTAACTTGTGAATGAAATGTTAGAATTACAGTAAAAACTGACACAGCCAAAGTAGTAGATAAATATTCAAGCTTCTGCAGGGTATTTGGAAATCTGGCCGACTCTATGGAGGAGACCAAGGCAACTGACCAATGGCTCACCAGGGTTGTCGGACATTTTGGCTGATTTCTGTGATTTTAGAGAGAGAGGGTTTGTCCGGTCTGCAGATAATGATCTGGTGGAAAGGAAATAAACCACCGAGTCACCTGAAGCGTCCGCAGTGATCACCGCTGATGTACGGCGGATATGAGAAGAGAAAAACCCTAGCAGCAAGAGTCCCGCACCCCCGGCCCAGTCTGCAGATGAAGGGCTGGACTGGGGAATAATGAGCGGTTACTGGAGTTTCCAGCGTTGTCGTTTTTTTGGCGTGTAATGGATTATTGCATCTTTGATGTCATCCATCGATTATCAGCGCTCTGGGTGGAGAGAAGGTCTGTGACGGCCTCCTGCTCCCCTCAGTCTCTGCAGTATGAGATCATCTCTCCGCCTCAGAGCATCCACCACTAAGACCAGCCCCGGATCCAGCAGGAAAGGGTGTATTATAAGATCTGTTAACGTGAAGAGTGCCGGAGTCACTGTGTACAGACATTACATCGCTTATCCTGTATTATACTCCAGAGCTGCACTCACTATTCTGCTGGTGCAGTCACTGTGTACATACATTACTTATCCTGTACTGATCCTGAGTTACATCCTGTATTATACTCCAGAGCTGCACTCACTATTCTGCTGGTGCAGTCACTGTGTACATACATTACTTATCCTGTACTGATCCTGAGTTACATCCTGTATTATACTCCAGAGCTGCACTCACTATTCTGCTGGTGGAGTCACTGTGCACATACATTACTTATCCTGTACTGGTCCTGAGTTACATCCTGTATTATACTCCAGAGCTGCACTCACTATTCTGCTGGTGCAGTCACTGTGTACATACATTACTTATCCTGTGCTGATCCTGAGTTACATCCTGTATTATACTCCAGAGCTGCACTCACTATTCTGCTGGTGCAGTCACTGTGTACATACATTACTTATCCTGTACTGATCCTGAGTTACATCCTGTATTATACTCCAGAGCTGCACTCACTATTCTGCTGGTGCAGTCACTGTGTACATACATTACTTATCCTGTACTGATCCTGAGTTACATCCTGTATTACACTCCAGAGCTGCACTCACTATTCTGCTGGTGCAGTCACTGTGTACATACATTTCTTATCCTGTACTGATCCTGAGTTACATACTGTATTATACTCCAGAGCTGCACTCACTATTCTGCTGGTGCAGTCACTGTGTACATACATTACTTATCCTGTACTGATCCTGAGTTACATCCTGTATTATCCTCCAGAGCTGCACTCACTATTCTGCTGGTGCAGGCACTGTGTACATACATTACTTGTCCTGTACTGATCCTGAGTTATATCCTGTATTATACTCCAGAGCTGCACTCACTATTCTGCTGGTGCAGGCACTGTGTACATACATTACTTGTCCTGTACTGATCCTGAGTTATATCCTGTATTATACTCCAGAGCTGCACTCACTATTCTGCTGGTGCCGTCACTGTGTATATACATTACTTATCCTGTACTGATCCTGAGTTACATACTGTATTATACTCCAGAGCTGCACTCACTATTCTGCTGGTGCAGTCACTGTGTACATACATTACTTATCCTGTACTGATCCTGAGTTATATCCTGTATTATACTCCAGAGCTGCACTCACTATTCTGCTGGTGCCGTCACTGTGTATATACATTACTTATCCTGTACTGATCCTGAGTTACATCCTGTATTATACTCCAGAGCTGCACTCACTATTCTGCTGGTGCAGTCACTGTGTACATACATTACTTATCCTGTACTGATCCTGGGTTACATCCTGTATTATACTCCAGAGCTGCACTCACTATTCTGCTGGTGCAGTCACTGTGTATATACATTACTTATCCTGTACTGATCCTGAGTTACATCCTGTATTATACTCCAGAGCTGCACTCACTATTCTGCTGGTGCAGTCACTGTGTACATACATTACTTATCCTGTACTGATCCTGAGTTATATCCTGTATTATTTTCCAGAGCTGCACTCACTATTCTGCTGGTGCAGTCACTGTGTACATACATTACTTATCCTGTACTGATCCTGAGTTACATCCTGTATTATACTCCAGAGCTGCACTCGCTATTCTGCTGGTGCAGTCACTGTGTACATACATTACTTATCCTGTACTGATCCTGAGTTACATCCTGTATTATACTCCAGAGCTGCACTCACTATTCTGCTGGTGCAGTCACTGTGTACATACATTACTTATCCTGTACTGATCCTGAGTTACATCCTGTATTATACTCCAGAGCTGCACTCACTGTTCTGCTGGTGCAGTGACCTCTGCAGTCATACTTTCTGCTATGTTCCCTTCTTAGTAGGGGGCTGAAGAGGACACATGACTACAGGATCAGTCTACATGTTTGTAGTCTGTTACCACGGAGACACCTGGAGCTGAATAGTCGCTGTAGACAAATTATAATGTGACGTTTTTTCTTCTGTTGTGTTTTCCGCCGTTTTCCGCGCTGGTCTCTGCCGGTTGTTTTTTGGATATAAATCTTCCTCTTGCTCAGTAATTGTATTTCCTTCTATGGTTTTGTGTTGCAGGTAAATGGTCTGAAGATGGTGGACGAGCCGATGGATGACGAGGACTCCCTACTACCTTATGTGAGTGTAGCCTCTGACCTTATGTTACTGGAGGTAGGTGTCCTTAAAGGGGTTTCCCAGGACTTAAAGGGGTTGTGCATGCCGCACAGCATATTGATGGTCTTCGGACAGCTGAGTGCCGGGGTGGCCGGAGTCGGACCGCTCTGCTGTTTGCAGGGATCGTGTGCGTGCCGCGGTGCCTACCCGTTTAGGTAGTAGCGGCGGTGCAGGGTAATTACAGCGCCCCCCGCCAGTACACCAACTCTCATCAGGGGTGCTCTGGTTTCAGCCAGGAATGACCCCTTTAATTCTAAAATATTTTATTATTCCAGTCCCTCGCCATTTCAGGACCTCTGCTTGCTGTCCCTGTACATTGATCTTTGATAACAATCAGAAACCTTGTTTCCAATAAGCCAATAAGAATGATAACCGAACCCACGTGCGGGGGGCGAGCGCCCGGCTGTACATTGACCCATTTCTTATGGCCATATTTTCCTGGCGGCGGCTGAAATGCGGTGGGTGTTACGTTCTGTACTAGGAGGAGGTAGGGCTCGGCGGTTATGGCAAAAATGAAAACCACGACTTATTGAACCTCCATGTGCTTTAATGGTAAGTGACACCATCATTAACCCCATGTAGCCCATAATATGAGGACAAGGGTCACCTGCTATTAACATGAGGCACATGGAGGTACTAATGTAATAAAACCATGCGCCTCACATGCCTGTAAACTGCAGGAATCCTCCTGGATGCTGATAAGTTAAAGGATCTTTGATGATGTCATCAACTTGTGATCAGTAACTAGTGGATGTTATTGGTCACATGGCGATGACATCATCAAATGTCCTTTAACCTTATCCTATTCTCCCCCATATCCCCCCCCCCCCATCGGGCCACTGGGCTTTTTCATTGGTGGCAGTGGCCGGCCACGTCGCAGTGAGGAGGGAGGGGCGCTGTGCGACCGCGCAGCTTAGAGGGAACATTGCCGCCTGGACCCCATATGACCCACAGAAACCAAACCCCAAAAAATGACCTAGTCAAAGTGCCGTCGGTTAAGGCTGGTGGTCGGTAGGTTTTGGGTTTTTTGGATTATTGGCCCAGCCCTACAAGTAAGGGTATCACCGACCACATGTTATCCCGTGTTTTAAGTAGGTTGGGGGGGGTGTGCATCTACCTCCACAGACTCCGCACTGATCACCTCGCGTTTCTGTCTCCTCAGGACGAAGGAAACGTCAAAGAGATTCCCATCACCCACCATGTGAAGGAGGGCTGCGAGAAAGCCGACCCCGCGCAGTTCGAGCTGCTGAAGGTTCTGGGACAGGGATCCTTTGGAAAAGTAAGCCGCTTACGGGATCTGGTGGGATCGCTCGTCCCGGGCACCGCCGTCCCTGCAGTGGGGTCTATTGGGGGTCCCAGTGACATTTATCATTTTTACATGTCTTTGTGTTTGGGGAAGGGTTCCTGCGGCATCGTGTGAACTGGGCACATTACACCCTCTATAATGTGACATGGAGCCCACATTGCCCAAAATATGCAGTATGTGAACAGGGCGGTGGGAGGATGCTGCAGCCTCACGTGCACCGACATCGGGCCGGACCCTCCCCGTTTCTGCTGACTTTATGGGGTCTGCAGGCACCCTGCCCCTGCACCCTCTGTAGGTGGTCTCCCAGTCACACAGCATGAGGTTGATGTGTCGTCCGGTCTCTGCCCCCTGCACCCTCTGTAGGTGGTCTCCCAGTCACACTGCATGAGGTTGATGTGTCGTCCTCTGGTCTCTGCCCCCTGCACCCTCTGTAGGTGGTCTCCCAGTCACACAGCATGAGGTTGATGTGTCCTCCGGTCTCTGCCCCCTGCCCCCTCTGTAGGTGGTCTCCCAGTCACACAGCATGAGGTTGAAGTGTCCTCCGGTCTCTGCCCCTGCCCCCTCTGTAGGTGGTCTCCCAGTCACACAGCATGAGGTTGAAGCGTCCTCCGGTCTCTGCCCCCTGCACCCTCTGTAGGTGGTCTCCCAGTCACACAGCATGAGGTTGATGTGTCCTCCGGTCTCTGCCCCCTGCACCCTCTGTAGGTGGTCTCCCAGTCACACAGCTTGAGGTTGATGTGTCGTCCGGTCTCTGCCCCTTGCACCCTCTGTAGGTGGTCTCCCAGTCACACAGCATGAGGTTGATGTGTCGTCCTCTAGTCTCTGCCCCCTGCACCCTCTGTAGGTGGTCTCCCAGTCACACAGCATGAGGTTGATGTGTCGTCCTCTAGTCTCTGCCCCCTGCACCCTCTGTAGGTGGTCTCCCAGTCACACAGCATGAGGTTGAAGTGTCCTCTGGTCTCTGCCCCTGCACCCTCTGTAGGTGGTCTCCCAGTCACACAGCATGAGGTTGAAGCGTCCTCCGGTCTCTGCCCCCTGCACCCTCTGTAGGTGGTCTCCCAGTCACACAGCATGAGGTTGAAGCGTCGTCCGGTCTCCGCCCCCTGCACCCTCTGTAGGTGGTCTCCCAGTCACACAGCATGAGGTTGAAGCATCCTCTGGTCTCTGCCCCCTGCACCCTCTGTAGGTGGTCTCCCAGTCACACAGCATGAGGTTGAAGCGTCCTCTGGTCTCTGCCCCCTGCACCCTCTGTAGGTGGTCTCCCAGTCACACAGCATGAGGTTGAAGCGTCCTCTGGTCTCTGCCCCCTGCACCCTCTGTAGGTGGTCTCCCAGTCACACAGCATGAGGTTGACGCGTCCTCCGGTCTCTGCCCCCTGCACCCTCTGTAGGTGGTCTCCCAGTCACACAGCTTGAGGTTGAAGCGTCCTCTGGTCTCTGCCCCCTGCACCCTCTGTAGGTGGTCTCCCAGTCACACAGCATGAGGTTGATGTGTCCTCCGGTCTCTGCCCCCTGCACCCTCTGTAGGTGGTCTCCCAGTCACACAGCATGAGGTTGAAGCGTCCTCCGGTCTCTGCCCCTGCACCCTCTGTAGGTGGTCTCTGCACCCTCTGTAGGTGGTCTCCCAGTCACACAGCATGAGGTTGAAGCGTCCTCCGGTCTCTGCCCCCTGCACCCTCTGTAGGTGGTCTCCCAGTCACACAGCTTGAGGTTGATGTGTCGTCCGGTCTCTGCCCCCTGCACCCTCTGTAGGTGGTCTCCCAGTCACACAGCATGAGGTTGAAGTGTCCTCCGGTCTCTGCCCCCTGCACCCTCTGTAGGTGGTCTCCCAGTCACACAGCATGAGGTTGAAGTGTCCTCCGGTCTCTGCCCCCTGCACCCTCTGTAGTTGGTCTCCCAGTCACACAGCATGAGGTTGAAGCGTCCTCCGGTCTCTGCCCCTGCACCCTCTGTAGGTGGTCTCTGCACCCTCTGTAGGTGGTCTCCCAGTCACACAGCTTGAGGTTGATGTGTCGTCCGGTCTCTGCCCCCTGCACCCTCTGTAGGTGGTCTCCCAGTCACACAGCATGAGGTTGAAGCGTCGTCCGGTCTCTGCCCCCTGCACCCTCTGTAGGTGGTCTCCCAGTCACACAGCATGAGGTTGAAGCGTCCTCCGGTCTCTGCCCCCTGCACCCTCTGTAGGTGGTCTCCCAGTCACACAGCATGAGGTTGATGTGTCCTCCGGTCTCTGCCCCCTGCACCCTCTGTAGGTGGTCTCCCAGTCACACAGCATGAGGTTGAAGCGTCCTCCGGTCTCTGCCCCTGCACCCTCTGTAGGTGGTCTCTGCACCCTCTGTAGGTGGTCTCCCAGTCACACAGCATGAGGTTGAAGCGTCCTCCGGTCTCTGCCCCCTGCACCCTCTGTAGGTGGTCTCCCAGTCACACAGCTTGAGGTTGATGTGTCGTCCGGTCTCTGCCCCCTGCACCCTCTGTAGGTGGTCTCCCAGTCACACAGCATGAGGTTGAAGCGTCCTCCGGTCTCTGCCCCCTGCACCCTCTGTAGGTGGTCTCCCAGTCACACAGCATGAGGTTGATGTGTCCTCCGGTCTCTGCCCCCTGCACCCTCTGTAGGTGGTCTCTGCACCCTCTGTAGGTGGTCTCTGCACCCTCTGTAGGTGGTCTCCCAGTCACACAGCATGAGGTTGATGTGTCGTCCTCTAGTCTCTGCCCCCTGCACCCTCTGTAGGTGGTCTCCCAGTCACACAGCATGAGGTTGAAGCGTCGTCCGGTCTCTGCCCCCTGCACCCTCTGTAGGTGGTCTCCCAGTCACACAGCTGTAGTGGAGTTGAGGCCATTGTTTCGTTGTGGGGGGGGACGGCCGCGGTCCTGAACGCAGCAGCCGATGCTGTAACGACTGATCTGATCCTTCATGTTCCCTTTAGGTTTTCCTTGTGCGAAAAACTGTGGGGCCGGACGCCGAACAACTGTACGCCATGAAAGTGTTAAAGAAGGCGTCTCTGAAAGGTGAGGTGGGGGGCGGAGCCAATCTGTGCCTGTATGGTGGATGATGATGAGCTACAGAGATCAGCTGGTGAGCTCCCGGGGTCCAGGATGATGGGAGTGATACATTCTGAGGTACAGAGATCAGCTGGTGAGCTCCCGGGGTCCAGGATGATGGGAGTGATACATTCTGAGGTACAGAGATCAGCTGGTGAGCTCCCGGGGTCCAGGATGATGGGAGTGATACATTCTGAGGTACAGAGATCAGCTGGTGAGCTCCCGGGGTCCAGGATGATGGGAGTGATACATTCTGAGGTACAGAGATCAGCTGGTGAGCTCCCGGGGTCCAGGATGATGGGAGTGATACATTCTGAGGTACAGAGATCAGCTGGTGAGCTCCCGGGGTCCAGGATGATGGGAGTGATACATTCTGAGGTACAGAGATCAGCTGGTGAGCTCCCGGGGTCAGGGATGATGGGAGTGATACATTCTGAGGTACAGAGATCAGCTGGTGAGCTCCCGGGGTCCAGGATGATGGGAGTGATACATTCTGAGCTACAGAGATTCGCTGGTGAGCTCCCGGGGTCCAGGATGATGGGAGTGATACATTCTGAGCTACAGAGATCAGCTGGTGAGCTCCCGGGGTCCAGGATGATGGGAGTGATACATTCTGAGCTACAGAGATCAGCTGGTGAGCTCCCGGGGTCAGGGATGATGGGAGTGATACATTCTGAGCTACAGAGATCAGCTGGTGAGCTCCCGGGGTCAGGGATGATGGGAGTGATACATTCTGAGCTACAGAGATTAGCTGGTGAGCTCCCGGGGTCAGGGATGATGGGAGTGATACATTCTGAGGTACAGAGATCAGCTGGTGAGCTCCCGGGGTCCAGGATGATGGGAGTGATACATTCTGAGCTACAGAGATTAGCTGGTGAGCTCCCGGGGTCAGGGATGATGGGAGTGATACATTCTGAGCTACAGAGATCAGCTGGTGAGCTCCCGGGGTCCAGGATGATGGGAGTGATACATTCTGAGCTACAGAGATTAGCTGGTGAGCTCCCGGGGCCCAGGATGATGGGAGTGATACATTCTGAGCTACAGAGATCAGCTGGTGAGCTCCCGGGGTCCAGGATGATGGGAGTGATACATTCTGAGCTACAGAGATCAGCTGGTGAGCTCCCGGGGTCCAGGATGATGGGAGTGATACATTCTGAGCTATAGAGATTAGCTGGTGAGCTCCCGGGGTCCAGGATGATGGGAGTGATACATTCTGAGCTACAGAGATCAGCTGGTGAGCTCCCAGGGTCCAGGATGATGGGAGTGATACATTCTGAGCTACAGAGATTAGCTGGTGAGCTCCCGGGGTCCAGGATGATGGGAGTGATACATTCTGAGCTACAGAGATTAGCTGGTGAGCTCCCGGGGTCCAGGATGATGGGAGTGATACATTCTGAGCTATAGAGATTCGCTGGTGAGCTCCCGGGGTCAGGGATGATGGGAGTGATACATTCTGAGCTACAGAGATCAGCTGGTGAGCTCCCGGGGTCAGGGATGATGGGAGTGATACATTCTGAGCTACAGAGATCAGCTGGTGAGCTCCCGGGGTCCAGGATGATGGGAGTGATACATTCTGAGCTATAGAGATTCGCTGGTGAGCTCCCGGGGTCCAGGATGATGGGAGTGATACATTCTGAGCTACAGAGATTAGCTGGTGAGCTCCCGGGGTCCAGGATGATGGGAGTGATACATTCTGAGCTATAGAGATTCGCTGGTGAGCTCCCGGGGTCCAGGATGATGGGAGTGATATATTCTGAGCTACAGAGATTAGCTGGTGAGCTCCCGGGGTCAGGGATGATGGGAGTGATACATTCTGAGCTACAGAGATCAGCTGGTGAGCTCCCGGGGTCCAGGATGATGGGAGTGATACATTCTGAGCTACAGAGATCCGCTGGTGAGCTCCCGGGGTCCAGGATGATGGGAGTGATACATTCTGAGCTACAGAGATCAGCTGGTGAGCTCCCGGGGTCAGGGATGATGGGAGTGATACATTCTGAGCTACAGAGATCAGCTGTTGAGCTCTCGGGGTCCAGGATGATGGGAGTGATACATTCTGAGCTACAGAGATTCGCTGGTGAGCTCCCGGGGTCCAGGATGATGGGAGTGATACATTCTGAGCTACAGAGATCAGCTGGTGAGCTCCCGGGGTCCAGGATGATGGGAGTGATACATTCTGAGCTACAGAGATTCGCTGGTGAGCTCCCGGGGTCCAGGATGATGGGAGTGATACATTCTGAGCTACAGAGATCAGCTGGTGAGCTCCCGGGGTCCAGGATGATGGGAGTGATACATTCTGAGCTACAGAGATCAGCTGGTGAGCTCCCGGGGTCCAGGATGATGGGAGTGATACATTCTGAGCTACAGAGATCAGCTGGTGAGCTCCCGGGGTCCAGGATGATGGGAGTGATACATTCTGAGCTACAGAGATTCGCTGGTGAGCTCCCGGGGTCCAGGATGATGGGAGTGATATATTCTGAGCTACAGAGATCAGCTGGTGAGCTCCCGGGGTCAGGGATGATGGGAGTGATACATTCTGAGCTACAGAGATCAGCTGGTGAGCTCCCGGGGTCAGGGATGATGGGAGTGATACATTCTGAGCTACAGAGATTCGCTGGTGAGCTCCCGGGGTCCAGGATGATGGGAGTGATACATTCTGAGCTACAGAGATCAGCTGGTGAGCTCCCGGGGTCCAGGATGATGGGAGTGATACATTCTGAGCTACAGAGATCAGCTGGTGAGCTTCCTGGGTCCAGGATGATGGGAGTGATACATTCTGAGCTACAGAGATTAGCTGGTGAGCTCCCAGGGTCCAGGATGATGGGAGTGATACATTCTGAGCTACAGAGATCAGCTGGTGAGCTCCCGGGGTCAGGGATGATGGGAGTGATACATTCTGAGCTACAGAGATCAGCTGGTGAGCTCCCGGGGTCAGGGATGATGGGAGTGATACATTCTGAGCTACAGAGATTAGCTGGTGAGCTCCCGGGGTCCAGGATGATGGGAGTGATACATTCTGAGCTACAGAGATTCGCTGGTGAGCTCCCGGGGTCCAGGATGATGGGAGTGATACATTCTGAGCTACAGAGATCAGCTGGTGAGCTCCCGGGGTCCAGGATGATGGGAGTGATACATTCTGAGCTACAGAGATTAGCTGGTGAGCTCCCAGGGTCCAGGATGATGGGAGTGATACATTCTGAGCTACAGAGATCAGCTGGTGAGCTCCCAGGGTCCAGGATGATGGGAGTGATACATTCTGAGCTACAGAGATCAGCTGGTGAGCTCCCAGGGTCCAGGATGATGGGAGTGATACATTCTGAGCTACAGAGATCAGCTGGTGAGCTCCCAGGGTCCAGGATGATGGGAGTGATACATTCTGAGCTACAGAGATTAGCTGGTGAGCTCCCGGGGTCAGGGATGATGGGAGTGATACATTCTGAGCTACAGAGATCAGCTGGTGAGCTCCCGGGGTCAGGGATGATGGGAGTGATACATTCTGAGCTACAGAGATCAGCTGGTGAGCTCCCGGGGTCCAGGATGATGGGAGTGATACATTCTGAGCTACAGAGATCAGCTGGTGAGCTCCCGGGGTCCAGGATGATGGGAGTGATACATTCTGAGCTACAGAGATCAGCTGGTGAGCTCCCAGGGTCCAGGATGATGGGAGTGATACATTCTGAGCTACAGAGATTAGCTGGTGAGCTCCCAGGGTCCAGGATGATGGGAGTGATACATTCTGAGCTACAGAGATCAGCTGGTGAGCTCCCGGGGTCCAGGATGATGGGAGTGATACATTCTGAGCTACAGAGATCAGCTGGTGAGCTCCCGGGGTCCAGGATGATGGGAGTGATACATTCTGAGCTACAGAGATTCGCTGGTGAGCTCCCGGGGTCAGGGATGATGGGAGTGATACATTCTGAGCTACAGAGATCAGCTGGTGAGCTCCCGGGGTCAGGGATGATGGGAGTGATACATTCTGAGCTACAGAGATCAGCTGGTGAGCTCCCGGGGTCCAGGATGATGGGAGTGATACATTCTGAGCTACAGAGATCAGCTGGTGAGCTCCCGGGGTCCAGGATGATGGGAGTGATACATTCTGAGCTACAGAGATCAGCTGGTGAGCTCCCGGGGTCCAGGATGATGGGAGTGATACATTCTGAGCTACAGAGATAAGCTGGTGAGCTCCCGGGGTCCAGGATGATGGGAGTGATACATTCTGAGCTACAGAGATTAGATTCATCCTATATTCAGGGATAATGAGAGTAATACATTCTGAAATATGGAGATTAGTTTGTGAGCTTCTGGGGTTAGGGATGATGGGAGTAGTAAAGTGTGAGTTGCAGGGAGATTAGACTCAGATCCTGAGGGATAATGGGAGTAATAGATTTTCTGTTACGGGGAGATCGGACTGAAATCCTATGGTCAGGGATGATGGGAGTAGTGATAAATTCTGAGATATGGATTATAGACTGAGATCTTCTGGTCGGGGATGATGGGAGTGATTGTGAGCTCCTGGGCTCAGGGGTTATATCTGTTTCTTCTTTACTTCCAGTGAGGGACCGAGTCCGCACTAAGATGGAGCGAGACATCCTGGTGGAGGTGAACCATCCCTTTATTGTCAAGTTGCACTATGGTAAGTGTGCCTGACCCTGAGCTCATCGAGGGGGCGTAGCGGGCGATCCCACCCCATGGGGGCACACGCATGGGCCCCTCTTAATGCCCCTTCTGCTTCCTTCTATTTCAGCCTTTCAGACGGAAGGGAAATTATACCTAATCCTGGATTTTCTCAGGGGAGGCGACGTCTTCACGCGGCTATCCAAAGAGGTAACTCTGCTTCTCAACCATTCTCCCTGTGATGTCACTGCGCCCGTGACTCCGGGCGCTGCCGGGAGGAGAGTGGATTAGGGTGTTGCTAGTTGAGCAGTTGTCTAACCCGATGTCGATCACTGTGCGTAAAGGGGCAGGGCCTAAACTGTCATGTGACTGCGGGGTAACGACCCTGCACCGACCTGATGGTGACTGTTCTCACATTAATAGGGCAGAGCTCCCTCTGTCCAACTATGCATGACGGCGCCGATTACTCCGAATTTATCAAAATGGCGCATGTGGCGTATTACTATTATATATATTTCCCGACTCGCTGAGGTTTATCGCACACGTTTCACTTCCTACATTACATGGTGCAAACACTACATATTCCACAGCAGAGTAAGAGGTTGTGCAGCCTGAGAGCTAGCTGGAAGGCAGCAGAATTGTGAATGCAGCTCTGGATGTGCCTGGAGTATAAGGTGTGCTGTATAGTGTGAATACAGGTGCCTGCCAGTCAATAGGTTAGGTTTTCCATACCGGGCTTGTAGTCCGCCGCTGAGAACGACCGCAGGTCGCCGGCTCCAGCATACGTACTCGCCTCTGCTTCATCTTCCTGCAGTGTGAAGGTATCTGAGGCAGCGTCTTCCATCGAGCTCTCTGTCTACATATGATGAGAGCAGCCGATGAGCGATCTCACAGGGGCGGCCGCTGCACTCGCTGACCCCCTGTATTGACGTATTGGGGAGTCCTGAGGTAATTAGAGGGTGGTTCCTGCTCACAGGGGAGTCGCACTGTCTGAAGAACCAACCCCGCCATTATCATAACTGATAAAGTGTCTCCCTGCAGATGAAGGGACCCATATACACTCCCCTAAAGAATTATTAGTGCCCCCATACTAATGCGGTGTTGGACCCCCTTTTGCCTTCAGAACTGCCTTAATTCTACGTGGCATTGATTCCACAAGGTGCTGATTCTTTAGAAATGTTGGCCCATATTGATAGGATAGCATCTTGCAGTTGATGGAGATTTGAGGGATGCACATCCAGGGCACGAAGCTCCCGTTCCACCACATCCCAAAGATGCTCTAGTGGGTTGAGATCTGGTGACTGTGGGGCCATTTTAGTGCAGTGAACTCATTGTCATGTTCAAGAAACCAATGTGAGATGATTGGAGCTTTGTGACATGGTGCATTATCCTGCTGGAAGTAGCCATCAGAGGATGGAGACATGCTCTCATTCTGTTTACCCCAAATTCGGACTCTACCATTTGAATGTCTCAACAGAAATCGAGACTCATCAGACCAGGCAACATTTTTCCAGTCTTCAACAGTCCAATTTTGGTGAGCTCGTGCAGATTGTAGCCTCTTTTTCCTATTTGTAGTGGAGATGAGTGGTACCCGGTGGGGTCTTCTGCTGTTGTAGCACATCCGCCTCAAGGTTGTGCGTGTTGTGGCTTCACAAATGCTTTGCTGCAGACCTCGGTTGTAACGAGTGGTTATTTCAGACAACGTTGCTCCTCTATCAGCCTGAATCAGTCGGCCCATTCTCCTCTGACCTCTAGCATCCACAAGGCATTTTCGCCCACAGGACGGCCGCATACTGGATGTTTTTCCCTTTTCACACCATTCTTTGTAAACCCTAGAAATGGTTGTGCGTGAAAATCCCAGTAACTGAGCAGATTGTGAAATACTCAGACCGGCCCGTCTGGCACCAACAACCATGCCACGCTCAAAATGGCTTAAATCACCTTTCTTTCCCATTCTGACATTCAGTTTGGAGTTCAGGAGATTGTCTTGACCAGGAGCACCCCCCTAAATGCATCGAAGCAACTGCCATGTGATTGGTTGGCTAGAGAATTGCATTAATGGGAAATAGAACAGGTGTTCCTAATAATTCTTTAGGTGAGTGTATGTTTAAAAAATCCTGTAATTACTGTTTTATACTCCAGAGCTGCACTCACTATTCTGCTGGTGCAGTCACTGTGTACATACATTACTTATCCTGTACTGATCCTCAGTTACATCCTGTATTATACCCCAGAGCTGCACTCACTATTCTGCTGGTGCAGTCACTGTGCACATACATTACTTATCCTGTACTGATCCTGAGTTACATCCTGTATTATACTCCAGAGCTGCACTCTCTGTTCTGCTGGTGCAGTCACTGTGTACATACATTACTTATCCCGTTCTGATCCTGAGTTACATCCTGTATTATACTCCAGAGCTGCACTCACTATTCTGCTGGTGCAGTCACTGTGTACATACATTACTTATCCTGTACTGATCCTGAGTTACATCCTGTATTATTCTCCAGAGCTGCACTCACTATTCTGCTGGTGCAGTCACTGTGTACATACATTACTTATCCTGTACTAATCCTGAGTTACATCCTGTATTATACTCCAGAGCTGCACTCTCTGTTCTGCTGGTGCAGTCACTGTGTACATACATTACTTATCCTGTACTGATCCTGAGTTACATCCTGTATTATACTCCAGAGCTGCACTCACTATTCTGCTGGTGCAGTCACTGTGTACATACATTACTTATCCTGTACTGATCCTGAGTTACATCCTGTATTATACTCCAGAGCTGCACTCACTATTCTGCTGGTGCAGTCACTGTGTACATTCATTACTTATCCTGTACTGATCCTGAGTTACATCCTGTATTATACTGCAGAGCTGCACTCACTATTCTGCTGGTGCAGTCACTGTGTACATACATTTTGTATCCTGTACGGATCTGCAGGGTTGATCATCTATCAGGGATAGGCTGGAGCTGTTCTTCCGTATATGATGTTAGGAGTTGTAGTCTCGCTTTGTAGACAGAGATTTTGGGGTCGCTCCAGCGTCTGATTCCTCAGTAGTTAATATGCAGCCTCCATGCTCTTCAGCCGCCCACGCCCTCCGCTTGGTGGAGGTGCAGCCTGTGTGATTCATGCCTCGTGTGATCGGGCGATCTCCTCCTGCTCTTGCTGTTAATGCTGTCAGTCCGGCTACTTTGGCGGCCATAGGTTGTGGTTTCTTATTCCCAGCATGCCTTGCCGTGTGGTTCCTAGAATTCGCTTCGCCTGTAACATATGAATGTTTACAGAATTAATTTCTGAAATGTTTTCTTTTGAAAGGTCGCGGCTCTGCAGGTTATAATTGAATTATTTACCGTGAGAGTGTAACCAGCGGGAGGCGACGTTTTCGTGGCCGCCTCTGCTGAGATCTCATTACTCAGACTTCGCTCATAGCATTAGTTGCAGATATTGCGGCGCTGCGAGGCACGGTGGAGCTCGGTGAAGAAGGAACCATAACTGCGCGTCCCTGACCTTTCTATAGAGAGCACAAGAGTCGGGTGCAAGGCTGTCGCCAAGCGTAGTACATGTGACCGGGGGTTGTACCAATTACCGCAATAAGGGCGACGTTACCTGACCGCTAACAACGCATTAGATTATACAGTCACCACTAAAGGGAGCTCACTGCA
Organism: Bufo bufo; assembly: GCF_905171765.1. Classification (NCBI taxonomy): domain Eukaryota; kingdom Metazoa; phylum Chordata; class Amphibia; order Anura; family Bufonidae; genus Bufo; species Bufo bufo. The sequence goes on from NC_053396.1 coordinate 228,416,425, forward strand.
TACAGATTATACAGCCACCACTAGAGGGAGCTCACTACATACAGATTATAGAGCCACCACTAGGGGGAGCTCACTACATACAGATTATACAGCCACCACTAGAGGGAGCTCACTACATACAGATTATACAGTCACTACTAGAGGGAGCTCACTACATACAGATTATACAGCCACCACTAGAGGGAGCTCACTACATACAGATTATACAGCCAGCACTAGAGGGAGCTCACTACATACAGATTATACAGTCACCACTAGAGGGAGCTCACTACATACAGATTATACAGCCACCACTAGAGGGAGCTCACTACATACAGATTATACAGTCACCACTAGAGGGAGCTCACTACATACAGATTACACAGCCACCACTAGAGGGAGCTCACTACATACAGATTATACAGCCACCACTAGAGGGAGCTCACTACATGCAGACTATACAGCCACCACTAGAGAGAGCTCACTACATACAGATTATACAGCCACCACTAGAGGGAGCTCACTACATACAGATTATACAGCCACCACTAGAGGGAGCTCACTACATACAGATTATACAGTCACTACTAGAGGGAGCTCACTACATACAGATTATACAGCCACCACTAGAGGGAGCTCACTACATACAGATTATACAGTCACCACTAAAGGGAGCTCACTGCATACAGATTATACAGCCACCACTAGAGGGAGCTCACTACATACAGATTATACAGTCACCACTAGAGGGAGCTCACTACATACAGATTATACAGTCACTACTAGAGGGAGCTCACTACATACAGATTATACAGTCACCACTAGGGGGAGCTCACTACATACAGATTATACAGCCACCACTACAGGGAGCTCACTACATACAGATTATACAGCCACCACTAGAGGGAGCTCACTACATACAGATTGTACAGTCACCACTAGAGGGAGCTCACTACATACAGATTATACAGTCACCACTAGGGGGAGCTCACTACATACAGATTATACAGCCACCACTAGAGGGAGCTCACTACATACAGATTATACAGCCACCACTAGAGGGAGCTCACTACATACTGATTTTACAGCCACCACTAGGGGGAGCTCACTACATACAGATTATACAGCCACCTCTAGGGGGAGCTCACTACATACAGATTATACAGCCACCTCTAGGGGGAGCTCACTACATACAGATTATACAGCTACCACTAGGGGGAGCTCACTACATACAGATTATACAGCCACCACTAGGGGGAGCTCACTACATACAGATTATACAGCCACCACTAGAGGGAGCTCACTGCATACAGATTATACAGCCACCTCTAGGGGGAGCTCACTACATATAGACTATACAGCTACCACTAGGGGGAGCTCACTACATACAGATTATACAGCCACCACTAGGGGGAGCTCACTACATACATATTATACAGCTACCACTAGGGGGAGCTCACTACATACAGATTATACAGCTACCACTAGGGGGAGCTCACTACATACAGATTATACAGCCACCACTAGGGGGAGCTCACTATGTACAAGTAGTTTTTACGTGAATGCTTACTTACTGTCCTGATGACCGCTCAGATGCAATTGGAGGACCCTGAGACTGACCATATTCAGGGCTTGTTCACATTGTGGATCAAGCAGATAATTTTAAACATTCAGTAAAAAAAATATGTGCACAAATGTATGCAATTTTCTGGTTATCTATTTTTTTGGGTAACGTATATGTTTTTGTGAAACCTTTCTTTTTTAAATAAGGTTTTGTGGGGTCATTTATTAAGAGCAGCATTTTAGATGCCGGTATTAATACCCCTTATGTAAAGGCGCCGGGCTCTTTGTACACCTCCGGGGCCTAACAGCCTTCAATCTGCTCCTTTGCTGGCGTAGATTTTGATAATTTACTATACTAAAAACTGGCATAGAAAATGATGCTTAAGACAGACCAGCCGCTCCGCCCCCTTGCCATGCCTCTTTTTTTTTGAATTGGCGTACATGGCGTGGAAGGGGAAGAAGTCACAGATTTGCCTTTAAATCCCCTTTGCGACCGAATCTGCGATAGATATACGCCAAAAAGTGGTACATATGTAATCCTAAATAACACCCTTGATGTATATCAATGAAGGTAGAAAGTATCTGGGGGAAAATGAATGAATTTAACGGATAATAAATTATTGGCTTGCGTTTCCATCCGTTTTTTCTTTTTTCAGGACAGAAAAGCGCGTTATGTTGCACTATTCTGTCCTGCAAAAGAAAAAGTACAGACACATAAGCAGTGAGAAAAGTGCGCTCTTTGCCTGTACATTAGAAAATAAAAAATCTGCGTAAAAATATAAACATAAAAAGTGGTTTAAAGAAGAAAAATAATGCACTTTATTTACAAAAAAGTTTTATTCAGTAAAAAAAATCCCTGCACATTGGCTGCTTGCAGGTATTTCGTATGGCGGTAAGGAGATGTACAGTAAACGTGTATGAAATGAAACCTAACGAATGAATGAATTTGGCAGCGGAATTGCTTTTTTCTGTATTTTTGCCAAAATAAAACTAATATAAATGAATATGTATGTGCAAAATAAAAAATAGTTTAAATGCAAAATGTAAGAGATTGTCCTGATCGGGACGACGTGTTTTCAGTTATTATCCTTCTTATAGTCTCCCCCCCGCGGTCCGGTGCAGTGCGGCCGTCTGGCCTTCCCATGTAGACGTTGCCTCTCTGCTCCGTCCCCCGCTGTCTTTTTGGTTCAGTCCGTGTGACGAGGGCTGAGTGATTATGGGGGGGGGGTCGCCCTGTTCTGGGTGGTGTTTTCGTGGCTGGTAGAACATACAGTAAATCTATACAGTTCTTATTAGGTTATGTTTACAGAGGAAGATGTGAAGTTCTACTTGGCAGAGCTGGCCCTGGCGCTGGACCATCTGCACAGCCTGGGCATCGTCTACAGGGACCTAAAGCCAGAAAAGTAAAGTAAACCCCTCCGGCACTGTCTGTCTCCTCCGTCTGTCTCCTCCGTCTGTCTCCTCCGTCTGTCTCCTCCGTCTGTCTCCTCCGTCTGTCTCCTCCGTCTGTCTCCTCCGTCTGTCTCCTCCGTCTGTCTCCTCCGTCTGTCTCCTCCGTCTGTCTCCTCCGTCTGTCCTCCCCCCGCCTGTCTCCTCCGTCTGTCCTCCCCCCGCCTGTCTCCTCCGTCTGTCCTCCCCCCGCCTGTCTCCTCCGTCTGTCCTCCCCCCGCCTGTCTCCTCCGTCTGTCCTCCCCCCGCCTGTCTCCTCCGTCTGTCTCCTCCGTCTGTCTCCTCCGTCTGTCCTCCCCCCGCCTGTCTCCTCCGTCTGTCCTCCCCCCGCCTGTCTCCTCCGTCTGTCCTCCCCCCGCCTGTCTCCTCCGTCTGTCCTCCCCCCGCCTGTCTCCTCCGTCTGTCCTCCCCCCGCCTGTCTCCTCCGTCTGTCCTCCCCCCGCCTGTCTCCTCCGTCTGTCCTCCCCCCGCCTGTCTCCTCCGTCTGTCCTCCCCCCGCCTGTCTCCTCCGTCTGTCCTCCCCCCGCCTGTCTCCTCCGTCTGTCCTCCCCCCGCCCGTCTCCTCCGTCTGTCCTCCCCCCGCCCGTCTCCTCCGTCTGTCCTCCCCCCGCCCGTCTCCTCCGTCTGTCCTCCCCCCGCCCGTCTCCTCCGTCTGTCCTCCCCCCGCCCGTCTCCTCCGTCTGTCCTCCCCCCGCCCGTCTCCTCCGTCTGTCCTCCCCCCGCCCGTCTCCTCCGTCTGTCCTCCCCCCGCCTGTCTCGTCCTCCCCCCGCCCCCCCCGTCTGTCCTCTCCCCCCCGTCTGTCCTCTCCCCCCCGTCTGTCCTCTCCCCCCCGTCTGTCCTCTCCCCCCCGTCTGTCCTCTCCCCCCCGTCTGTCCTCTCCCCCCCGTCTGTCCTCTCCCCCCCGTCTGTCCTCTCCCCCCCGTCTGTCCTCTCCCCCCCGTCTGTCCCCTCCCCCCCGTCTGTCCTCTCCCCCCCGTCTGTCCTCTCCCCCCCGTCTGTCCTCTCCCCCCCGTCTGTCCTCCCCCCCCCCCCCCCCCCCCGTCTCCCCCGCATGCACCTTGTGTGTTGCATGTCCTCCCCCGTCTGTCCTCTCCCCCCCGTCTGTCCTCTCCCCCCCGTCTGTCCTCTCCCCCCCGTCTGTCCTCTCCCCCCCGTCTGTCCTCTCCCCCCCGTCTGTCCTCCCCCCCCCCCCCCTGTCCTCCCCCCCCCCCCCCCCCCCGTCTCCCCCGCATGCACCTTGTGTGTTGCATGTCCTCCCCCGTCTGTCCTCCCCCTTCCGTCTCCCCTTGTCCACTGTCTTCTCTGCATGCACCTTGTGTGTTGCACCCTCTGGTACTCGGGGTACTGAGTTGTGCACCCTCTGGTACTCGGGGTACTGAGTTGTGCACCCTCTGGTACTCGGGGTACTGAGTTGTGCACCCTCTGGTACTCGGGGTACTGAGTTGTGCACCCTCTGGTACTCGGGGTACTGAGTTGTGCACCCTCTGGTACTCGGGGTACTGAGTTGTGCACCTTCTGGACTTTCCTGCTCTTTACTTTGTGTCTTCTTTTCTTTCTTTCTTCTACCGATTCCCGTTATGTGTGTTGGTGAATGTACATTTTAATTTTCAGCATTTTGCTGGATGAAGCAGGACATATCAAGTTAACAGGTAGGTGGCGCTTCTCTCACGGCGTGTGTGTCTGATGGCGGCCCTGTCTCCAGCCTGTTCATCTCTATCCCGCACGTTTCATTCCGCACCGTCCTCGCCTCTGACTGTAATTGTGGAGGTGTCAGGACAACTGGCGGCACCAGCAGTATTACCTGCACCCCCATGTTATCAATGCTCCTCTCTGGGTCCTAGTGCCCATCATGTTACTCGTGCACCATAGATCACCACAACCTAGGGGTTCCAGTCTGGTGGGGGGGGGGGGGGGGGGGTTGTGTATTATAGCTTGTATTAGGTATCGTGTTCCAAGCAGAGAAGTAACAGACGAAACCCTCGGGGCTTGACATTTACCAGTGTTCCTACGCATTGATTAATTTAGTCCCATCCAAAACTTAAAGGGCAACACCACCTAGAAATGGAACCCTGCACAGTCAGGCAGTGATTGTCTGAACACAGATCTTTCCCATAATCGCTCTCTCCTGGTCTTGGCTCACAACCACTGATATATCACTGGCCAAACACTGATGTGTGAATGAGGCCTAATGGGGGGGGTTTCTTCCAAATGTTCGCTCACCTGGAGGATCGCAGCATTGAGATGGGACAAGTCTTTCCCATATGACCTGTGGATTCCCTTAGAGGGGTTGTCCATTATGTTTATATTGATGACAGTCCTCGGGTCACCAATACCTATCAGTGACACCCGCACTCCCATCATCTGCTGGTTACTGCAGCGCTGCTCCCATTCAAGTGAAAGTACTGGACAACCCCTTTAAGGCTGGGGACGCTCGTGCAGTTTTTTGAGCCAAAGCCAAGTGACGGAGAAGTAGAAGTCTGCCCTTCATATTTTCGGAATCCACTCCTGGCGTTGACTGACCCTTGTGTGACTCCAGCCTTAAAGGGGGGTAATCCAACCCCTATGATGACCCCCCCCCCCCCCCCCCCAATGCCCGGGCCCCTCATATTGGTTACACTTACCCCGGGACCCGCGCCGCTTCTGATCCCCGAATGGCAGCCGTGGTGAGGGAATCCATAGCTCTGGCAGCAGAGGTGCCCACAGCCAGACCCATCCATCTCACTGGTGCCAGCGTGCTCGGGACCTGTTCACACAGCGGAGATGTCACGGAGGGGCCTGGAATATTCAAAGTAAAGTCCCGTTCACACTGCATATTTTGCTGGCGAAATTTTGGAGCAGAGGCCAACGCCAGAATGTTGCTGGCAGTTTGCGATGTCTCTTCCTCCCAATCCTTTCATTGGTAGTCGGCACAAAAGATCGCAGAGCGGCGAACGGACACGTTTAAACCGCTGGTCTTCAGCGCTGCCTCCCATTGAGATGAAGACGTGGGCTTGTGCCTCAAAATTCTGCAGGCAAAAAACCTTGTGTGAACAGGCACTAAGATGTCTCCTATAGAAGTGGATCTGGACAAGCGTCATTGACGGCGCCGATCCACGTGCCGATCCACAGCAGAAGGCCCAGGGTCGGCCTCCGGTGTCTGTTGAGATCTGCATCGGAATCTTCAGTTTGAAAAGTCTGTGGTGTGAACATGGCCCTAGGACCTATTCAGATGAGCGATGGGAAAAGCAGACAGTTTTTAACAGATTTTTCCTACTGACCCTTTCGGATGAGTCTTCCTTGTCCTGATACTTTGTTACAGTGTATCATTCTGGAGTCCAGGCTTTTCAGCTCAGAGCCTTGTCCAGACTGATGCAATTGCAGCAAACCCTCAGCTGATGAAGCTTTATTTACCAGGATTATAACCCCGCCCCTCTGCATCTTATGATACATTGTGGCCGTTTATCTTCCTTCTGGTGCAATGTGAACAGGGCCTAATATTCCTCCCTGGCAGTTGGCGCCCCCTTGTGTCTGCCGGAGGCAGTGACCAGCCCTTTCCTTTCATAGTCCTCATAGGGATGATGCCGCGGCGCAGTCAGGACCCCCCAGTGTTTCGTTAGGGGGCACTTTTGCATCTCTTTTGTTTTCCAGATTTTGGGCTCAGCAAAGAGTCAGTGGACCATGAAAAAAAGGCGTATTCCTTCTGCGGTACTGTGGAGTACATGGCCCCGGAGGTGGTCAACAGGCGGGGCCACACGCAGAGCGCGGACTGGTGGTCCTTCGGCGTCCTCATGGTATGTTCACTGTAACCTAAGGGGATAGGTCCGGCTCTTCCCAGTGGACATTGCCGCAGGGGGCCCAGCATAGTAGAAGGCAGAGCGGGGGATGTGCACCCTATAATAGGGGAACTGTGTACCCCCAGCCCTGCTGCTCTGCAGAGAGTTCATTCACCAGGTACATCTGGGGTCACGATGGGCATTTTTCCTTTTTTTTTTTTTTTTTTTTTTTTGTATTGAAAAACTTTCTGCATGAGGTTTTCTATGAAAAATTGTAGCTGCATTTACAATTCTGCAGCTTCAGAGCTGAAATCTCCCAGCATTCTCTGCTGGTTCAGTGTCTGCACAGAGCTTGCTCCAGTGGTTCGCACTCTCGGTGTCCTCTTTACCCCAGGCTACAGACAGTACTGAGCCGCCGGGGGGGGGGGGGTTGGCTGTCTGTTCACAAGCCTGCAGAATTGTGAGTTCAGCTCCGGAGTCAGGATGAGTAGTGTGGCTCTTTTATCGGTTGTGTCTTTTGTCGTCTCTGTGCCGATAACGGATTTGCTGCTTTGTGTTTTCCAGTTTGAGATGCTGACGGGCACGCTGCCGTTTCAAGGGAAAGACCGGAATGAAACGATGAACATGATACTAAAGTAAGTGCCCCCCTGTCCGGTGTGTCATGAGACTTGCAGGGGTCACAGGTCATGAGGCGTAAAGAATGTCAGGCTCAGGATTCAGGAAAGCTGGATGACGACCAGTTTGGCTCTCACAGGGATCGTCATCCAGCTTTCCCAGGGGCTTTCTTCACATTTTCTTAGAAATGCCTCAGAAGCTTCTGGAACTTAACGTGTCTGCACCAACAATCTGCCTAAAAAGTGACGCAGTTTGGTGCATCTCGGGTTTTTCCACATTTTTCCGACATGTTTGACAAGTTGTGGGAAGCAGTGGGTCTTCACTGGAAAGGCGGAATAGGCCCCATTTTGTGTCAAAATTGCCCCACAATTCTGGGTTAAAGATCTGCCTAAAGTAAGACGACCAGAAAATAGTCAGAGAAGAGTGTCTCCTGCACCAGGGGCCCCTGTGATAGACCTGCTGCAGGGATAGGGGCCGGGCCAAGCTTCCACCAGCTACATGATTAGGAAATCTGGGCATTTGTATTTCTATTCCTCACTCTCTTCAAGATCTCCGCTTGCTGTTAGTAAATCTGCATTGTCAGAGGTTGAGAACTTATAGTAACAGACCAGCTGCACACGTCTATCCCGATTTTGTTACATTGTATCAGTGCAGGTGACATGTATCAGCAGGCTTGTGCTGCCGACATGTTTACCTTACTGAGGATTGTCTGCACTGACACATTGTAACAAATTAAATCCAGCTCCAATCTGAAAAGCCCTGTCTTGCCGTCTTGTTGCTATGGATACATTGTATTGGACATTCTGTGGCTTTCTTGTGAGTTTTGAGTATATTTGAACCTTTTTGACCTTTCCTCAGATCGAAGCTCGGGATGCCGCAGTTTTTAAGTTCAGAAGCTCAAAGTCTCCTCCGAATGTTGTTCAAGCGGAATCCTGTGAACCGATTGGGTGAGTTCCCTGTGTGCTCTGCTCCTCAGGACGCCTCGGTAAAGGTTCTCTCCTCTGACAAGTGACCTCTCAATAATCCAGAATATTTCATTATCTGGCACTTGTCAGGTCCTACTGACACAGAATTACCAGCAGCAATGACTGACAGTCAGCCCCACCCCCGAGGATCCCAGGGAATAGGTGAAGTGAGGACATTGTCACCTCCCACATGGCAACCTCAACAAGCCGTACACTGGGGCTATCACATTTTTTTCAAGATTTTAGAGGCTTTTGAGTGGGTATCAAAGTGTTTTTCAATTTTCTCTGCTTGCTGTCAGTGTATGGAAACTTTTTTTTTTTTTTTTTTTTACATCCACTAACCGAAAACAGACTAAATGGTTTCAGTAGTGATAATCCTCTATGAACAAAAGTGCAACAATATTTTGCTACAATGTGTCAGTAAAGACTGCTTCTAATAAATGTAACTATCACCTTGACGCACATAGAAGAGTTTGTGGGCTAACCCTCTCCTTAAAAATATTCTCAGTTTAAGTAATTAAATGTAGTTTTATCTGCCCGGAATACCCAAACACTGAATATTTCTGCCCTATGCACCTGTTTTCACTTGGCATGTTGTGTACAAGCAGAACTTCCTGTTTCCTCAGCTTCCTGCGGGTTTTCTAACCAATCCCAGCATGCTTTGCTCTGCCTTTCTTACATGAAGAGGGGAGGTGTAAGGGCGTGAATACTGTAGAGGGAACAGTGTAGCTGGTGGATCATGGACTAAGAAACATTGCAGAGTAAACGGTGTCGGGATTGGCCAGAGAACCCGCAGGAAGCTGATGAAGACAGGAAGTTCTGCATGTAAACATCCTGCAGGATCCAGTGATGGCGAGAACAGGGGAAGAAAAGTGCTGACACGGAAAACGGGTATGTGGGGCAAAAATATACAGGGGCAGCTAAGGGCTGTTTTTCTAAGAGCCAATTTCAGAATGATTTAAAGTCTATGGAGCTATTTACATGGCCCGTGAACAGCAGCTGCCAAAAAATAGGACACGTCCTATTATTGGCCATTGTCACATCCAGACGGTGGGGGCACAAAGGGCGCCATTACTTATAGTGGGGGCATTACTTATAGTGGGGGCACAAAGGGGGCATTACTTATATTGGAAATACAAAGGGGGCATTACTTATATTGGGGACACAAAGGAGGCATTACTTATACTGGGGGCACAAGGGTGGCATTACTTATAGTGGGGAAAACCATCAGTCCTACAGGGGCATTATGTATACTGAGGATACTACAGGGGTTGGGATTAAAAAAAATAATAATTAAGAAATTCATCCGTTTTTAATGGCTGTTTTTAAAATGATTCAAACGGCTGTTAAAACAGTTAAATAGCCAGAAAATGACTGCCCACAGTTCTGCAAAATAACCGTGAAAAACTGACAGTTTAACTGTTGTTAATGGCGGTTCTTTTTTATTGTCGCGTGAATGAGCGCTAACGCTTTAGATGGTGGCGGTCTGGACCTGCCCGGATTTATCACAGAGACTCGCCCCTTTCCCACAGTGAAAAAGGTGTAGAAACCTTAGTTGTGCCAGATTGTGCCCGTCTTTAGTCGGCTTCTAGGCGCAGACACGTTAGTAAATCAGGGCCACAGTGTTTGGTTTACTCTGGGCAGATATAAAAAGATCATGAAACTGGAGAACCCATATTATCTCCTTCCCACCCAGTGGCTTCCAGACATTAACATGAAGGTCTGTGTGTATAGATATATCTATATACTGGGGGCAGTGAATACAGGGCTCCTTGTGCTGCCTGTACTCGCCTCTCCCCGGTCTTCTGCCAGCACCTTGCTGCACTGACACTGTGTGATGAAGACCAGGGAGTGGTGAGTGCAGGAGGAACACACTAGACCTGCGAGTGGTGAGGTCTGCCGGGGGGCTCTGCTCTGAGGCTCTGCCGGGGGGGGGGGGGGGGCTCTGCTCTGAGGCTCTGCCGGGGGGGGGGGGGCTCTGCTCTGAGGCTCTGCCGGGGGGGGGGGGGGGGCTCTGCTCTGAGGCTCTGCCGGGGGGGGGGGGCTCTGCTCTGAGGCTCTGCCGGGGGGGGGGGGGGGCTCTGCTCTGAGGCTCTGCCGGGGGGGGGCTCTGCTCTGAGGCTCTGCCGGGGGGGGGGGGGGGGGGGGCTCTGCTCTGAGGCGGTCTGCCGGGGGGCTCTGCTCTGAGGCGGTCTGCCGGGGGGGGCTCTGCTCTGAAGTCTGCCGGGGGCTCTGCTCTGAGGCGGTCTGCCGGGGGGCTCTGCTCTGAGGCGGTCTGCCGGGGGGCTCTGCTCTGAGGCTCTGCCGGGGGGGGGGGGGCTCTGCTCTGAGGCTCTGCCGGGAGGGGGGGGGGGGCCTGCTCTGAGGCTCTGCCGGGGGGGGGGGGGGGCTCTGCTCTGAGGCGGTCTGCCGGGGGGCTCTGCTCTGAGGCTCTGCTCTGAAGTCTGCCGGGGGCTCTGCTCTGAGGCGGTCTGCCGGGGGGCTCTGCTCTGAGGCGGTCTGCCGGGGGGCTCTGCTCTGAGGCGGTCTGCCGGGGGGCTCTGCTCTGAGGCGGTCTGCCGGGGGGCTCTGCTCTGAGGCGGTCTGCCGGGGGGCTCTGCTCTGAGGCGGTCTGCCGGGGGGCTCTGCTCTGAGGCGGTCTGCCGGGGGGCTCTGCTCTGAGGCTCTGCCGGGGGGGGGGCTCTGCTCTGAGGCTCTGCCGGGGGGGGGCTCTGCTCTGAGGCTCTGCCGGGGGGGGGGGGGGGGGGGGGGCTCTGCTCTGAGGCGGTCTGCCGGGGGGCTCTGCTCTGAGGCGGTCTGCCGGGGGGGGCTCTGCTCTGAGGCGGTCTGCCGGGGGGCTCTGCTCTGAGGCGGTCTGCCGGGGGGCTCTGCTCTGAGGCGGTCTGCCGGGGGGCTCTGCTCTGAGGCGGTCTGCCGGGGGGCTCTGCTCTGAGGCTCTGCCGGGGGGGGGGGGGGCTCTGCTCTGAGGCTCTGCCGGGAGGGGGGGGGGGCCTGCTCTGAGGCTCTGCCGGGGGGGGGGGGGGCTCTGCTCTGAGGCGGTCTGCCGGGGGGCTCTGCTCTGAGGCTCTGCTCTGAAGTCTGCCGGGGGCTCTGCTCTGAGGCGGTCTGCCGGGGGGCTCTGCTCTGAGGCGGTCTGCCGGGGGGCTCTGCTCTGAGGCGGTCTGCCGGGGGGCTCTGCTCTGAGGCGGTCTGCCGGGGGGCTCTGCTCTGAGGCGGTCTGCCGGGGGGCTCTGCTCTGAGGCGGTCTGCCGGGGGGCTCTGCTCTGAGGCGGTCTGCCGGGGGGCTCTGCTCTGAGGCGGTCTGCCGGGGGGGGCTCTGCTCTGAGGCGGTCTGCCGGGGGGGCTCTGCTCTGAGGCGGTCTGCCGGGGGGGGCTCTGCTCTGAGGCGGTCTGCCGGGGGGCTCTGCTCTGAGGCGGTCTGCCGGGGGGGGGCTCTGCTCTGAGGCTCTGCTCTGAAGTCTGCCGGGGGCTCTGCTCTATAAAGCAATAATTACGGTAGTCGCTGTTGCTGTAATGCTTCATTACTATAGAATTGTGATAATTATCGCACACTTTTTCTATGAACCCCAAACTAGTGGTATTAAAATTACAACTATTCCCACAAAAACAAGCCGCTTACAAGTTCTGGCTTTTAGAAAGCAAAGCTAACGAATTCCCAGTGTCATTAAGGGGTTAATGTCTATTTTTGTCCCCAGGGGCCGGCCTGGACCGGGTGGAAGAAATCAAACGGCATCCGTTTTTTGCTACCATTGACTGGAATGTAAGTTGTATGCAGTGAGGGATTCTGCAGCTTTCTAATAGGATTTGTGCTTTTATTCCTCTTTTCAAGGTCTCTGCTTTCTGTCAGTGAGTAGGTACATCTTTCAACTTCTTTCAACCTCGTTCTGTTCACAAAAGCTGATTGGCTGTTACAATGTATCAGTGTCGACAGTGAGTTATCAGCACCGACACAGTGCAGCTAGTCCTCCGCTACATGAACAGAACGAGAATGTTTCCATGTGTTGACTGCAAGCTGTGATCTTAACAAATGTGAGAAATGAAGTCGCTGAATCTTCTAGAGGGTTGCAGAACTCGCACTCCATTGTGCAGTTTTTGTTCGACGCTTGTTATTGGAAACAGTCAGCAAGTTTGCAGATTTAACTGTTGGGGGGCAGTTAGTTTTCCCAGTGTCAGATGGCTGTAAAGACGGCGCTTCCTGCGGCACTGGACAAGCAAGGAACGCTAGGAGATTTCAGCTCTGAGGCCTGCAGTACAGACTGCTGGGGCTCCTGTACACACGTTCAGCTCCTCCTCCGCTTGGTTCTTTCTAGAAGCTGTACAGACAAGAGATTCAGCCGCCATTCAAACCGGCGTCCGGCAAACCTGAGGACACCTTCTGCTTTGATCCAGAGTTTACAGCGAAAACACCAAAAGGTAAGAAATGTGGCGAAATCCCAGGACACGGAATACAGCGACACGAAGGGGATCCCACCCTTCATCTCACACATGGGGGCTTGAAAGTTTCTGACCCCTTCAGAATTTTCTGCATAGATTTGACCGAAAACTTATCAGATCCTAAAAGTAGAAAAAGAACCAAATAAAATATGTGTGTCACAGATATTAGACCTGGAGAAAACGGCTCCGATGTCGCGTGTCTGTGAGCGGTAAAAGTAGGTGAACCCTTGGGACCAGCAGATAACGTGGTCCGTCCTGGTAGCGCAGCGCCCGCTCTGTATTCAGGGAGCTTGGAGCTTTATAATAACGTTTTGGAGAGAAACGTCTCCTTTTTGACCGGCTGTGCGACAACATTACACGGCCGATGTCGGGGGCAGTGCCGGCAAATTTACTAACAGGGGGACATGTCGGCTAGAAACTAGTTTTTCCGCCAGGTGCACAACTGCCGGAGAATTTATCATGAGGCACATAAATCGGGCTAATCCTCTGCCCCGCGACACCTGATCATCCGCAGATGCTGGTCCGGCAGTCCGCCTGATCAAGCTCTGTGATTTTATTTTATTTTTTTAATTATTGAGGCTTAAAAAAACTCCACAGAAGGACCAGGTCCTGTAGGAGGCGCCACCACTGACCCCCGAAGTGAATGAGGGCCCACCATGCAAGCGTGGACACTCTCCATTCACTTCTATAGGATTGCACTTGTGCGGTGCACTCTCCATTCACTTCTATAGGATTGCACTTGTGCAGTGCACTCTCCATTCACTTCTATAGGATTGCACTTGTGCGGTGCACTCTCCATTCACTTCTATAGGATTGCACTTGTGCGGTGCACTCTCCGTTCACTTCTATAGGATTGCACTTGTGCGGTGCACTCTTTATTCACTTGTATAGGATTGCACTTGTGCGGTGCACTCTCCATTCACTTCTCTAGGATTGCACTTGTGCGGTGCACTCTCCATTCACTTCTATAGGATTGCACTTGTGCGGTGCACTCTCCATTCACTTCTATAGGATTGCACTTGTGCGGTGCACTCTCCATTCACTTCTCTAGGATTGCACTTGTGCGGTGCACTCTCCATTCACTTCTATAGGATTGCACTTGTGCGGTGCACTCTCCATTCACTTCTCTAGGATTGCACTTGTGCGGTGCACTCTCCATTCACTTCTATAGGATTGCACTTGTGCGGTGCACTCTCCATTCACTTCTATAGGATTGCACTTGTGCGGTGCACTCTCCATTCACTTCTATAGGATTGCACTTGTGCGGTGCACTCTCCATTCACTTCTCTAGGATTGCACTTGTGCGGTGCACTCTCCATTCACTTCTCTAGGATTGCACTTGTGCGGTGCACTCTCCATTCACTTCTATAGGATTGCACTTGTGCGGTGCACTCTCCATTCACTTCTATAGGATTGCACTTGTGCGGTGCACTCTCTATTCACTTCTATAGGATTGCACTTGTGCGGTGCACTCTCCATTCACTTCTATAGGATTGCACTTGTGCGGTGCACTCTCCATTCACTTCTATAGGATTGCACTTGTGCGGTGCACTCTCCATTCACTTCTATAGGATCGCACTTGTGCGGTGCACTCTCCATTCACTTCTATAGGATTGCACTTGTGCGGTGCACTCTCCATTCACTTCTCTAGGATTGCACTTGTGCGGTGCACTCTCCATTCACTTCTATAGGATTGCACTTGTGCGGTGCACTCTCCATTCACTTGTATAGGATTGCACTTGTGCGGTGCACTCTCCATTCACTTCTCTAGGATTGCACTTGTGCGGTGCACTCTCCATTCACTTCTATAGGATTGCACTTGTGCGGTGCACTCTCCATTCACTTCTCTAGGATTGCACTTGTGCGGTGCACTCTCCATTCACTTCTATAGGATTGCACTTGTGCGGTGCACTCTCCATTCACTTCTCTAGGATTGCACTTGTGCGGTGCACTCTCCATTCACTTCTATAGGATTGCACTTGTGCGGTGCACTCTCCATTCACTTCTATAGGATTGCACTTGTGCGGTGCACTCTCCATTCACTTCTATAGGATTGCACTTGTGCGGTGCACTCTCCATTCACTTCTCTAGGATTGCACTTGTGCGGTGCACTCTCCATTCACTTCTATAGGATTGCACTTGTGCGGTGCACTCTCCATTCACTTCTATAGGATTGCACTTGTGCGGTGCACTCTCTATTCACTTCTATAGGATTGCACTTGTGCGGTGCACTCTCCATTCACTTCTATAGGATTGCACTTGTGCGGTGCACTCTCCATTCACTTCTCTAGGATTGCACTTGTGCCGTGCACTCTCCATTCACTTCTCTAGGATTGCACTTGTGCGGTGCACTCTCTATTCACTTCTATAGGATTGCACTTGTGCCGTGCACTCTCCATTCACTTCTCTAGGATTGCACTTGTGCGGTGCACTCTCTATTCACTTCTATAGGATTGCACTTGTGCCGTGCACTCTCCATTCACTTCTCTGGGTGTTCTGGGAATAGCTGAGCACGCTATAGGAATCAATCGAGCGCGCTCCGCTCCTGCTGGGTGGGCTCTCCTGCACTTTGGGGGCCCTATTTTAGAGATTGGTGTGACCCACCACTCTCTGACATTGGTGGCATATCGACGGTGTGTGAGGTGGGAGAAACCTTTACTCTCCTACTAAAATGGTCATTTTTAACAGCGGAATAGGTGAGGGGGTGCAGCTTGTCCTGCTGCGGAGGGGGGAGGCTCCTGCTGTCGGTTCTGGAGTATCTAGGGGGTGTCTATAATGATCTGTAACATCCACATCTCGTCCTTCTTCAGATTCTCCGGGGGTCCCGCCCAGCGCCAATGCTCACCAGCTCTTCAAAGGCTTCAGCTTCGTGGCCCCTTCTTCCATTGAGGAGCATAAAATGTCTTCTGTTACGAACATCCTGCCGATCGTACAGGTAACGGGCCGGGTCTGTGCGCCGCTCCCTCCGGTTCCCTGATTCTTCCCTGATTTCATGTTTTTTATTTATTTATTTTTATAGCAATTTCATGGAGGCCGGGTGCAGTTCACTGACATCTACGACCTGAAGGAAGACATCGGCGTCGGCTCCTACTCCATCTGCAAGAGGTGCATCCACAGGGCCACAAACATGGAGTACGCCGTCAAGGTATACAAGAGTTCATTACGTATTCACCATCTCTGCTTTGTCAGTGAATAGAAATGTTCTTGATATGACAGTGTATACTTCCGCCAGACCCCGCTATTGTCCTCTGCTATCAGCTGCTCCTGTTTCTTTCAGATCATAGACAAAAGTAAGCGGGATCCATCAGAAGAGATTGAGATCCTGATGCGATACGGGCAGCATCCGAACATCATCACCCTGAAGGACGTAAGTTGCTGCTTGTCGCCTTCGTCCTTTTTGCTGCGGGCGTTTGGATCTTCACGCTGACGCCTCCATCTTGTGTTTGCAGGTCTACGATGACGACGGCCGCTACGTTTACCTTGTTACGGAGCTGATGAAAGGGGGAGAACTGCTGGACCGCATCCTGAGGCAGAAGTTCTTCTCGGAGCGGGAGGCCGGCGCCGTCCTGTACACCATCACTAAGACCGTGGACTACCTGCACTGCCAAGGTGTACGTGACGCGCACACCGCCATCATCTACTGCACCAGATGCAAAGGTTATATACGTTTCTGGGAAAGCTGGGTGAATAGCTGCCATTACAACCTTCTCTCCAGGGATGGTCACTCAGCTTTCCCGGACTCCTAAATAGCAAATCTGTGCAGGAAATGATCACATCATCTGGTAAATCTGAAGTTCTGCTGCCTGGAAAAGCTGGGTGGCAGCGTCCTTCAGAGCCGTAACAGACCTTCAGCGGTGTGAGCAGGACTAGGTCTGGACTGGTTTCCACAATGATTGTTCCCATTCATTGAAAGCAAGCAGTGAACCTGAAACCAAAGACATGATCAGACTGCATTAGTGCTGCACTGTCCCGGGCTCCTGAATGACAGAACAGTGATCACCCAGCTTTCCCAGCAGATCTGCACAGAGCTCTGTATATTATATATTAATTCCCAGGATTGTCTCTGTCTTCTCAGGTGGTTCACCGGGACCTGAAGCCGAGTAACATCCTGTACATGGACGACTCCAGTAACGCTGACTCCATCAGAATATGTGACTTCGGGTTTGCTAAGCAGCTGAGGGGCGACAACGGCCTCCTCCTGACGCCATGTTACACCGCCAACTTTGTGGCCCCTGAGGTACAAAAAACAGCTCAGAACTGTCAGCATAGTCTGTGTGACCCAGCGCCAAAGAAAAGCTGAAATGGCTGATAACAGGCGGCAATAGACTGTATTCTCCTGTCCTACAGTCATCCTCTCCCCTGAAATGGCTGATAACAGGGGGCAATAGACTGTATTCTCCTGTCCTACAGTCATCCTCTCCCCTGAAATGGCTGATAACAGGGGCAATAGACTGTATTCTCCTGTCCTACAGTCATCATCTCCCCTGAAATGGCTGATAACAGAGAGCAATAGATTGTATTCTCCTGTCCTACAGTCATCCTCTCCCCTGAAATGGCTGATAACAGGGGGCAATAGACTGTATTCTCCTGTCCTACAGTCATCCTCTCCCCTGAAATGGCTGATAACAGGGGGCAATAGACTGTATTCTCCTGTCCTACAGTCATCCTCTCCTCTGAAATGGCTGATAACAGGGGGGAATAGATTGTATTCTCCTGTCCTACAGTCATCCTCTCCCCTGAAATGACTGATAACAGGGGGCAATAGACTGTATTCTCCTGTCCTACAGTCATCCTCTCCTCTGAAATGGCTGATAACAGGGGGCAATAGACTGTATTCTCCTGTCCTACAGTCATCCTCTCCTCTGAAATGGCTGATAACAGGGGCAATAGACTGTATTCTCCTGTCCTACAGTCATCCTCTCCCCTGAAATGGCTGATAACAGGGAGCAATAGACTGTATTCTCCTGTCCTACAGTCATCCTCTCCTCTGAAATGGCTGATAACAGGGGGCAATAGACTGTATTCTCCTGTCCTACAGTCATCCTCTCCCTGAAATGGCTGATAACAGGGGGCAATAGATTGTATTCTCCTGTCCTACAGTCGTCCTCTCCCCTGAAATGGCTGATAACAGGGAGCAATAGACTGTATTCTCCTGTCCTACAGTCATCCTCTCCCCTGAAATGGCTGATAACAGGGAGCAATAGACTGTATTCTCCTGTCCTACAGTCGTCCTCTCCCCTGAAATGGCTGATAACAGGGGGCAATAGACTGTATTCTCCTGTACTACAGTCATCCTCTACCCTGAAATGGCTGATAACAGGGGGCAATAGATTGTATTCTCCTGTCCTACAGTTATCCTCTCCCCTGAAATGGCTGATAACAGGGGGCAATAGACTGTATTCTCCTGTCCTACAGTCATCCTCTCCCCTGAAATGGCTGATAACAGGAGGCAATAGACTGTATTCTCCTGTCCTACAGTTATCCTCTCCCCTGAAATGGCTGATAACAGGGGGCAATAGACTGTATTCTCCT
The DNA here is from genome assembly GCF_905171765.1 of Bufo bufo. Classification (NCBI taxonomy): domain Eukaryota; kingdom Metazoa; phylum Chordata; class Amphibia; order Anura; family Bufonidae; genus Bufo; species Bufo bufo. The sequence continues at coordinate 228,434,715 of NC_053396.1, forward strand.
GTCCTACAGTCATCCTCTCCCCTGAAATGGCTGATAACAGGAGGCAATAGACTGTATTCTCCTGTCCTACAGTCATCCTCTCCCCTGAAATGGCTGATAACAGGGGGCAATAGACTGTATTCTCCTGTCCTACAGTCATCCCCTCCCCTGAAATGGCTGATAACAGGGGGGCAATAGACTGTATTCTCCTGTCCTACAGTCATCCTCTCCCCTGAAATGGCTGATAACAGGGGGCAGTAGACTGTATTCTCCTGTCCTACAGTCATCCTCTCCTCTGAAATGGCCGATAACAGGGAGCAATAGACTGTATTCTCCTGTCCTACAGTCATCCTCTCCCCTGAAATGGCTGATAACAGGGGGCAATAGATTGTATTCTCCTGTCCTACAGTCATCCTCTCCCCTGAAATGGCTGATAACAGGAGTCAATAGACTGTATTCTCCTGTCCTACAGTCATCCTCTCCTCTGAAATGGCTGATAACAGGGGCAATAGACTGTATTCTCCTGTCCTACAGTCATCCTCTCCCCTGAAATGGCTGATAACAGGGAGCAATAGACTGTATTCTCCTGTCCTACAGTCATCCTCTCCTCTGAAATGGCTGATAACAGGGGGCAATAGACTGTATTCTCCTGTCCTACAGTCATCCTCTCCCTGAAATGGCTGATAACAGGGGGCAATAGATTGTATTCTCCTGTCCTACAGTCGTCCTCTCCCCTGAAATGGCTGATAACAGGGAGCAATAGACTGTATTCTCCTGTCCTACAGTCGTCCTCTCCCCTGAAATGGCTGATAACAGGGAGCAATAGACTGTATTCTCCTGTCCTACAGTCGTCCTCTCCCCTGAAATGGCTGATAACAGGGGCAATAGACTGTATTCTCCTGTACTACAGTCATCCTCTACCCTGAAATGGCTGATAACAGGGGGCAATAGATTGTATTCTCCTGTCCTACAGTTATCCTCTCCCCTGAAATGGCTGATAACAGGGGGCAATAGACTGTATTCTCCTGTCCTACAGTCATCCTCTCCCCTGAAATGGCTGATAACAGGAGGCAATAGACTGTATTCTCCTGTCCTACAGTTATCCTCTCCCCTGAAATGGCTGATAACAGGGGGCAATAGACTGTATTCTCCTGTCCTACAGTCATCCTCTCCCCTGAAATGGCTGATAACAGGGAGCAATAGACTGTATTCTCCTGTCCTACAGTCATCCTCTCCCCTGAAATGGCTGATAACAGGGGGCAATAGACTGTATTCTCCTGTCCTACAGTCATCCTCTCCCCTGAAATGGCTGATAACAGGGAGCAATAGACTGTATTCTCCTGTCCTACAGTCATCCTCTCCTCTGAAATGGCTGATAACAGGGGGCAATAGACTGTATTCTCCTGTCCTACAGTCATCCTCTCCCCTGAAATGGCTGATAACAGGGGGCAATAGATTGTATTCTCCTGTCCTACAGTCATCCTCTCCCCTGAAATGGCTGATAACAGGGGGCAATAGACTGTATTCTCCTGTCCTACAGTCATCCTCTCCCCTGAAATGGCTGATAACAGGGAGCAATAGACTGTATTCTCCTGTCCTACAGTCATCCTCTCCCCTGAAATAGCTGATAACAGGGGGCAATAGACTGTATTCTCCTGTCCTACAGTTATCCTCTCCCCTGAAATGGCTGATAACAGGGGGCAATAGACTGTATTCTCCTGTCCTACAGTCATCCTCTCCCCTGAAATGGCTGATAACAGGAGGCAATAGACTGTATTCTCCTGTCCTACAGTCATCCTCTCCCCTGAAATGGCTGATAACAGGAGGCAATAGACTGTATTCTCCTGTCCTACAGTCATCCTCTCCCCTGAAATGGCTGATAACAGGGGGCAATAGACTGTATTCTCCTGTCCTACAGTCATCCTCTCCCCTGAAATGGCTGATAACAGGGAGCAATAGACTGTATTCTCCTGTCCTACAGTCATCCTCTCCCCTGAAATGGCTGATAACAGGAGGCAATAGACTGTATTCTCCTGTCCTACAGTCATCCTCTCCCCTGAAATGGCTGATAACAGGGGGCAATAGACTGTATTCTCCTGTCCTACAGTCATCCTCTCCCCTGAAATGGCTGATAACAGGGGCAATAGACTGTATTCTCCTGTCCTACAGTCATCCTCTCCCTGAAATGGCTGATAACAGGGGGCAATAGACTGTATTCTCCTGTCCTACAGTCATCCTCTCCCCTGAAATGGCTGATAACAGAGGGCAATAGATTGTATTCTCCTGTCCTACAGTCATCCTCTCCCCTGAAATGGCTGATAACAGGGAGCAATAGACTGTATTCTCCTGTCCTACAATCATCCTCTCCCCTGAAATGGCTGATAACAGGGAGCAATAGACTGTATTCTCCTGTCCTACAGTCATCCTCTCCTCTGAAATGGCTGATAACAGGGGGCAATAGACTGTATTCTCCTGTCCTACAGTCATCCTCTCCCTGAAATGGCTGATAACAGGGGGCAATAGACTGTATTCTCCTGTCCTACAGTCATCCTCTCCCCTGAAATGGCTGATAACAGGGAGCAATAGACTGTATTCTCTTGTCCTACAGTCATCCTCTCCCCTGAAATGTCTGATAACAGGGGGCAATAGATTGTATTCTCCTGTCCTACAGTCATCCTCTCCCCTGAAATGTCTGATAACAGGGGGCAATAGACTGTCTTCTCCTGTCCTACAGTCATCCTCTCCCCTGAAATGGCTGATAACAGGGGCAATAGACTGTATTCTCCTGTCCTACAGTCATCCTCTCCCCTGAAATGGCTGATAACAGGGGGCAATAGACTGTATTCTCCTGTCCTACAGTCATCCTCTCCCCTGAAATGGCTGATAACAGGGGGCAATAGACTGTATTCTCCTGTCCTACAGTCATCCTCTCCCCTGAAATGGCTGATAACAGGGGGCAATAGACTGTATTCTCCTGTCCTACAGTCATCCTCTCCACTGAAATGGCTGATAACAGGGAGCAATAGATTGTATTCTCCTGTCCTACAGTCATCCTCTCCCCTGAAATGGCTGATAACAGGGGGCAATAGATTGTATTCTCCTGTCCTACAGTCATCCTCTCCCCTGAAATGGCTGATAACAGGAGGCAATAGACTGTATTCTCCTGTCCTACAGTCATCCTCTCCCCTGAAATGGCTGATAACAGGGGGCAATAGACTGTATTCTCCTGTCCTACAGTCATCCTCTCCCTGAAATGGCTGATAACAGGGGGCAATAGACTGTATTCTCCTGTCCTACAGTCATCCTCTCCCCTGAAATGGCTGATAACGGGGGGCAATAGACTGTATTCTCCTGTCCTACAGTCATCCTCTCCCCTGAAATGGCTGATAACGGGGGCAATAGACTGTATTCTCCTGTCCTACAGTCATCCTCTCCCCTGAAATGGCTGATAACAGGGAGCAATAGACTGTATTCTCCTGTCCTACAGTCATCCCCTCCCCTGAAATGGCTGATAACAGGGAGCAATAGACTGTATTCTCCTGTCCTACAGTCATCCTCTCCCCTGAAATGGCTGATAACAGGGGGCAATAGACTGTATTCTCCTGTCCTACAGTCATCCTCTCCCCTGAAATGGCTGATAACGGGGGGCAATAGACTGTATTCTCCTGTCCTACAGTCATCCCCTCCCCTGAAATGGCTGATAACAGGGAGCAATAGACTGTATTCTCCTGTCCTACAGTCATCCTCTCCCCTGAAATGGCTGATAACAGGGGGCAATAGACTGTATTCTCCTGTCCTACAGTCATCCTCTCCTCTGAAATGGCTGATAACAGGGGGCAATAGACTGTATTCTCCTGTCCTACAGTCATCCTCTCCCCTGAAATGGCTGATAACAGGGGGCAATAGACTGTATTCTCCTGTCCTACAGTCATCCTCTCCCCTGAAATGGCTGATAACAGGGAGCAATAGACTGTATTCTCTTGTCCTACAGTCATCCTCTCCCTGAAATGTCTGATAACAGGGGGCAATAGATTGTATTCTCCTGTCCTACAGTCATCCTCTCCCCTGAAATGTCTGATAACAGGGGGCAATAGACTGTCTTCTCCTGTCCTACAGTCATCCTCTCCCCTGAAATGGCTGATAACAGGGGCAATAGACTGTATTCTCCTGTCCTACAGTCATCCTCTCCCCTGAAATGGCTGATAACAGGGGGCAATAGACTGTATTCTCCTGTCCTACAGTCATCCTCTCCCCTGAAATGGCTGATAACAGGGGGCAATAGACTGTATTCTCCTGTCCTACAGTCATCCTCTCCCCTGAAATGGCTGATAACAGGGGGCAATAGACTGTATTCTCCTGTCCTACAGTCATCCTCTCCCTGAAATGGCTGATAACAGGGAGCAATAGACTGTATTCTCCTGTCCTACAGTCATCCTCTCCCCTGAAATGGCTGATAACAGGGGGCAATAGATTGTATTCTCCTGTCCTACAGTCATCCTCTCCCCTGAAATGGCTGATAACAGGAGGCAATAGACTGTATTCTCCTGTCCTACAGTCATCCTCTCCCCTGAAATGGCTGATAACAGGGGGCAATAGACTGTATTCTCCTGTCCTACAGTCATCCTCTCCCTGAAATGGCTGATAACAGGGGGCAATAGACTGTATTCTCCTGTCCTACAGTCATCCTCTCCCCTGAAATGGCTGATAACGGGGGGCAATAGACTGTATTCTCCTGTCCTACAGTCATCCTCTCCCCTGAAATGGCTGATAACGGGGGGCAATAGACTGTATTCTCCTGTCCTACAGTCATCCTCTCCCCTGAAATGGCTGATAACAGGGAGCAATAGACTGTATTCTCCTGTCCTACAGTCATCCCCTCCCCTGAAATGGCTGATAACAGGGAGCAATAGACTGTATTCTCCTGTCCTACAGTCATCCTCTCCCCTGAAATGGCTGATAACAGGGGGCAATAGATTGTATTCTCCTGTTTTCGGTGATTATACTCTGTGGGGCCCGCTGCTGCTGCTGTCGGTGATTATACTCTGTGGGGCCCGCTGCTGCTGCTGTCGGTGATTATACTATGTGGGGCCCGCTGCTGTCGGTGATTATACTATGTGGGGCCCGCTGCTGCTGCTGTCGGTGATTATACTATGTGGGGCCCGCTGCTGTCGGTGATTATACTCTGTGGGGCCCGCTGCTGCTGCTGTCGGTGATTATACTCTGTGGGGCCTGCTGCTGCTGCTGTCGGTGATTATACTCTGTGGGGCCCGCTGCTGCTGCTGTCGGTGATTATACTCTGTAGGGCCCGCTGCTGCTGTCGGTGATTATACTCTGTAGAGCCCGCTGCTGCTGTCGGTGATTATACTCTTTGGGGCCCGCTGCTGCTGTCGGTGATTATACTCTGTGGGGCCCGCTGCTGTCGGTGATTATACTCTGTAGGACCCGCTGCTGCTGTCGGTGATTATACTCTGTGGGGCCCGCTGCTGCTGTCGGTGATTATACTCTGTGGGGCCCGCTGCTGCTGTCGGTGATTATACTCTGTAGGACCCGCTGCTGCTGTCGGTGATTATACTCTGTGGGGCCCGCTGCTGCTGTCGGTGATTATACTCTGTGGGGCCCGCTGCTGCTGTCGGTGATTATACTCTGTAGGGCCCGCTGCTGCTGTCGGTGATTATACTCTGTAGGGCCCGCTGCTGCTGTCGGTGATTATACTCTGTGGGGCCCGCTGCTGTCTGTGATTATACTCTGTAGGACCCGCTGCTGCTGTCGGTTATTATACTCTGTGGGGCCCGCTGCTGCTGCTGTCGGTGATTATACTCTGTGGGGCCCGCTGCTGCTGTCGGTTATTATACTCTGTGGGACCCGCTGCTGCTGTCGGTTATTATACTCTGTGGGGCCCGCTGCTGTCGGTGATTATACTCTGTGGGGCCCGCTGCTGTCGGTGATTATACTCTGTAGGACCCGCTGCTGTCGGTGATTATACTCTGTGGGGCCCGCTGCTGCTGTCGGTTATTATACTCTGTGGGGCCCGCTGCTGCTGTCGGTTATTATACTCTGTGGGGCCCGCTGCTGTCTGTGATTATACTCTGTAGGGCAGATCACACGCTGACGATGTTTCCTGTTTGCAGGTTCTGATGAGGCAGGGCTATGACGCGGCCTGTGACATCTGGAGCCTCGGCGTCCTCCTCTACACCATGCTGGCGGGGTAAGACTGATGGCAGATAATGAGCGGCTCTGTGATTTCTGGTTAATTACCTTCAGAATAATTTGTGCAGGGACCAAAGTGATGCGAAGCTTCCTGTAATACAGATAATGAGCACCAGGGGGCGCTGATCATCACCCAGAACCTGTTGCCTGCACTCTGAGTGCTGTTCCCCATGCAGCAGGAGGCTCTGTATTGTTTTCTGGGCGCTTCCTTCTATTTACCCCACATCTCGTGCTTCTCCTCCATATTGACAGGTACACGCCCTTCGCCAATGGCCCAAACGACACTCCAGAAGAAATCTTACTGCGAATAGGAAGCGGCAACTTCTCGCTGGGCGGAGGGAACTGGGACACGGTGTCTGATGCTGCAAAAGTAAGTGCGCCCCCTTCATAGATCTGCACAAGTAGCCATACTGCCGAGTGACATGAATCTACCGTTTCAATGTCAGGAGCTGCTGTCGCACATGCTCCATGTCGATCCGCACCAGCGCTACACCGCCGAGAAGGTGCTGAAGCATTCCTGGATCGCCTGCCGAGACCAGCTCCCCCACTACCAGCTGCACAGACAGGACGCCCCCCACCTCGTCAAGGTAAGGACTCACCGTCATTGAGAAGGACAAGTGTGGGTGACCCCCAGACCCTGCTGTAACCCCCTGCTCTCCGTTCCAGGGAGCCATGGCCGCCACATACTCTGCGCTCAATCACAAGACTTTTCAGCCAGTCCTGGAGCCCGTCGCAGCCTCGAACCTCGCCCAGCGGCGGAGCATGAAAAAGCGAACGTCCACGGACTTGTAGAGCGAAGCCCCGAAGGGAGGATCTCAATTACTTGAATATTGTGTACAGGTCTCCGGGGGGGTCATTCATCATCATCATCCGGGTACGACACCCGCCGAGCGCACCCCCGGCCATCACGAGGCTGTTTATTCCAGGACCGTGAATGGGGGAGGGGTCTCCTCTGAGCCCCATTACATTGTGTGTGAGGTCCGAGGGGTCAGCGCCCCACCGGCTGCGGGTACAGCAGATGACGTCACTACCCATGATCCTCCGCTGCGGGGGAAGGGTGCACACCCGATCCAGAGACTATAACTTATTCTGTTCGCTATCACTGTGTTCACCTTGTCGCTGTAGTCGTTAGGACGCTGCCGGTGACTCTATAACACGCCGGGGCGCTCCGCGGAGGACATTGCCGGGGATTTGCCGTGCATTAATTTATAAGTGGCGTGTCGTGTTTTTGGCGTTCTTTTATTTCACGGTACCAGGAGCTGATGTTACCGAGTCGATAAAGTTTTTTATATTTTTGTAGAATCAGAAACCAAAATGATAACAAAGATGGAGGACGAGGAGCTCCCGCCAAAGGAGGCCAACTGCATGGAGGAGCCATTAAAGGGGAACACCACAAGCAGCTAGAATTGCAGAACCCCAAATTTAGGGTCTGTACTGGTAATGGGGTCAGATGTTCCTTTTGTTGGAAGCCTCCGGTGGTATGCTCTGGTGTGTTATGGTTGGAGTTCCCCTTTAAATCTATGCATTGTCTGATCTGTGGTGACCTCCGTGCAGTGGACCCTCTCCGTGGCAGTGATGTCACCTGCAGCTTCCACTCAGACGTCGGCAAGGAGTCCAGGTAATGAGTCCGCGGGGGGCTGTATGTGCGCGATGTGGTGACGCTATAGAGCTGCGGTTTACAGCAATCATTGTGCCAATCCTGACTTGTATCATGGTTTACTACACTCTAGTCACATCCAGAGCTGCAGTCTAACTCTACTTTATGCCTGGCTTGTTGTTAGTCTGTAGAACCAGGAGATTTGTGAGTGCAGCTTTAGATGTGATTGGAGTACAATAACTGAGCTGCAAAATCATGTTTCCAAGAAGTTGCAACGCGTGGTTGTTTCGTGCCTCTTTGTCTTTGTCCCTGCAGGTTCAGCCGCGGGTGGATGTCCTTCTGCTCTACGTCCCGGAGCCTCTTGGGTTGTCTTACTGGATCGTTCCATTAGTTTTGGTGGGAATAAGTGGTATGGTCCATGATCACTGAGGATCTATAGGAAAGTTCCCCCTACTGGTGGGGTGCGATTACGGTACTTCCAGTGTCCTGTCCCTCAGGGGCCGCAGACGAGGTGCCGGCCCCCAGTATACCTTATCGGAGACAAGATCCAGGTGTGAGCGCTCGCGCATTTCACACCTGAAGCGCGTAAACGTTCATGTGCTCATCCTGTCAACATTACAAGGACATCTTCAGTATCGTGTATTGTGCTCCGCACCTCGCTGCACAGGGCCGGGGACACAGTCCTGGTCGTGACCTCACACAGCTGATTGACTTGTTACAGTGTGCCAGTGCAGAGGCTTTATGTGGCATTAAACCCCAATGAGTCTTAAAGGGGAAATCCACCGTTTTCATGAGTCTAGTGCAGCGCACACACCCCAGGAGCCATTGCTTTCACTGCTGCCGTAAGACACATCAGTAAAATGGTACCAGTAAAGTCAATGGTGAGAAGAAGCGCTGCGCTGAAGACATCGGTGGTAGTCTAACCTGCCAGACACCCGTCTCTGCGAAATCAATGGAAGATAAATAAAGGTGGAGTTCCCCTTTAAGAAACAACCCCCAGCAGTTGCTTGTCCTGGATAAAATTTCAGATTGCATCCCCCGCTCACCACTCCGCCGTGCAGCTTTAGGTATATCTGGTTCGGGGCGCTGCCCCTTTAAGAGTTGAATCTGTCGTTACATTTGTTACTTGTGATACTTGAACGATACATTAAGGGCTGTTTCCGTAGATCTGATCTGTGTAGGAGATTTCCGGGCGCCTCCCGATTCTGTGCGCAGCAGCGTTATGTACGTCCGTGTAGTGAGAGCGCTGCGCTTTTCTGCTATTGTCGCAGGTGGCTCCGCATTTCTTCACTGTTCTGTATTTTCCCCCGTGAAGTCGTGGTCCTCGGTGAGCGGACTGTGGCCTCCTGTGCGGTAGATTCCTGTGTGTAGTCTGAGCGTCGTTACGTCGGGTGAGCGGCGGCCATTGCTTGGTTACGTTGTTCTTGGCTGGTAAAGAGATGGCGGGCCAAATTGCTCGTGTCCGCGCTTCGTAGAGACAGCCATACTCCTCGGGTGCGGCGGCCCCGACTTGTGCCATGTCTGTATAAAGTCGTCTTGTGATTAGCGAGGATTCCTCTGCCCGTTTTTTATTTTGTGGCCTTTTTCGTGCATGAGGCAGGAAGCGACAGAGCGACATAAATTATTTTTGTTACAAAAAAAAAAAAAATTAAGAAAAAAAATAAATCCTTGCGGCATCTTTATTTCTGTTCATTTTTTACGTAGTCTGCCATCGTGCCGAGTCTTCATCTCAGTCTATGTGGTCATTCAGGGTGTTGTCACATGACCTGCGCCGGCGAAATTCAGTACGATGTGTACGTGTTTGCTGGTTCGGAACGCAGGACAGATGAGAAATGTAGACGTTCTGTGTGATGTAAGATATGTGCAAGAATCCGGCAGCATCCTCCAGGGGGCAGAGCTGCACTTCATCCTCCAGGGGGCAGAGCTGCACTGCACTTCATCCTCCAGGGGACAGAGCTGCACTTCATCCTCCAGGGGGCAGAGCTGCAGTGCACTACATCCTCCAGGGGGCAGAGCTGCACTGCACTTCATCCTCCAGGGGGCGGCGCTGCAGTGCACTTCATCCTCCAGGGGGCAGAGCTGCAGTGCACTTCATCCTCCAGGGGCCTCGCTGCACTGCACTTCATCCTCCAGGGGGCAGAGCTGCACTGCACTTCATCCTCCAGGGGGCTGCGCTGCAGTGCACTTCATCCTCCAGGGGGCTGCGCTGCAGTGCACTTCATCCTCCAGGGGGCTGCGCTGCAGTGCACTTCATCCTCCAGGGGGCAGAGCTGCACTGCACTTCATCCTCCAGGGGGCTGCGCTGCAGTGCACTTCATCCTCCAGGGGGCTGCGCTGCAGTGCACTTCATCCTCCAGGGGGCTGCGCTGCAGTGCACTTCATCCTCCAGGGGGCAGAGCTGCAGTGCACTTCATCCTCCAGGGGGCTGCGCTGCACTGCACTTCATCCTCCAGGGGGCAGAGCTGCAGTGCACTTCATCCTCCAGGGGGCAGAGCTGCAGTGCACTTCATCCTCCATGGAGCTGCGCTGCACTGCACTTCTTCCTTTGCCCCCTCCTATTCTATCTGTACCGCCCCCTCCTCCTCTGCCCCCTTCCATCCTATGTGTGCCCCCCCCCCCCTCCACATTTACCCCTCCCATCCTATCCGTACCACCCTCCTCTGCCCCTCCTGTCCTGTCGGTGCCCCCCTCCCCCACTGTCTCCCACTGGTGTCCTCGTGCTCAGGCAGCAGTTGTGACGTTCTCATGAAGATCTGCACTGATGTTACATACGGTGCGGATCCTGGTACCGGAGCTGCCGCCATCTTGTTTTGTCGCTCCTTTGTCTTGTGGATTTTGTATGATACTGTATTTATTATTTTTATTAGAATGGTTACATTGTTTCTTTTATGGCTCTGTATATATTGTCATTAAAACTTGCATTTTCCGATTCTGACCCGCGCTGCTGCTCATTCATTCCTCTCCTGTGACGAGCTGTGTGTGTCACATGACCACAGATCGACGGCAAGCAGAAATCCTGAAAACACAAGGATTTGCCACAGAAAGGATAAAGAAAATGAACCATTATTTGCTGAAACCAGAATACCCCTTTAAGACCCTCAATATGGCTGCCTTGTACGTCAGATTGTCAGCCGTCTTTCCAGGGGTCCTGGGTGCGCCTGGTTCTGCCGTCCCCTGCTCCCCAGTGTACGCGTATCCTGGTGGACCCGCTGCGTTCTGGAGCCTGGGGAAGCTGGATGATGAGGATGATGAGGATGTGCTACTTCATCATGGAATTCCGCATGTACAAACCAGTGTCCGAAGGCTTCCGGGAAATGACATAATATATCCGCCATCACATTATTGGGGCACTCCACCGGCGTTACTGAACTACATGAATAAGCAGAAGATAGGCTGGAGCCTGGGAAAGCTGGGTGACGGAGAAACTAGTAAGAGAAGGTGGATTTCCCTGCGTGTTTTCAGGAATTGTCATGTGAGCGACTGCAGCCAGCCCCCCATATATGTGGCATGGGGTGGCCATCCACCATCACGATGTAAAAACGTGCAAAGCATCGATAATAATTAAAGGGCTGTCCCCCGGATAGGTCGTCATTCTCACATCGGTGACCAAGTACAGCGCCGTACATCGTATAGTGGCCGTGCTCGGTATTACAGCTCAGCCCCATTGACTTGCTGTGCCACGTGACTGCTGTACGGTGACGTCACTGACCTAAGAAGAGGCGCCGTCCCGGGAGTCGGACCCCCACCGATCTGGTATTGATGGCCTAACGAGTGTTAAATTAAGTTCCATTTAAAAAACCCTCATTAACACTTTCTGAACTTCTTGCGCAAGTCCAGTCTTTAGAAATGGCGTCTCCTCGCGGGTGCCATAGCCGCCGGGCTTCTGCTATGTTAAACAGCGGTCGCCCGGGGCTAATATCTGCAACAACACCAATCGCAGACTTTTAACCCCTCAGATGCCATAGGAAAATATGACCAAAAACCCGGAAGTTCTGCGCTTCGGGGCCTGAAGCGGCGATCGGGGGAACCCTTCGTTCATTGTAAAAGGCCTGAGCCTGCTGGAGACTCGGGTATATTCCAATATAGGCCAGCAGGTGGCAGCACTACACTGGAATATACTGAATCCAACTGCTAAATGGAAATAGCAATCTGACGATTGCATATCGTTAGGCCTAAAAAATAAAAAATTGCCCTTTTTCCCCAGGGTAAAAATAATTTTAAAAAATAAGCATCGCTGTGTCCAAAAACAACCAAACTATTAAAAAGATTTATCCCAAACAGCGTAACGGAAAAAATCAAAATGGACATTTTTTTTCAGCGCTTCATCTCCCAAATATATGGACTAAAAAGTGATCAAAAAGTCGCACAGACTCCAAAATGGTATCAATGAAAACGACAGAAGGTTTAGTAGTAAAACAAGAAAAATGATATAAATGTGATATCGCTGTAATGGGACCATCATTCTGTGGATCAATAACAGGTCAGTTTTACCGCGTAGGGAACACCGTAAAAACGAAACCTATAAAACTGAAGCAGAATTGCATATTTTTTTCCCCGATTCTACCCCATTTGGATTTTTTTTTTCCAGCTCCCCACTCCATCTTTTCAATATTAAATAGTGAAATTAGAAAGTACAAGCACAAGCCCCAATACGGCCATGTGAACGGAAAACTACAAACGTTACGGCAGGGAGTGAAAAGCGAAAAATCAATAAAGAATGTCCTGAAAGGGTTAAACATTGAAAGACCATAAATCTACTCTATCAACAAGTGTGAACTCTGCTCAAATGGTGATAAATCAAGTCTGTGTGAATAATGACCAAGTATTACAATGTCAGTATATCAGTGATGTCAGCAGGGGGCGGGGCTGTGACTACCTCTCAGACAGGATATACAGGCAGGTTGTCAGCAGTAATAGATGTTCCTGTAGTATAAGGTGTGTGATCTCAGGTCTGATCACATGTCATTATATCAGTGATGTCATCAGCAGGGGGCGGGGCTGTGACTACCTCTCAGACAGGATATACAGGCAGGTTATCAGCAGTAATAGATGTTCCTGTAGTATAAGGTGTGAGGATCTCATGTCTGATCACATGTCATTATATCAGTGATGTCATCAGCAGGGGGCGGGGCTGTGACTACCTCTCAGACAGGATATACAGGCAGGTTGTCAGCAGTAATAGATGTTCCTGTAGTATAAGGTGTGTGATCTCATGTCTGATCACATGTCAGTATATCAGTGATGTCATCAGCAGGGGGCGGGGCTGTGACTACCTCTCAGACAGGATATACAGGCAGGTTGTCAGCAGTAATAGATGTTCCTGTAGTATAAGGTGTGGATCTCATGTCTGATCACATGTCATTATATCAGTGATGTCATCAGCAGGGGGAGGGGCTGTGACAACCTCTCAGACAGGATATACAGGCAGGTTGTCAGCAGTAATAGATGTTCCTGTAGTATCAGGTGTGTGATCTCATGTCTGATCTCATGTCATTATATCAGTGATGTCATCAGCAGGGGGCGGGGCTGTGACTACCTCTCAGACAGGATACACAGGCAGGTTGTCAGCAGTAATAGATGTTCCTGTAGTATAAGGTGTGTGATCTCATGTCTGATCACATGTCAGTATATCAGTGATGTCATCAGCAGGGGGCGGGGCTGTGACTACCTCTCAGACAGGATATACAGGCAGGTTGTCAGCAGTAATAGATGTTCCTGTAGTATAAGGTGTGGATCACATGTCAGTATATCAGTGATGTCATCAGCAGGGGGCGGGGCTGTGACTACCTCTCAGACAGGATATACAGGCAGGTTGTCAGCAGTAATAGATGTTCCTGTAGTATAAGGTGTGTGATCTCATGTCTGATCACATGTCAGTATATCAGTGATGTCATCAGCAGGGGGCAGTATATCAGTGATGTCATCAGCAGGGGGCGGGGCTGTGACTACCTCTCAGACAGGATATACAGGCAGGTTGTCAGCAGTAATAGATGTTCCTGTAGTATAAGGTGTGGATCACATGTCAGTATATCAGTGATGTCATCAGCAGGGGGCGGGGCTGTGACTACCTCTCAGACAGGATATACAGGCAGGTTGTCAGCAGTAATAGATGTTCCTGTAGTATAAGGTGTGTGATCTCATGTCTGATCACATGTCAGTATATCAGTGATGTCATCAGCAGGGGGCGGGGCTGTGACTACCTCTCAGACAGGATAGACAGGCAGGTTGTCAGCAGTAATAGATGTTCCTGTAGTATCAGGTGTGTGATCTCATGTCTGATCACATGTCAGTATATCAGTGATGTCATCAGCAGGGGGCGGGGCTGTGACTACCTCTCAGACAGGATATACAGGCAGGTTGTCAGCAGTAATAGATGTTCCTGTAGTATAAGGTGTGTGATCTCATGTCTGATCACATGTCATTATATCAGTGATGTCATCAGCGGGGGGCGGGGCTGTGACTACCTCTCAGACAGGATATACAGGCAGGTTGTCAGCAGTAATAGATGTTCCTGTAGTATAAGGTGTGTGATCTCATGTCTGATCACATGTCATTATATCAGTGATGTCATCAGCAGGGGGCGGGGCTGTGACTACCTCTCAGACATGGTATACAGGCAGGTTGTCAGCAGTAATAGATATTCCTGTAGTATAAGGTGTGATCTCATGTCTGATCACATGTCATTATATCAGTGATGTCAGCAGGGGGCGGGGCTGTGACTACCTCTCAGACAGGATATACAGGCAGGTTGTCAGCAGTAATAGATGTTCCTGTAGTATAAGGTGTGGATCTCATGTCTGATCACATGTCATTATATCAGTGATGTCATCAGCAGGGGGCGGGGCTGTGACTACCTCTCAGACAGGATACACAGGCAGGTTGTCAGCAGTAATAGATGTTCCTGTAGTATAAGGTGTGTGATCTCATGTCTGATCACATGTCATTATATCAGTGATGTCATCAGCAGGGGGCGGGGCTGTGACTACCTCTCAGACAGGATATACAGGCAGGTTGTCAGCAGTAATAGATGTTCCTGTAGTATAAGGTGTGTGATCTCATGTCTGATCTCATGTCATTATATCAGTGATGTCATTAGCAGGGGGCGGGGCTGTGACTACCTCTCAGACAGGATATACAGGCAGGTTGTCAGCAGTAATAGATGTTCCTGTAGTATAAGGGGTGTGATCTCATGTCTGATCACATGTCATTATATCAGTGATGTCATCAGCAGGGGGCGGGGCTGTGACTACCTCTCAGACAGGATATACAGGCAGGTTGTCAGCAGTAATAGATGTTCCTGTAGTATAAGGTGTGAGGATCTCATGTCTGATCACATGTCATTATATCAGTGATGTCATCAGCAGGGGGCGGGGCTGTGACTACCTCTCAGACAGGATATACAGGCAGGTTGTCAGCAGTAATAGATGTTCCTGTAGTATAAGGTGTGTGATCTCATGTCTGATCTCATGTCATTATATCAGTGATGTCATCAGCAGGGGGCGGGGCTGTGACTACCTCTCAGACAGGATATACAGGCAGGTTGTCAGCAGTAATAGATGTTCCTGTAGTATAAGGTGTGTGATCTCATGTCTGATCACATGTCATTATATCAGTGATGTCATCAGCAGGGGGCGGGGCTGTGACTACCTCTCAGACAGGATATACAGGCAGGTTGTCAGCAGTAATAGATGTTCCTGTAGTATAAGGTGTGTGATCTCATGTCTGATCACATGTCATTATATCAGTGATGTCATCAGCAGGGGGCGGGGCTGTGACTACCCCTCAGACAGGATATACAGGCAGGTTGTCAGCAGTAATAGATGTTCCTGTAGTATAAGGTGTGTGATCTCATGTCTGATCACATGTCATTATATCAGTGATGTCATCAGCAGGGGGCGGGGCTGTGACTACCTCTCAGACAGGATATACAGGCAGGTTGTCAGCAGTAATAGATGTTCCTGTAGTATAAGGTGTGTGATCTCATGTCTGATCACATGTCATTATATCAGTGATGTCATCAGCAGGGGGCGGGGCTGTGACTACCTCTCAGACAGGATACACAGGCAGGTTGTCAGCAGTAATAGATGTTCCTGTAGTATAAGGGGTGTGATCTCATGTCTGATCACATGTCATTATATCAGTGATGTCATCAGCAGGGGGCGGGGCTGTGACTACCTCTCAGACAGGATATACAGGCAGGTTGTCAGCAGTAATAGATGTTCCTGTAGTATAAGGTGTGTGATCTCATGTCTGATCACATGTCATTATATCAGTGATGTCATCAGCAGGGGGCGGGGCTGTGACTACCTCTCAGACAGGATATACAGGCAGGTTGTCAGCAGTAATAGATGTTCCTGTAGTATAAGGTGTGTGATCTCATGTCTGATCACATGTCATTATATCAGTGATGTCATCAGCAGGGGGCGGGGCTGTGACAACCTCTCAGACAGGATATACAGGCAGGTTGTCAGCAGTAATAGATGTTCCTGTAGTATAAGGTGTGTGATCTCATGTCTGATCACATGTCATTATATCAGTGATGTCATCAGCAGGGGGCGGGGCTGTGACAACCTCTCAGACAGGATATACAGGCAGGTTGTCAGCAGTAATAGATGTTCCTGTAGTATAAGGGGTGTGATCTCATGTCTGATCACATGTCATTATATCAGTGATGTCATCAGCAGGGGGCGGGGCTGTGACTACCTCTCAGACAGGATATACAGGCAGGTTGTCAGCAGTAATAGATGTTCCTGTAGTATAAGGTGTGTGATCTCATGTCTGATCACATGTCATTATATCAGTGATGTCATCAGTAGGGGGCGGGGCTGTGACAACCTCTCAGACAGGATATACAGGCAGGTTGTCAGCAGTAATAGATGTTCCTGTAGTATAAGGTGTGTGATCTCATGTCTGATCACATGTCATTATATCAGTGATGTCATCAGTAGGGGGCGGGGCTGTGACAACCTCTCAGACAGGATATACAGGCAGGTTGTCAGCAGTAATAGATGTTCCTGTAGTATAAGGTGTGTGATCTCATGTCTGATCACATGTCATTATATCAGTGATGTCATCAGCAGGGGGCGGGGCTGTGACTACCTCTCAGACAGGATATACAGGCAGGTTGTCAGCAGTAATAGATGTTCCTGTAGTATAAGGTGTGTGATCTCATGTCTGATCACATGTCATTATATCAGTGATGTCATCAGTAGGGGGCGGGGCTGTGACAACCTCTCAGACAGGATATACAGGCAGGTTGTCAGCAGTAATAGATGTTCCTGTAGTATAAGGTGTCTGATCTCATGTCTGATCACATGTCATGATATCAGTGATGTCATCAGCAGGGGGCGGGGCTGTGACTACCTCTCAGACAGGATATACAGGCAGGTTGTCAGCAGTAATAGATGTCCCTGTAGTATAAGGTGTGTGATCTCATGTCTGATCACATGTCATTATATCAGTGATGTCATCAGCAGGGGGCGGGGCTGTGACTACCTCTCAGACAGGATACACAGGCAGGTTGTCAGCAGTAATAGATGTTCCTGTAGTATAAGGTGTGGATCTCATGTCTGATCACATGTCATTATATCAGTGATGTCATCAGCAGGGGGCGGGGCTGTGACTACCTCTCAGACAGGATATACAGGCAGGTTGTCAGCAGTAATAGATGTCCCTGTAGTATAAGGTGTGTGATCTCATGTCTGATCACGTCATTATATCAGTGATGTCATCAGCAGGGGGCGGGGCTGTGACTACCTCTCAGACAGGATATACAGGCAGGTTGTCAGCAGTAATAGATGTCCCTGTAGTATAAGGTGTGTGATCTCATGTCTGATCACATGTCATGATATCAGTGATGTCATCAGCAGGGGGCGGGGCTGTGACTACCTCTCAGACAGGATATACAGGCAGGTTGTCAGCAGTAATAGATGTCCCTGTAGTATAAGGTGTGTGACCTCATGTCTGATCACATGTCATTATATCAGTGATGTCATCAGCAGGGGGCGGGGCTGTGACTACCTCTCAGACAGGATATACAGGCAGGTTGTCAGCAGTAATAGATGTCCCTGTAGTATAAGGTGTCTGATCTCATGTCTGATCACATGTCATTATATCAGTGATGTCATCGGCAGGGGGCGGGGCTGTGACTACCTCTCAGACAGGATATACAGGCAGGTTGTCAGCAGTAATAGATGTCCCTGTAGTATAAGGTGTGTGACCTCATGTCTGA
This sequence comes from Bufo bufo, assembly GCF_905171765.1. Classification (NCBI taxonomy): domain Eukaryota; kingdom Metazoa; phylum Chordata; class Amphibia; order Anura; family Bufonidae; genus Bufo; species Bufo bufo. The sequence goes on from NC_053396.1 coordinate 228,452,729, forward strand.
TCACATGTCATGATATCAGTGATGTCATCAGCAGGGGGCGGGGCTGTGACTACCTCTCAGACAGGATATACAGGCAGGTTGTCAGCAGTAATAGATGTTCCTGTAGTATAAGGTGTGTGATCTCATGTCTGATCACATGTCATTATATCAGTGATGTCATCAGCAGGGGGCGGGGCTGGGACTACCTCTCAGACAGGATACACAGGCAGGTTGTCAGCAGTAATAGATGTTCCTGTAGTATAAGGTGTGTGATCTCATGTCTGATCACATGTCATTATATCAGTGATGTCATCAGCAGGGGGCGGGGCTGTGACTACCTCTCAGACAGGATTTACAGGCAGGTTGTCAGCAGTAATAGATGTTCCTGTAGTATAAGGTGTGTGATCTCATGTCTGATCACATGTCATTATATCAGTGATGTCATCAGCAGGGGGCGGGGCTGTGACTACCTCTCAGACAGGATATACAGGCAGGTTGTCAGCAGTAATAGATGTTCCTGTAGTATAAGGGGTGTGATCTCATGTCTGATCACATGTCATTATATCAGTGATGTCATCAGCAGGGGGCGGGGCTGTGACTACCTCTCAGACAGGATATACAGGCAGGTTGTCAGCAGTAATAGATGTTCCTGTAGTATAAGGGGTGTGATCTCATGTCTGATCACATGTCATTATATCAGTGATGTCATCAGCAGGGGGCGGGGCTGTGACAACCTCTCAGACAGGATATACAGGCAGGTTGTCAGCAGTAATAGATGTTCCTGTAGTATAAGGTGTGTGATCTCATGTCTGATCACATGTCAGTATATCAGTGATGTCATCAGCAGGGGGCGGGGCTGTGACTACCTCTCAGACAGGATATACAGGCAGGTTGTCAGCAGTAATAGATGTTCCTGTAGTATAAGGTGTGTGATCTCATGTCTGATCACATGTCATTATATCAGTGATGTCATCAGCAGGGGGCGGGCTGTGACTACCTCTCAGACAGGATATACAGGCAGGTTGTCAGCAGTAATAGATGTTCCTGTAGTATAAGGTGTGTGATCTCATGTCTGATCACAATGTCATTATATCAGTGATGTCATCAGCAGGGGGCGGGGCTGTGACTACCTCTCAGACAGGATATACAGGCAGGTTTCATCAGACCTGATACACAGACATAGACTCTACATCTGGACCCGGACGGTTTGAAGATGTAAAGACTGAAAACACTTTGTATTTTATTTATTTATTTTTACATTTTTTGATCTGCGTTTCCCTTGAAGGGTCGGATATTCTGCCCAATCCCTGCCCTGTGATAAAGGCAGAGAGCGAAGCGGTCGTCGTCGGGCTGCTCCCCCTGGCCAGGCTGGTTATGTCATTGTTATGTTCTCTATATGCCTTTTATGCTGCTCGTGGGTTCGCCGGTGTTCTAACTGTACTGCCCACTATTTATGCTCCAGGGTCTCCTCAGTCTCCCAGGCTGGTTATTCTAACCTGGGATGAGGTGGTGACTCTCTTGGGAGTTTTTTGATTGATTTTTGGACATTTCTAGTTTGCTTGTTATGGCTTCCGCTGCACCACACGGGCAGTGGCAACTTGTTACAATAATTATGCATTGATATATATACCGGCTATGGGGGGAATTTTCCTCCACACTTGTCTGTATTTCCCTTCTGGGTTTTACCCCTGTATCATTAATTAATGTACTGTAATTTTTTGCATATATGTTTAATAAAGTTTTATATGAACATCACCGCTGGGGTGCTGTGCATTTATAGGCGTTCATTCATTTGTGGCCGTGCGGTGCACATATTGGCTGGCGACAGCCGTTGGTGTATTAACAATCCCTGCAGGATGCAAACAATGGATGTGTGTGGTTTCCCCTCTGACCACTAGAGGGCACTGCTGCTCCATCCCATGAACTGACACACTGTGCAGAAATCCCAGGTGTGAGAAGGATTTCCAGCCTTTGAGGTGAAGAAGCAGAAAGCCCGGGACCCGATCAGTCACCTCCTTATTACAGGGGCCTCACATGGACGGTCACCCGTATGTATGAAGAGCTTGCACCGGTCACATGGGGAGACTGTGACGTTACTGAGGGTTTGTTACAGTGACCTGCACTGACACATTGTAACAAACTATGAGAAGTAGAAGGTTTGATTCACGTCGTGCCTGTTAGCGGCTGCGGCATTGGGGTATGCCCATCGGTCACGATACGGAGAGAGCTGGCGGTATCTGCACTCCTCTCTCCTTGTTGGTGAGTGACTACAACTCCCATCATCCTGGGCATCTTTAACTCGGGCCCCGCGCAGACGAGCGTGAGCGGATTAGGTCCGGATGCGTTCAGTGAAACATGCACGATTTCGCAAGCAAGTTGACTCAGTTTTGCCTGTGATCACGTTCAGTTTTTATCGTGCGGGTGCAATGCGAATTAATGCGTTTTTCATGCGCATGATAAAAAAACTGAATGTTTACAAACATCTCTTAGCAACCATCCGTGAAAAACGCATCGCATTCGCACTTGCTTGCGGGTGTGATGTGATTTTCACGCAACCCCATTCGTTGCGTGAAAATCACAGAATATAGAGCATGCTGCGATTTTCACGCATCGCACAAGTGATTCGTGAAAACCAACGCTCATATGCACAGCCCCATAGAAGTGAATGGGTCCGGATTCCGTGCGTTTGCATCACGCATTGCACCCGGGATCGGACACAGAGGAGTGCGGGCCCTGGAGGACGAGCGGCGCCCCCTTGTCCTGTCTCAGGATGCTCTAGGACCGGGATCAGCCTTTCACACTCCAGATGCTGTGAAACTACAACTCCCAGCATGCACACTTACTCGGCTGTTCTCGTAGCGCCCATAGAAGTAAAAGGAGGATTCTGGGAGTTGTAGTTTCAGAACATCTGGAGTGCGGGAGGTTGCTGATCCCTGATTTAGGACTTCATACCCACTGGGCCCCTCCCGTCAGTCGCCATGTTTGCTTCTCTGGCGTCCGTGCCCTCGGACGCGTTTACACGCTTTGGATTTTGTGGCAGAATATTTGAAAGGCCTGAAGCGCGTGATTCTCTGGGCGCCCCAGTCAGGTGAAGGCGTCCTTATAAACCCGCGCTGCGATCTGGTCCCGTAATGTGTCCGCAGCTTCGGGCGTCTCTGTCCCTGCACGTCGGAGAGTCACTCGTGAATTATAAGCAGATCATTCACAGAAATATATATATTAAACCGCCGCCGGCAGCGGTATCATCACCTGTCCGCTGCGTCGCGTTGACTCTGCTGCACAAGTTCCGCTCTCTGCACCTCGGGGCGGAAGAAATAGAATTTTCTTTATACTTTAATTATCTTTAAAGTCAAATGAAGTGAAGTCCGGAGGCGACTGCTCATCAGAAGTAAAGCCTCGGATACTGACAATGAGGTCACAGCGCCCCCAATGTCGTGGAGGAGACGGCGCGCCGCTTGTATCGGGGGGAGTCTATTCAGCGTGTCCCTGCACCGGAGCACTGTGCTGTGTCCAGAGCTTCTTGGTTCACGACTAGAATCCAGAACTGCAGTGAAGACTGACACACACCGGCAGGGCTAGTTTTAACCCAGCTTGACAATGCAGTTTATGTGACATTTAGGGTAGAAAGCTGGGAGACCCTGTCCCGGTGCCCACTGATGCTTAATAAGATACTACAGGCGACGACGCCATGGCTCTCACCGCGCACGATCCGCCGCCGCCGCTCCGACAGGCGTGTAGGCCGGTGGCGAGCGGTAAGTGGTGTGACGGATTTGTCCTTCTATTATACACACCATTAAACCCGATAAATAAACTGCGCGCTTCACCTTTTCTTGTCTCTGCCGCCGTCCTTCCGGCTCATCACTCCTCCAACCATCTGTCGTAACCTGGGGGTGGCCCCTGCCGCCCCTGCCGAAATATGGGGCTTGTCTGTGTGATTGGTATTTATACTGCGTGCAGCCAGCCGACCTGTGCGGATATCCTGGCTCTCATACTCTAGTCACACCTAGAGCTGCAGTCACTATCCTGCTCTTACATCAGGTCTTGTACTCCAGTCACAGCCAGAGCTGCAGTCACAATCCTGCTGTTACATCATGCCTCATACTCCAGTCACACCCAGAGCTGCAAGTAGGACCTAGTGTCTCCCTGCTGGATAAACGTCCTCCGCTGTGCTGCATTGTGGGAGATGTCATACGTGGACCAGGCCCTGCACAATACACATAGTGAGGAGTAAGGGCAGAATTCACGACATCACAGCCGGAGCTGCAATTAACAATTTAGCTGATTGCCTTCGGAAATAGTTTTTGGGTTATCAATCCGCTCATCCATGCTGTTCTGGTGTGTTTTTTTTTTTTTTACTCTAGTCACATTCAGAGCTGCATTCAAAAGGTTGCCCTTGGAAGCAGACTATTGGTAAACCCGTCTACCATCTGTGCGCTGCAGCTCTGGCTGTGACTGGAGTACATGAGCAGGGATCATCTGGATACGCATTATTTTGAAAGTAGATATTTTTTAAGCTCCATGTTTTTCTCCTTTAAGGCCGGACCACGGTACGGATGGGTCACCTCTGCCGCAGTCCCGCACCGTACAGGACGGCGAATGGGAGGGGGGATGGGCACCCCTCCACCTGCATCAGAATTATCTAATTAACACGTCAAGGATCAGAAACCACAGATTGTGAATATGGAGAGAACGCTTTGTGCGCCGCCGCCTCCTTGTACCGGGGAAATCGTAACGAGTTCATTTAGATATTTACCCCGATCCTGCCTTGAAAGCTAACAACATAATCAGCCGCTAATTAAAATTGGCAAAACAATTTCCACCGTGTTAGACGGCGCTGAAAGGGCCAGCAGGGCTTCTAATTGGCGGGAGCTGAAGGACGTCGCGTCCGGAGCCGGAGGAGGCAGATGCTGCATTATGTGCGCCATTAATGCAAAAAATAAGACCCTGCGACAGCGGCCCGCGCCCCCGAAACCTTCAGCGGCTTTACCTAATGTTACACCGCGTGGAGACCCCGACCCCTGGTCTCTCCAGACACCCCAAGATGGACAGCGGTCGTCCTACTCTGCCGCCAGCGATTATCAAGGAGCTAAGAGGGCGGTGTTACCAGAAATACGGACTTTATATCCATTTACATTGTAACCTATGGCTGGAATGCCCCTTTAAGGCTGCGGTCTCATATTGGCAGTCGCGGCCGCTGATTCTTGGCCCTGATTTGCTGTTGGGCCCCATGGTATCTCAGTTCTCCAGATGTTCGCCCTGTAAACCCCGGGGGTCAATGCATACGATAATGAGGATTCGCCATATACAGCGCGCTTCCCCTTTAAGGAACATAAGAAGCTCAGCGTCTTCCGCAGCTTTCCCTAAGATGATGTGAACAGGCGGCGCTGGTGGCCGAGCTCCGCGCTCTCATAATCTGGCTCTGTGCGCGACATGAAAAGCTCCCTTGTGATAAGACGCAATCGGAGCTAAATAAATACGTTATCCGCACCGCGCTGTTTGTTCGGGCAGCGACCGGGAAATCTGCTTAACCCCTTCCTGACGCCCATAAGGAAAAATCAACAGCAAATAAAACAAAGAAACAGTAACATCCTCCCTTATATCGGAGGTAAATCCTGATACATTGTATCGCTCCAGTGAGGTCACAGTTCACGGCTCCTCTCCATCCAATCAGAGGCCTGGAAAAACCAGGGTCACGACCTCCTCACAATTCCAACACATTCCTATCGCTTTCTGGACTGTAAGGACGCGTTCACACGCGGAAGATTTTATTGCGGAAACTTCCTGCTGCTGAGAATCAGTTCCATCCATTTGAAAGCGGCGGCAGAATCCACGTGCTTTGCGCGAAAACAATCCCATTCAGACGGATGGAAAGGATTTTCAGTCGCAGAAATTTTCTGCAACAAAAGACTGAAAAATATCAAAGCAAATCTGGACATGGAAGGAAAAGGAAGCAACGGATCCGAGCGAACAGCATCCGGAACGATTCAGGGCCTCCCAAAAATGTATCCACAGACGCACTATGAATGATACAGGTGCAAGAAAAAGTAAGTGAACCCCTGCATTGGTTACTGATATAATGTGGTCACAATCATAGGCAAATACAATGTAGCTAAACTGATAAGGAGCTGCAGGGTTCACGTCTGTTACTGTTAATGAGTTCTCCAAAAGGAGATGAAATCGGAATTGTGGGTTTGACCATAAACTGAAGGCACACGAAGCCTGGTGACCGACAAATCTGTGGCCGCTGCCTGGAGGGAGAAGCTTTCAGCGTCCAGCAGTCCACGGTTAGGAAAATTATAGATGGAGAGGATTCAGAAAGGCGGCTTCTCTTCTAGGAACGAGAGCAGACGGTCCCGAAAGAGGAGAGAAAACCCAAGGATAACAGCAAAAGATCCACAGGAGACCCTGCAAACTGCAGAATCCTCTGCTCGAGTGCTGCTGGACCAGGGATCAGCAACCGTCAGCTGCGAAATTACAGTCATGGCCAAAAGTTTTGAGAATGACACAAATATTAGTTTTCACAAAGTTTGCTGCTAAACTGCTTTTAGATCTTTGTTTCAGTTGTTTCTGTGATGTAGTGAAATATAATTACATGCACTTCATACGTTTCAAAGGCTTTTATCGACAATTACATGACATTGATGCAAAGAGTCAGTATTTGCAGTGTTGGGCCTTCTTTTTCAGGACCTCTGCAATCCGACTGCGCATGCTCTCAATCACCTTCTGGGCCAATTCCTGACTGATACAACCCATTCTTTCATCATCACTTCTTGGAGTTTGTCAGAATTAGTGGGTTTTTGTTTGTCCACCCGCCTCTTGAGGATTGACCACAAGTTCTCAATGGGATTAAGATCTGGGGAGTTTCCAGGCCATGGACCCAAAATGTCAACGTTTTGGTCCCCGAGCCTCTTAGTTATCACTTTTGCCTTATGGCACGGTGCTCCATCGTGCTGGAAAATGCATTGTTCTTCACCAAACTGTTGTTGGATTGTTGGAAGAAGTTGCTGTTGGAGGGTGTTTTGGTGCCATTCTTTATTCATGGCTGTGTTTTCTGTGAGTGAGCCCACTCCCTTGGATGAGAAGCCACCCCACACATGAATGGTCTCAGGATGCTTTACTGTTGGCATGACACAGGACTGATGGTAGCGCTCACCTTTTCTTCTCCGGACAAGCCTTTTTCCAGATGCCCCAAACAATCGGAAAGAGGCTTCATCGGAGAATATGACTTTGCCCCAGTCCTCAGCAGTCCATTCACCATACTTTCTGCAGAAGATCAATCTGTCCCTGATGGTTTTTTTGGAGAGAAGTGGCTTCTTTGCTGCCCTTCTTGACACCAGGCCATCTTCCAAAAGTCTTGGCCTCACTGTGCGTGCAGATGCGCTCACACCTGCCTGCTGCCATTCCTGAGCAAGCTCTGCACTGGTGGCACTCCGATCCCGCAGCTGAATCCTCTTTAGGAGACGATCCTGGCGCTTGCTGGACTTTCTTGGACGCCCTGAAGCCTTCTTAACAAGAATTCAACCTCTTTCCTTGAAGTTCTTGATGATCTTATAAATTGTTGATTGAGGTGCAATCTTCGTAGCCACAATATCCTTGCCTGTGAAGCCATTTTTATGCAACGCAATGATGGCTGCACGCGTTTCTTTGCAGGTCACCATGGTTAACAATGGAAGAACAATGATTTCAAGCATCACCCTCCTTTTAACATGTCAAGTCTGCCATTTTAACCCAATCAGCCTGACATAATGATCTCCAGCCTTGTGCTCGTCAACATTCTCACCTGAGTTAACAAGACGATTACTGAAATGATCTCAGCAGGTCCTTTAATGACAGCAATGAAATGCAGTGGAAAGTTTTTTTTGGCATTAAGTTAATTTTCATGGCAAAGAAGGACTATGCAATTCATCTGATCACTCTTCATAACATTCTGGAGTAGATGCAAATTACTGTTATAAAAACTTAAAGGGTTTCTATCACTTCGTTTCACCTATTTAGCTTTCAGACACTAGCGATCCGCTAGTGTCTGCTTTATCTAACCATCCTAATATAAGAGCTTATTGTCCTGCCGTTTAGCTAAAAAAATAACTTATATAGATATGCAAATGAGCCTCTAGGTGCTATGGGGGCGTGATTAGCACCTAGAGGCTCCGTCTACCTTAACAAACTGCCGCCGCCCAGCGCGTCCCTCCAGCCCGCCCATCTCCTCCGGAATGCGATGCTCCTCGTATTCGGCGCATGCGCAGTGAATGTCTGATCGCTTCCCTGCTCAGACATCTCCACTGCGCCTGCGCCGATGACGTCATAGTGCTCCGAGGAACAGGCGCAGTGGAGATGTCTGAGCAGGGAAGCGATCAGACATTCACTGCGCATGCGCCGAATACGAGGAGCATCGCATTCCGGAGGAGATGGGCGGGCTGGAGGGACGCGCTGGGCGGCGGCAGTTTGTTAAGGTAGACGGAGCCTCTAGGTGCTAATCACGCCCCCATAGCACCTAGAGGCTCATTTGCATATCTATATAAGTTATTTTTTTAGCTAAACGGCAGGACAATAAGCTCTTATATTAGGATGGTTAGATAAAGCAGACACTAGCGGATCGCTAGTGTCTGAAAGCTAAATAGGTGAAACAAAGTGATAGAAACCCTTTAAGCAGCAACTTTTCCAATTTCCAATATTTATGTAATTCTCAAAACTTTTGGCCACGACTGTACACTGCAGCAGGGGAACTGAAGTACTTTTTGTAGAGGTCCATTTACCTGAGTTTGTGGTGTGCACAATAAGCCACGTCTCTAATCCCATCCAATCCCCTCTGCGCCCCTCACACAGTAATTGTGCCCAAACACAACAAAAATGTCCCCTTAGTGCCACCTACAATATTGATGTGACTTCCCACACAGTATGATGCCCCTTTAATACCCCCCCCCCCAGAGTAGGATGCCCCTAAATGCATGTCCACTAGGATGTCCCCCACACAGTATGATGTGCCCTTAAGTGGCCCAAAACAGGTGTGATGCCCCCTATTACCTCTAGTTTAAATAGTCATCTACCCCCCCCCCCCCCCCCCCCCCCACTTCTCCATTACTCGTCAGTTGTTCAGCACTGGCAGTGCCTGCTGCGCGGAGCCAAGGATAGCACAGCACGGTGCAAGCTCGTAGATATGCCCCCTTACACTAGATATGCCCCTTTAGTGCCCCTCATAGTAGTTATGCCTTTATTGCCCTCTCACCGGAGCTATGACCACTTAGTGCACCAATAGCGATGCCGTTTTAATAAATAAACACCACTTACCGAGCGCCCACTCTGCCGATGAAGGTTGCACATCCTCCTGCTTCACCATGTACCTGTAAGTGCGAGCTCAGGATGTGCAGACACCCAGGGGTCCGCCTGTTCAGTGCCCTGCACTACATGATAAGTCCTCCTGCCCACCCTCTGTCCCTCTCTGTCTTCTCCTGAACAATCTTCTGAGGTGATTTATGATCAAAGGTCAGTAACAAAAACATTCGTATCAAAGGTGTCCATGACCTTTAAGGAGACTGGAGGCTCAGGGATTGGTTCCAGGGGAGATCATGAGGCCCATCCTGACCCTGGTGCACCCTCAGGCCCATCCTGACCCTGGTGCACCCTCAGGCCCATCCTGACCCTGGTGCACCCGCAGGCCCATCCTGACCCTGGTGCACCCGCAGGCCCGTCCTGACCCTGGTGCACCCTGAGGCCCGTCCTGACCCTGGTGCACCCTCAGGCCCGTCCTGACCTTGGTGCACCCGCAGGCCCATCCTGACCCTGGTGCACCCTGAGGCCCGTCCTGACCCTGGTGCACCCTCAGGCCCATCCTGACCCTGGTGCACCCGCAGGCCCATCCTGACCCTGGTGCACCCTGAGGCCCGTCCTGACTCTGGTGCACCCTCAGGCCCGTCCTGACCCTGGTGCACCCTCAGGCCCGTCCTGACCCTGGTGCACCCTCAGGCCCATCCTGACCCTGCTGCACCCTCAGGCCCGTCCTGACTCTGGTGCACCCTCAGGCCCGTCCTGACCCTGGTGCACCCTCAGGCCCGTACTGAACCTGGTGCACCCTCAGGCCCGTCCTGAACATCGCAGCCGTGATCAGTGTCATTACAAGCTGCTTTACGGCAGCCACATGGATCTTAGGAACCTGTAATGGAAGATGACTCCAGATTGCATCTATAGAAAAGGTAGCGGGCATGCTCGGAGACCTGTTCAGAGGTCATTGAGCAGGGAGGGGGAAGAGGTGTGCTGTTATATCCGCAGGATCAACCCTATTACACAAGGTATACTGCCTGCTAGGGGTGATCCTGCTGAACAAAATGACACCTGTCTTGTGAAAATCGTTTCAGGATTTAGAAGGAAAAAATACTTTTATCATTTATGCAAATTAGAGCTTCAGTGCACCAAGGGGCAGGGCCTGGCTTCTTTCTGCTTTATAGTGCTGGCCACGCTCCTCGGCGCACTGAAACCCTCATTTGCATAAATAATAAAGATGGGTGTCAGTTTAATCAGCAGGATCAACCCTAGCTGGCAGTATACCTGGCGTAATACGGTGGATCCATTCCTGCTAACAGGTGGACCATTTACTAGTGATACATTCCAGTACACAATGTAGCAAGTCCTCAGCTCTGTTAGGTCAGGATAGAATTTCTGCCTTTACAGTTTTCCCGTTCACAGAGAGCAAGCAGAGATCTTGAAAATGCTGAGGAATTTAGACAGAAGGTCTATCAGATATTTGCAGACCTTGCCATGATACATGTAAAGGTGGAAGATCCCTTTAAGGCCAGAGCGACGCTGACTCGTCTGTGTTGGTCCCTGGTTTTTGCGGACGCCTTTACTCGCGTTGGACGTTCGAAGACGAATAAACGCCTCAGAATCCATAAACTTCAGCTGTTCAGGTCTTTTTCCTGTTTTACCAAACTTGCTCCATAAACCTGAAGATTCCTGAGAGCGTCAGCGTTTTGGGGCGGACGTGCGTCTTCTTCCTCCGCAGCGCAGGATGCAGCAACATAAATAGACATAAAATCCCCATAAAAAAGCCTGAAATACGGCGGGCAATTAAAATGCAGAAAAATGGAGAGAAAATTTGCTGTTTTGTTTTATCTTTACTGCCGCGAAGTGGAGCCCGAACCGTGATTTATTGCGTGTTGTCTCCAGAAGAAAAGCGCACAGATGGAGGCACCTAATTACCGCCGCCTCCGAGCGCCTCGCAGACGCCATAAAACATTATACCTGAGACGAGAGTGCATGTTAAACACCTGAACCCCTGGAAGTGGGAGGTGAGGTGCCAGTCCATCACCACCGCTGGAGCAGGACCCCATGAGATTCTGAGTATTGGATAATAGTAGGATTACAACCCCCATCATCACCATCGGAAGTGAATGTAAATGAGTCAGTGTCAAAGAGGAGAGAAGACATAGGGATTCTGAGCCCCGAAGTCTTCAGAAAATTCAAATTTACCAAATTTGTTCTATAAAATACACCAGTCACATCCAGAGCTGCATTAACATTTCTACTCTGCACTAGTGGTGGTGACTGTATAATCTGTATGTAGTGAGCTCCCTCTAGTGGTGGCTGTATAATCTGTATGTAGTGAGCTCCCTCTAGTGATGACTATAATCTGTATGTAGTGAGCTCCCCCTAGTGGTGACTGTATAATCTGTATGTAGTGAGCTCCCTCTAGTGGTGGCTGTATAATCTGTATGTAGTGAGCTCCCTCTAGTGGTGGCTGTATAATATGTATGTAGTGAGCTCCCTCTAGTGGTGACTGTATAACCTGTATGTAGTGAGCTCCCTCTAGTGGTGGCTGTATAATCTGTATGTAGTGAGCTCCCTCTAGTGGTGGCTGTATAATCTGTATGTAGTGAGCTCCCTCTAGTGGTGGCTGTATAATCTGTATGTAGTGAGCTCCCTCTAGTGGTGGCTGTATAATCTGTATGTAGTGAGCTCCCTCTAGTGGTGGCTGTATATTCTGTATGTAGTGAGCTCCCTCTAGTGGTGGCTGTATAATCTGTATGTAGTGAGCTCCCTCTAGTGGTGGCTGTATAATCTGTATGTAGTGAGCTCCCTCTAGTGGTGGCTGTATAATCTGCATGTAGTGAGCTCCCTCTAGTGGAGGCTGCATAATCTGTATATAGTGAGCTCCCTCTAGTGGTGACTGTATAATCTGTATGTAGCGAGCTCCCTCTAGTGGTGGCTGTATAATCTGTATGTAGTGAGCTCCCTCTAGTGGTGACTGTATAATCTGTATGTAGTGAGCTCCCCCTAGTGGTGGCTGTATAATCTGTATGTAGCGAGCTCCCTCTAGTGGTGGCTGTATGATCTGTATGTAGTGAGCTCCCTCTAGTGGTGGTTGTATAATCTGTATGTAGTGAGCTCCCCCTAGTAGTGGCTGTATAATCTGTATGTAGTGAGCTCCCTCTAGTGGTGGCTGTATAATCTGTATGTAGTGAGCTCCCTCTATTGGTGATTGGATAATCTGTAAATAGTGAGCTCCCCCTAGTGGTGACTGTATAATCTGTATGTAGTAAACTCCCTCTAGTGGTGGCTGTATAATCTGTATGTAGTAAACTCCCTCTAGTGGTGGCTGTATAATCTGTATGTAGTAAGCTCCTCCTAGTGGTGGCCGTATAATCTGTATGTAGTGAGCTCCCCCTAGTGGTGGCTGTATAATCTGTATGTAGTGAGCTCCCCTAGTGGTGGCTGTATAATCTGTATGCAGTGAGCTCCCTCTAGTGGTGACTGTATAATCTGTATGTAGTGAGCTCCCTCTAGTGGTGACTGTATAATCTGTATGTAGTAAGCTCCCTCTAGTGGTGGCTGTATAATCTGTATGTAGTGAGCCCTCTCTAGTGGTGACTGTATAATCTGTATGCAGTGAGCTCCCTCTAGTGGTGGCTGTATAATCTGTATGTAGTGAGCTCCCTCTAGTAATGACTGTATAATTTGTATGTAGTGAGCTGCCTCTATTGGTGGCTGTATAATCTGTATGTAGTGAGCTCCTCCTAGTGGTGGCTGTATAGTCTGTATGTAGTGAGCTCCCTCTAGTGGTGACTGTATAAACTGTATGTAGTGAGCTCCCTCTAGTGGTGGCTGTATAATCTGTATGTAGTGAGCTCCCTCTAGTGATGACTGTATAATCTGTATGTAGTGAGCTCCCTCTAGTGGTGGATGTATAATCTGTATGGAGTGAGCACCCTCTAGTGGTGGCTGTATAATCTGTATGTAGTGAGCTCCCTCTAGTGGAGGCTGTATCATCTGTATGTAGTGAGCTCCCTCTAGTGGTGGCTGTGTAATCTGTATGTAGTGAGCTCCCTCTAGTGGTGAATGTATAATCTGTATGTAGTGAGCTCCCTCTAGTGGTGGCTGTATCATCTGTATGTAGTGAGCTCCCTCTAGTGGTGGCTGTGTAATCTGTATGTAGTGAGCTCCCTCTAGTGGTGACTGTATAATCTGTTTGTAGTGAGCACCCTCTAGTGGAGGCTGTATAATCTGTATGTAGTGAGCTCCCTCTAGTGGTGACTGTATAATCTGTATGTAGTGAGCTCCCTCTAGTGGTGGCTGTAAATTCTGTATACAGTGAGTTCCCTCTAGTGGTGGCTGTATAATCTGTATGTAGTGAGCTCCCTCTAGTGGAGGCTGTATAATCTGTATGTAGTGAGCTCCCTCTAGTGGAGGCTGTATAATCTGTATGTAGTGAGCTCCCTCTAGTGGTGGCTGTATAATCTGTATGTAGTGAGCTCCCTCTAGTGGTGGCTGTGTAATCTGTATGTAGTGAGCTCCCTCTAGTGGTGGCTGTATAATCTGTATGTAGTGAGCTCCCTCTAGTGGTGGCTGTATAATCTGTATGTAGTGAGCTCCCTCTAGTGGTGACTGTATAATCTGTTTGTAGTGAGTACCCTCTAGTGGAGGCTGTATAATCTGTATGTAGTGAGCTCCCTCTAGTGGTGACTGTATAATCTGTAAGTAGTGAGCTCTCTTTAGTGGTGGCTGTATAATCTGTATGTAGTGAGCTCCCTCTAGTGGTGGCTATATAATCTGTATGTAGTGAGCTCCCTCTAGTGGTGGCTGTATAATCTGTATGTAGTGAGCTCCCTCTAGTGGTGGCTGTAAATTCTGTATACAGTGAGTTCCCTCTAGTGGTGGCTGTATAATCTGTATGTAGTGAGCTCCCTCTAGTGGTGGCTGTATAATCTGTATGTAGTGAGCTCCCTCTAGTGGTGGCTGTATAATCTGTATCTAGTGAGCTCCCTCTAGTGGTGACTGTACAGAATCTTGCAAGGATGTTTTGAAAGTGAGAGTAGATTAGGATAAGGCGGTAATATTTCTTTTTTTTTAATTTATATTAATACTGTGATCAGTGGCGCCTCCTGTTATGATTTCATTTCTCTGCCTCCTCGTCGATGAATAGCGGCCCAGACACCGGCACTGGTAAAACCAGCATCCCACCAATTCTAATAAAGAGGGATTTTCCGTCCTCTAGCAGCAAGGTCTCCATCTTCTTTGCTGTCTCTGTTACTTGGTTGCTCTGCTCCAGCATCTGCAAATAAGAAATCTACAATAGAGAGATAATTGGGAGATTGTGGCCCCTGCTGGACATCATAATCTGTATTCTATGACTGTGGGGCCCCTGTTAATCTAGAAACTTTCCTGACCATCATCATTCTGCAAAATTGACCATAAAATTATTACCAAAAAAACTGACAACCAATGCCGGAGTAATGAGAGACAGCAGATCAGAAAATAACTACACCAAAGAAACTTCAGGGACATATAAGTAAGAAGGGAAGCAAAGTCAGACACTGACCATAGAGCCATGTTCACATGACAAAGATTTACAAATCTATGATAAATACCTGCAGCTGAAAGATGGACTGCACCAGTGGTTCCAAGCACTGATAAACCACATTTTAATTCTGCTGGTGCAGACACCGTGTACAGACATTACTTATCCTGTACTGATCCTGAGTTACATCCTGTATTATACTCCAGAGCTGCACTCACTATTCTGCTGGTGCAGTCACTGTGTACATACATTACTTATCCTGTACTGATCCTGAGTTACATCCTGTATTATACTCCAGAGCTGCACTCACTATTCTGCTGGTGCAGTCACTGTGTACATACATTACTTATCCTGGACTGATCCTGAGTAGCATCCTGTATTATACTCCAGAGCTGCACTCACTATTCTGCTGGTGCAGTCACTGTGTACATACATTACTTATCCTGTACTGATCCTGAGTAACATCCTGTATTATACTCCAGAGCAGCACTCATTATTCTGCTTGTGCAGTCACTGTGTATATACATTACTTATCCTGAGTTACATCCTGTATTATACTCCAGAGCTGCGCTCACTATTCTGCTGGTGCAGTCACTGTGTACATACATTACTTATCCTGTACTGGTCCTGAGTTACATCCTGTATTATACTCCAGAGCTGCACTCACTATTCTGCTGGTGCAGTCACTGTGTACATACATTACTTATCCTGTACTGATCCCGAGTTACATCCTGTATTATACTCCAGAGCTGCACTCACTATTCTGCAGGTGCAGTCACTGTGTACATACATTACTTATCCTGTACTGATCCTGAGTTACATCCTGTATTATACTCCAGAGCTGCACTCACTATTCTGCTGGTGCAGTCACTGAGTACATACATTACTTATCCTGTACTGATCCTGAGTTACATCCTGTATTATACTCCAGAGCTGCACTCACTATTCTGCTGGTGCAGTCACTGTGTACATACATTACTTATCCTGTACTGATCCTGAGTTACATCCTGTATTATACTCCAGAGCTGCACTCACTATTCTGCTGGTGCAGTCACTGTGTACATACATTACTTATCCTGGACTGATCCTGAGTAGCATCCTGTATTATACTCCAGAGCTGCACTCACTATTCTGCTGGTGCAGTCACTGTGTACATACATTACTTATCCTGTACTGATCCTGAGTAACATCCTGTATTATACTCCAGAGCAGCACTCATTATTCTGCTTGTGCAGTCACTGTGTATATACATTACTTATCCTGTACTGATCCTGAGTTACATCCTGTATTATACTCCAGAGCTGCGCTCACTATTCTGCTGGTGCAGTCACTGTGTACATACATTACTTATCCTGTACTGGTCCTGAGTTACATCCTGTATTATACTCCAGAGCTGCACTCACTATTCTGCTGGTGCAGTCACTGTGTACATACATTACTTATCCTGTACTGATCCCGAGTTACATCCTGTATTATACTCCAGAGCTGCACTCACTATTCTGCAGGTGCAGTCACTGTGTACATACATTACTTATCCTGTACTGATCCTGAGTTACATCCTGTATTATACTCCAGAGCTGCACTCACTATTCTGCTGGTGCAGTCACTGAGTACATACATTACTTATCCTGTACTGATCCTGAGTTACATCCTGTATTATACTCCAGAGCTGCACTCACTATTCTGCTGGTGCAGTCACTGTGTACATACATTACTTATCCTGTACTGATCCTGAGTTACATCCTGTATTATACTCCAGAGCTGCACTCACTATTCTGCTGGTGCAGTCACTGTGTACATACATTACTTATCCTGTACTGATCCTGAGTAACATCCTGTATTATACTCCAGAGCAGCACTCATTATTCTGCTTGTGCAGTCACTGTGTACATACATTACTTATCCTGTACTGATCCTGAGTTACATCCTGTATTATACCCCAGAGCTGCACTCACTATTCTGCTGGTGCAGTCACTGTGTATATACATTACTTATCCTGTACTGATCCTGAGTTACATCCTGTATTATACTCCAGAGCTGCGCTCACTATTCTGCTGGTGCAGTCACTGTGTACATACATTACTTATCCTGTACTGGTCCTGAGTTACATCCTGTATTATACTCCAGAGCTGCACTCACTATTCTGCTGGTGCAGTCACTGTGTACATACATTACTTATCCTGTACTGATCCTGAGTTACCTTCTGTATTATACTCCAGAGCTGCACTCACTATTCTGCTGGTGCAGTCACTGTGTACATACATTACTTATCCTGTACTGATCCTGAGTTACATCCTGTATTATACTCCAGAGCTGCACTCACTATTCTGCTGGTGCAGTCACTGTGTACATACATTACTTATACTGTACTGATACTGGGTTACATCCTGTATTATACCCCAGAGCTGCACTCACTATTCTGCTGGTGCAGTCACTGTGTACATACATTACTTATCCTGTACTGATCCTGAGTTACATCCTGTATTATACTCCAGAGCTGCACTCACTATTCTGCTGGTGCAGTCACTGTGTACATACATTACTTATCCTGTACTAATCCTGAGCTACATCCTGTATTATACTCCAGAGCTGCACTCACTATTCTGCTGGTGCAGTCACTGTGTACATACATTACTTATCCTGTACTGATCCCGAGTTACATCCTGTATTATACTCCAGAGCTGCACTCACTATTCTGCTGGTGCAGTCACTGTGTACATACATTACTTATCCTGTACTGATCCTGAGTTACATCCTGTATTACACTCCAGAGCTGCACTCACTATTCTGCAGGTGCAGTCACTGTGTACATACATTACTTATCCTGTACTGATCCTGAGTTACATCCTGTATTATACTCCAGAGCTGCACTCACTATTCTGCTGGTGCAGTCACTGTGTACATACATTACTTATCCTGTACTGATCCAGAGTTACATCCTGTATTATACTCCAGAGCTGCACTCACTATTCTGCTGGTGCAGTCACTGTGTACATACATTACTTATCCAGTACTGATCCAGAGTTACATCCTGTATTATACTCCAGAGCTGCACTCACTATTCTGCTGGTGCAGTCACTGTGTACATACATTACTTATCCTGTACTGATCCTGAGTTACATCCTGTATTATTCTCCAGAGCTGCACTCACTATTCTGCTGGTGCAGTCACTGTGTACATACATTACTTATCCTGTACTGATCCTGAGTTACATCCTGTATTATTCTCCAGAGCTGCACTCACTATTCTGCTGGTGCAGTCACTGTGTACATACATTACTTATCCTGTACTGATCCAGAGTTACATCCTGTATTATACTCCAGAGCTGCACTCACTATTCTGCTGGTGCAATCACTGTGTACATACATTACTTATCCTGAACTGATCCTGAGTTACATCCTGTATTATACTCCAGAGCTGCACTCACTATTCTGCTGGTGCAGTCACTGTGTACAGACATTACTTATCCTGTACTGATCCTGAGTTACATCCTGTATTATACTCCAGAGCTGCACTCACTATTCTGCTGGTGCAGTCACTGTGTACATACATTACTTATCCTGTACTGATCCTGAGTTACATCCTGTATTATACTCCAGAGCTGCACTCACTATTCTGCTGGTGCAGTCACTGTGTACATACATTACTTATCCTGTACTGATCCTGAGTTACATCCTGTATTATACTCCAGAGCTGCACTCACTATTCTGCTGGTGCAGTCACTGTGTACATACATTACTTATCCTGTACTGATCCTGAGTTACATCCTGTATTATACTCCAGAGCTGCACTCACTATTCCGCATGTTTATGTATATATATTTACAATGTATCTGTGTGAAGTAATTATGTTGGATTCACTGAAAAATATTTGGTCATGAGATTGTACTGAAATCAAAAAGTGACACTTCCTAAATTTACGGTTAAAAGGAAAACTTTATTAAAGACTTGTATAAAAGCACGAGGTTCATGTGCTAGTAAACTGGAATTCCGTACTCTACGCGTTTCTTCGCCCCTATCGACTCCATTACAGATTAAGTGACTGTCAGAAAATGATCCTTCCTGTTTTGCCTGGTGCTCCTGATGAAGTGTCCCGCTGATAGGGGCATAGAAATGCGTAGCGCACATGTAGGGCGTTTTACTCTGACGTAGTATGTTGCGGCTGTAATAAGTAGTGTAGAGAATCAGTTTAGTAGCCCGCACGAGACTAGCGCTCCGTCTGAACAAGGTGCTGGGCTTTGTAACTGGTTGTATTTTCCCTGTTACCTTTGGCACATCTCTAGTCAGGTCTACATTGGACTGATACAAATGACATGCCCCATCCTGATTTTAGGGTTTCGGTGATTATACGGCTGTGGTTGTGATACCTGGCGAATGCTTTCCAGGTTATAGAAGTAACGTATGACACGGATACTATTCGTGGTGCTCACGGTGGGACAGATAATAAGGTCCAGTGAGTTCACAAACTACCACTAATCTTTCTGGGAAGTGGTTCAGGGCAGAGATACTGTAGCGGACATGGGTATTGCGACTATCTCTCAGCATACCTACTGCCCTGACCCTTCATAGTGCTATTCGGACTGTGGATAGCACCTTACACGGCCCCAAATTGGCGCTTTCCCCTTTCTGCCTAGTCCTAGTAAGGGCAGATGAACCTCGTGTATTTATACCAGTCTTAATGAAGTTTTCCTTTTAGCCGTACATTTAGGCAGCGACACCTGAAGTAATTATGTTGCAACATTTTGTGTCTTCTGCTTTCCTCGTTTCTTTGGTGATCGCCCCGTTTCTTATCTAAGGTATAAACCCCTGATTTGCCGCTGAACCCCCACAACTCACTGGATAATCCACAGATGGGAAGATGTGGGACGGTTTGTTCTTCTTTTTGGGTCCAGCGGGTCTTTGGAATTTAAGTTCATTTCTTAGTAGAGACTGAGGAGGCGACGAACCAAAGATGGAGTCCAGAGCTGAGAAGAAGACAGTGACATTTACACAGATCACGTGACATGTATATTGGGGTGCACCTCTGACACTCGGTCACTGGATAATACAATTTGTGGTACAGAGCCGCGGTACTGGATTGTGAGAGTTGGCGTACAGTATGACATTTGGGGTACAGCAATGACATGTGGGGTACTGGATAATATTGGGGTCCAGATGGTTTGGTGCTTCTCTACTGTGTTGGGTGATTTGGTGAATTACTGGGGTTCTATTCGTGGTGTCAGTCTGATGGTTCCTGGCTGACAGCAGGATTGTGCAGTTTGTCATTACAATCCTCTATATAACGGCTCGGATGTGGGTGGGGCTCGGATGTGGGTGGGCCTGGGATGTGGGCGGGACCTTCCTTTTGATACTTTGTATCAGGCTCTATCCATCAAATATTTTGTTACAGTCAGAAGTCACAAGAAAATCATAGAGAGACCATGTGACGGGGAGAGGTCATGTGGCGGGGAGAAGTCATATGACGCGGATAGATCATGTGACAGGGAGAGGTCATGTGACGGGGAGAGGTCATATGAAGCAGATAGGTCATGTGATGGGGAGAGGTCATGTGACGGGGAGAGGTCATATGAAGCAGATAGGTCATGTGACGGGGAGAGGTCATGTGACGGGGAGAGGTCATATGCCACAGATAGGTCATGTGAAAGGGAGAGGTCATGTGACGGGGAGAAGTCATGTGAAGGATGACCACCTCCATAAAGGAGAATGAGACTCTCCAGTGGATGATGACTACATCCTGCAGACCCTTTTGCATGGTGGTCCATTGTCCGTGGCTGGATGTATTTGTCTGCCCACCAGTATCACTCCCAACCTTCCTGTGGCCAGCGAAGCGCAATGATGAGAGTTTGGAATGGAGGGAAGTTGTAATAACTGAGAATAGAATTCCAGTGTCACGTCTTACTTACAGGCTGAGGTTTCCTCCTCCTCAGTTACCTCTTCTCTACTCAAATAGAAATCCTCAAGCGGTTGGTCAGACGCGTCATAGAACCTCTCGTGCTCCTCCTCCTCGCCACGCGGAGGAATCCCCTCCCTCGCTGACATCGCGACACTCAGGGGTGGACTGTCTCTTTCAAATTTAACACAAATGTAAAGAGAATGAATTCAGGACATCTAAAGGGCCTCATGATTGTTAAGATCTCTGCATGCTGTGAATAAATGGCGACAGTTTCTATTTAAATACTGAAAAATCTGTAGTGAACATGTGTCCCCCCCTCCTAATCTGTACTTAGCTGCATTGCAAGAGAGAAGAGACTGCTGCTCAATCCCTCCCATGCTCATGTGCAGGGGCCCCACTCTACCGGGGCCCCATAGTATGTAATGGACCAGCATCTATATTATATACTCACAAGTACATGTAACGTAACGCTGAGTACCAGCCAACCAGACGACAGCAAAATAAAACCCCCATTATCCGATGTACCCCCAATAACACGTCACCTACCTCTGCTAATCCTCCATGACCAGCGCCAGCAGCACACGGACCTCAGTGTCCAATCACAGCAGACGATGTCATAAAAAGCTAGTGACATCATCATATTCCAGGGGAATTAAAGCTGTAACCAAGGATTAACAATGTGAGGTGTGTACAGAGTGACTGCACCAGCAGAATAGTGAGTGCAGCTCTGGAGTATAATACAGAATGTAACTCAGGATCAGTACAGGATAAGTAATGTATGTACACAGTGACTGCACCAGCAGAATAGTGAGTGCAGCTCTGGAGTATAATACAGGATGTAACTCAGGATCAGTACAGGATAAAGTAATGTATGTACACAGTGACTGCACCAGCAGAATAGTGAGTGCAGCTCTGGAGTGTAATACAGGATGTAACTCAGGATCAGTACAGGATAAGTAATGTATGTACACAGTGACTGCACCAGCAGAATACTGAGTGCAGCTCTGGAGTATAATACAGGATGTAACTCAGGATCAGTACAGGATAAGTAATGTATGTACACAGTGACTGCACCAGCAGAATAGTGAGTGCAGCTCTGGAGTATAATACAGGATGTAACTCAGGATCAGTACAGGATAAGTAATATATGTACACAGTGACTGCACCAGCAGAATAGTGAGTGCAGCTCTGGAGTATAATACAGGATGTAACTCAGGATCAGTACAGGATAAGTAATGTATGTACACAGTGACTGCACCAGCAGAATAGTGAGTGCAGCTCTGGAGTATAATACAGGATGTAACTATGATCAGTACCGGATAAGTAATGTATGTACACAGTGACTGCACCAGCAGAGTAGTGAGTGCAGCTCTGGAGTATAATACAGGATGTAACTCAGGATCAGTACAGGATAAGTAATGTATGTACACAGTGACTGCACCAGCAGAATAGTGAGTGCAGCTCTGGAGTATAATACAGGATGTAACTCAGGATCAGTACAGGATAAGTAATGTATGTACACAGTGACTGCACCAGCAGAATAGTGAGTGCAGCTCTGGAGTATAATACAGGATGTAACTATGGATCAGTACAGGATAAGTAATGTATGTACACAGTGACTGCACCAGCAGAGTAGTGAGTGCAGCTCTGGAGTATAATACAGGATGTAACTCAGGATCAGTACAGGATAAGTAATGTATGTATACAGTGACTGCACCAGCAGAATAGTGAGTGCAGCTCTGGAGTATAATAAAGGATGTAACTCAGGATCAGTACAGGATAAGTAATGTATGTACACAGTGACTGCACCAGCAGAATAGTGAGTGCAGCTCTGGAGTATAATACAGGATGTAACTCAGGATCAGTACAGGATAAGTAATGTATGTACACAGTGACTGCACCAGCAGAATAGTGAGTGCAGCTCTGGAGTATAATACAGGATGTAACTCAGGATCAGTACAGGATAAGTAATGTATGTACACAGTGACTGCACCAGCAGAATAGTGAGTGCAGCTCTGGAGTATAATACAGGATGTAACTCAGGATCAGTACAGGATAAGTAATGTATGTACACAGTGACTGCACCAGCAGAATAGTGAGTGCAGCTCTAGGGTATAATACAGGGTGTAACTCAGGATCAGTATAGATAATTAATGTATGTACACAGTGACTGCACCAGGGGAATAGTGAGTGTAGCTCTGGAGAATAATACAGGATGTAACTCAGGATCAGTACAGGATAAGTAATGTATGTACACAGTGACTGCACCAGCAGAATAGTGAGTGCAGCTCTGGAGTATAATACAGGATGTAACTCAGGATCAGTACAGGATAAGTAATGTATGTACACAGTGACTGCACCAGCAGAATAGTGAGTGCAGCTCTGGAGTATAATACAGGATGTAACTCAGGATCAGTACAGGATAAGTAATGTATGTACACAGTGACTGCACCAGCAGAATAGTGAGTGCAGCTCTAGGGTATAATACAGGGTGTAACTCAGGATCAGTATAGATAAGTAATGTATGTACACAGTGACTGCACCAGGGGAATAGTGAGTGCAGCTCTGGAGTATATTACAGGATGTGACTCAGGATCAGTACAGGATAAGTAATGTATGTACACAGTGACTGCACCAGCAGAATAGTGAGTGCAGCTTTGGAGTATAATACAGGCTGTAACTCAGGATCAGTACAGGATAAGTAATGTATGTACACAGTCACTGCACCAGCAGAATAGTGAGTGCAGCTCTGGAGTATAATACAGGGTGTAACTCAGGATCAGTACAGGATAAGTAATGTATGTACACAGTGACTGCACCAGCAGAATAGTGAGTGCAGCTCTGGAGTATAATACAGGATGTAACTCAGGATCAGTACAGGATAAGTAATGTATGTACACAGTGACTGCACCAGGGGAATAGTGAGTGCAGCTCTGGAGTATATTACAGGATGTGACTCAGGATCAGTACAGGATAAGTAATGTATGTACACAGTGACTGCACAGCAGAATAGTGAGTGCAGCTCTGGAGTATAATACAGGATGTAACTCAGGATCAGTACAGGATAAGTAATGTATGTACACAGTGACTGCACCAGCAGAATAGTGAGTGCAGCTCTGGAGTATAATACAGGATGTAACTTAATGATTTTCCTATTTCATGACGTAAAGTCATAGTTTTATTAAAGACACGGAGGCGAGTATTGCTTACTCCTTCTTTACTTCCACCAATAGCAGCAAAGGAGAAATTAACATAATCAAAACAATAAAGGCCCCTCCCCTAACAGATCCTATAATAAGCAGTGTCCTCTTTATATCTTCCTCTTTCTTTGAATCCACGACACCAACCGCCAAACCATAACCGAAAACGAACCGAACTGGAACTGGTTCCGACACCGACCATTCTTGTCCCTCCAACTGAAGAACTCAAGCCAACATGGCTAACCTCTCAGGAAACCTGGAACAACACGGAATTCCATCTGCCAAGGAGTTTTCAACCTGAAACAGAACAAATAATATAGCCAGTGTAAACACATGGGTACAAATGCGCAATCTCGACCCTATAACGGTCGTACATCAAAAAGGTCGCTGAAACAGAACCATAATAAACCTTAATGGTAAAAACATCATAAATACCAACAGAGACAGTGTAATAGTCCATAATAATACCATAACAGTAATAACAATAGGGGGGGCAGGAGAAACCTAGGGCGGGCAATACTCGCCTCCGTGTCTTTAATAAAACTATGACTTTACGTCATGAAATAGGAAAATCATTAAGTTTTACATCAAGACACGGAGGCTTCGTATTGCAAGTTCAAAGCTGCTCAATAATAGCTGAAAACACATGAGGGGTCGGACGGAAATAAAATTCTGTGAACGTCGTGGCCCTAGACCAGTCAGCCAGACGCAGAATGTCCTCCAAACGAGCCCCCGAAACTGCCAGGGCAGTGGCAGACGCGCCCCTGGCCGAGTGAGCGGTAAAGATCGTCGTATCAATCCCAGAAAGGGACATGACCCACTTCATCCAACGCGCCAAAGTGGGACTGGTCACCGGGCCAAAGGGATGGCGAATAGAGAGGAAAAGCTGCGGAATGTCCGCAGACCGGTGAGACCGAGTGCGCAACTCATATTCCCGTAGACAAGCTACAGGACAGAGCGCCGGAGAAGACGGAAAACTGGGATAGGACACAGACCGAATATTGGTCTTGGTACGCCGCGTGATGTTAAAAGTAACACCCTCGGGAGTAAAGGATCTCGCATCATGATCCAGAGCCCTGACATCAGAGACCCTCTTACAGGAAATCAGGCAAAAAAGGGTCAGCAATTTGGCCGACAGTTGACGGAGGGAAAGAGCCGCGTTGTCGGGCCAGGAAGAGAGGAACGAAAGGACCAGGGAAACATCCCACGTAGTGGTTGAAACGTGGCCGAGGGGAGGCCGAGCCAAGCGTGAGCCACGTAAAAGTCGAGACACCAAAGGGTGGTTGACCAGCCGGAACGCCATCAAATCCCTGATGAGTCGAGGAAATCGCAGAACGGAACAAATTGATGGTCCGATAAGCTTTCCCTGCTTCAAAAAGAGATGTCAGGAATTGCAATAAATGGGTTACAGATGCCGAAACGGGATCCAGGTCCCGTTCCATGCACCAGCTAACCCAAGATCCCCAAGCTGACCGGTAAGATTTTCGGGTGCCGGGAGCCCAAGCGTTGTCCAGGAGGCGTCTAGTTGCCTCCGAAATTCCCTCGACCTCTCCTGGAGTCCTGAGATTCGGCACGCAAGAAGTTGAAGGGAGCCTTCGACCAGCAGGGGATGTGGGGCACCCAGAGGGTCCTGGAGGAGAATCCGTCCGTGTCAGGAGTAGGAGAGGCACATCGACCAGGAGTTCTAGGAGGATCGGGTACCAGGCTTGAGATCCCCAAAAGGGAATCACCACCACCAGTTCCGCCACCTGACGCCGAGTCTGTAGCAACATCCTCGGAATCATGGCAAACGGTGGAAACGCGTAATGTAGGGCTGCAGACCAGTCCTGTAGAAACGCATCCACCGCTTCTGCTTCCGGGTTCCGGCCGCCAGCTGAAGAACTGGGCAGGTGAGTTTTGAGCCGGGAGCAAAAAGGTCTATGGAGCAAGGACCCCAGATGTCCGAGATTGAGGAGAACATTTCCGGATTCAGCCTCCAGTCGCTGCCGGTCCGTGAAGCATCGGGAACTCGATCCGCTTTGTAGTTGTGAAGACCCGGCAGGTACTCCGCTTGAATCATGATTGCCCCTGGACAGACAGTAGGACCAGAACTCCTTCGCAGTCGGGCTAAAGGTGGCAGATTGAGTGCCGCCTAGGTGATTGACGTAACGGATCGCCGACACATTGTCCATGCGTAGACGGATGCATGCATGAGCTATGCCCTTGGTGAAACTCCTGATGGCAAACTAACCCGCTAGAAGTTCCAGAGCGTTTGATGTGAAGATGGGTCTCGGACTCCGACCATCGACCCCCAGCTGGAGATACCCTCGCAGTGTGCACCCCAGCCTTGGAGACTCGCGTCCGACTCTACCGTGAATTCGGTTGGAATCCGAAGATTGCTCTGCCGTTCCAGGCTTCCAAATTGCTCAACCACCAACGAAAGTTCCTCCTGAGCTTCCTGATCCAGAATCACCGCGTCTGCAAATGAGGCCCCGGCACGGAGGTGGGCGATCTTCAGGCGCTGTAAAGCCCGATAATGGAGCGGAGCGGGGAAAAGACTGCCTGGATAGAGGAGGCTAATAGCCAATGATGCGAGCCAGGTGGCGTAGGGATAGGGAGGGAGTTGAGAGAGCATGTCTCAACTCCTTGCGTATCGTCCGCAATTTCTCTGCAGGAAGACTGAGAGATTCCGCGACAGAGTCCCCCGTGAAGCCCAGAAAACTCCATACGTCGAGTCGTTGAGAGGCAGGATTTCTCGAGGTTGAGTAGAAAACCCAGACCCGTCAGAAGATCCGAGGTCCACTGGAGGTGTTGTAGCAGGACGACTGACATTGGTGCATAATGAGGATGTCGTCCAGGTAAATGACAAGACGAACCCCACGGTCCCGCATGCCAAGTCCATGACTGGGCGCAGTACTTGGTGAAGCACCAAGGCGCTGAGGAAAGACCGAACGGTAGGCAAGTGAAGCGCCCACACTTCGCCCTTCCAACAGGAAGCGCAGAAGATCCCTGGAGGAGGAGGCAATCGGGACCGTCAGATAGGCATCCTTGAGGTCCAGCTTCACCATCCAGTCCCCCGGAATCAGCAAGTCCCCGAAGGAGGTGAATCCCCCTGCATCTTGAAGTGGCGGTAGCGCACCACAGAGTTCAGGGCCCGGAGATTTATGACTGGACGCAATTGTCCACCTTTTTTCTGGACTAGAAAAATGTGGCTGAGAACGCCCCTTTGGGTAGGAGGGGCCCTTTCTATCGCATCCTTGTGCAAGAGGGAAAAAAGTTCTACGTCCACTAGCTCCCTGTCGGTAGTGCTAGGGGAGGGGGAGAAAGGACGAGATCTGGCGAAACCCGTAAGTTCTATGTGGAACCCCTGCACAGTGTTTCAGCACCCATGGGTCTGATGTAATGCTGGACCAAACGTGGGAACATAGACGGAGTCTGCCCCCTACACAAGGATGTGAAAGAAGTCCCCACTGGGGAAAGACTTACCGAAAGATTTTCTGTAGTTCGGATTCCCTCTAACCGACCTGGAACGCCATTGGCCCGCCTCTGGCCGGGAAGAACGAGGGAGGATTCCTTTGGTCCTGGAAAGGAGGTCTCTGGTTGAAGGAGCCTCTGCCCGAGCTGCGGGCTTGATAACTGGAGCGGGCCGGACAGACGGCCCCTACTACTGCCCGGCCCCTAGTGGAGACCCGTCCCTGAAATACTCTTTTCATGGAGGACTGGGCTTGTCCAATGCGGTAAACGCTCCAACGTACCTGCTGAGGTCCTTGATGAAGGAATCCCCGAACAGTTGACCCTGAGCATCCTTCCCTGTCTCAGTAAGTGCAGGTTGGCCAATTTTGGGTCAATTTTAAAAAGAATGGCTTTACGCCTTTCAAGGGACAGGAGGAATTGGTGCTGCCCGCAATGCAAATGCTCTTGTATCCAGCCAGTAAGCTCCTCCGGGTCAATCGGAGAGCCGTCCACTCTGGCGATTCGGCCATTTCAAGAGATTTTGGTGAGGGGGCCAAAATGTCGAGGAGCTTGTCCTGGCAGCTCTTAATTGCGGAATCTAACCCTTTACGGGGATTCCAGCCGGTTTTGGGCCAAAAACTGCGTCATCTTTTGATCCACAGATGGCGTTTCACAGACCTTGTTTGGGATTAATGGTCTCGGGCATTCCGCACGGAGCTTGCTGCGCGCCTCTTTGCTGAGAGGACGACGCAACCCCAATGCTCCAGGTAGTCGCTCACATGACGCTACCGGCAACCCACTCCGCCGACCTAGGGTGGTGGAGGGCATCAGGGGTCAATAGTGGGTTGCCAGAAGGATCCACCAGGGTAGAAGCCGTGTTAGGGGTGGTGGTGGATGCTCCCACGGACCCAGATGTGGAAGGCCTAGGGCCTGAGGTACCTGGAAAACTCAGGTTCCATCTCCAACACTCCATCAGAGTGGTCACTTGCCTCCGCATAAGCCTCCATATCAGATTCATTATCAGAATCTATGTCATCAGTTTGTGCTCTAGCACATTTCCACGTTCGCGCCCTTTCTGCCTGGCGCGGTAAGGCTCTTTTGCGCGATCTAAGCGCGCTATCATGGGTGGCTTGGATCACACCAGTCAAAGTCTCCTGGGCAGGAGGTTCAATGGTAGGCTGCGGGCTAGTGGGAGTAGGCATTAGATTAGAGGGGCCAGGAGCATGGGCAGATAAGGCCTGGGATATGGTCTGAGAGATCATTGAGGACATGGAGCCCATGGCCTCTATAATGGCACTAGACACTGTGCGTTGTAGCTCCAGGGCCTGTGCACTCATGGCTGGCAGGCTGGGGTCCCCTGTGGGTGGGGGTGGATTAGGCCCAGAGGGAGAGCGGTCTGAGGACATGATCTCGTTATTAGATAAAATATCTAAGTGCAGAGTGACCGATGGGGGTACCTAGTCTAAAGCCTAAACTGTGGCAGAAGACTAACCTAATCAGGGGTTAATCACCCCAAGCGCCGCAGTGACAGGAGCCGATCCGGAGCCGAGTGGAGCAGCAAGGCACTGGTGAGCGCTCCGAAATCCCGCGAGGACGGGCGGGAGCTCCCAAGATGGCCGCCGAGATCTCGCGAGATCTCGGAGCCGCGGGAAACGACAGAAATATGCCGCCGAAAACCTATGCCGCCGAGACCAGTGGGGAGGAATCAGAGCGGCGACGAAGGGAGTGGGAGAGGAGGGGGGTCAAGGCAACACACCCCAAAAGGAAAGGATTAAACAGGCAAGCGCCGCAGTGGGATAAACGCTGATGAAGTCAGGCAGAGGGGAAAGAGGGGAGGGGGGAACGACCCCCAGATAAAGGCCGCAATAGGTGTATGGGGGATACAGAAGTGCTGTGATAAAATCTCCACAAATGCAGGGAACAGGGAGACCCTGTTAACGGTCAGAACAGTATATATAAATCTACTAGGCAAGTATTAAAACAGCATGCAAAGGCAAAATTGCTTCAAAATCTAAATCACATAATCGAATATATATAACTTAGCTTTGGTGGAGCAGCAAAGAAAGAGGAAGATATAAAGAGGACACTGCTTATTATAGGATCTGTCAGGGGAGGGCCTTTATTGTTATGATTATGTTAATTTCTCCTTTGCTGCTATTGGTGGTCAGTAAAGAAGGAGAAAGCAATACGAAGCCTCCGTGTCTTGATGTAAAACTCAGGATCAGTACAGGATAAGTAATGTATGTACACAGTGACTGCACCAGCAGAATAGTGAGTGCAGCTCTGGAGTATAATACAGGATGTAACTCAGGATCAGTACAGGATAAGTAATGTATGTACACAGTGACTGCACCAGCAGAATAGTGAGTGCAGCTCTGGAGTATAATACAGGATGTAACTCAGGATCAGTACAGGATAAGTAATGTATGTACACAGTGACTGCACCAGCAGAATAGTGAGTGCAGCTCTGGAGTATAATACAGGATGTAACACAGGATAAGTACAGGATAAGTAATGTATGTACACAGTGACTGCACCAGCAGAATAGTGAGTGCAGCTCTGGAGTATAATACAGGATGTAACTCAGGATCAGTACAGGATAAGTAATGTATGTACACAGTGACTGCACCAGCAGAATAGTGAGTGCAGCTCTGGAGTATAATACAGGATGTAACTCAGGATCAGTACAGGATAAGTAATGTATGTACACAGTGACTGCACCAGCAGAATAGTGAGTGCAGCTCTGGAGTATAATACAGGATGTAACTCAGGATCAGTACAGGATAAGTAATGTATGTACACAGTGACTGCACCAGCAGAATAGTGAGTGCAGCTCTGGAGTATAATACAGGATGTAACTCAGGATCGATACAGGATATACTATATAATTTACACAGTGACTCCACCCGTTATTTGGGGTCTTTTATCTGTTTTCCTTTGTGAAAATTCCGATTAGCTTTATCATCTTTAAGGGCAATGACCGTTTTTCAGTCTCTATGACATTCAGGTCCTGATGACGTCGCTATTTGGTATCTGGGTCTACAGCTGACAACGGTCGGGTATCCCCCATGGGTGTAGTAGTCACGGCGAATCATCCTGGCACGGTGTCCAGCTATTGGATCGCATCCTCTGGAGACTGGCATAGACTCAATGCAAACACACAAGTCCTGTACCCTCCAGCAGATATGGAGCTGTCCGTCCTGCCGGCGCCCGCACACTGCCCGCTTTGTCACCATGCTTTTTCACAGAGAACTGGTGTCTTGTTCGTCTTATACAAATATGAGGCAGGAGGCGCCTCAGGTGAACGGCTCCTCTGATGCCGCTTATCCCATGTTTGTGTTTGAGGAAGCAGGGAGATGAAACCAAAATAATTTACTGCTGGACGGAGACGAGAAAGAAGGACGATCAATAATGGAGAAAGAGGGGTGAGAGCTCTGGGCATGAGGAGAAGGAGGAGGAAGATGATGATGGAGAGAATGAAGAGGGTGATTGGTGATGAGAATAATCATGAGGAGGAAGAAGATGATGAAGGTGATGAGGATTATAAGGGAGGTGATAATGAGGAGGAGGAGGAATATGATGAGGATGAAGAAGATTATGATGGAGAGAGGGATAAGGGTGATGATGATGAGGATGATCAGGATGATGGTGATGAGGAGTATGATGATTAGGTGGTGCTGAAGTGGGAGGAATATGAGGAGGATGAGGCTTCTTCCTACTTCTAGTGTAAAGTCTCTGGATTTTCGCCCTCCAATCACCAATCACCCAGCTTTCCTTTACCCTGAATGACAGAAAAATCAACATTGTTTTTGAGGTCCCAACCCACCTACACGGAGACAACCACAAATGGTAATCATGTCAATAGTCGTTATCGTCATAAATCCTGCACGTGAATTATTATTATTACTGTCACAAATATTGCACATTATAATCATCAGAAATTCAAGTATTCCCTTCTGTGCCCCCCTCCTGTGCCCGTGCCCCCCTCCTGTGCCTGCGCTGCCCTCCTGCGCCTTCGCCGCCCCTCCTGTGCCTGTGCCCCCCTTGTCACAGATGATGTTGCAGATAGCTGTAACTTATGAATAAACGTCCGACTGGCTTGATCCCAAACTAAGGAACATATGGGTGAGCCCTATAAAACCCTAAGAGCTCTCCCTGACTGCTATGCACATGCAAGGGTCTCAATGGTAGACGATTGCATGCCCACGTACCTAAGACTGTGTGACACCTGAAAACCCTAATATAGTGAGGGGACACGACCACCGGCTCCCTGCACTTAATACGGACGGAGTCAGGGTCACCTAGAATCAAGCCAGCAAGGAAACACAAATAAAGGAAAGGACTTATCTGAGCAAACAGCAGCAGCAGCCTCCAGCAGTGAACACTTCATTCAGGAAGTAGTATAAACCGCAAAGTGAGGCAGTATGGGAGGGAATATAAAGGGAGACGATTAGTCTAAATAGGTGACATCTGGCAGAAGGAAAGGAGATGACAAAGTGAAACCAAAACAAAGAACGTCATACAAGAGGTAGAGAAGAACATCTGCCAGACCTTCTCACAGAACTGGCGGTGACACCCCTCCTGTGTTGGAGCCCTTCTCCTGTGCCTGCGCCCCCCTCCTGTGCCTGCGCCCCCTTCTGTGTCTAAACCCTTCTCCTGTGTCTGCGCCCCCCACCTGTGTCTGAGCCCTTCTCCTGTGTCTATGCTCCCCTCCTGCGCCTGTGCCCCCTCCTGTGTCTAAACCCTTATCCTGTGTCTGCGCTCCCCTCCTGTGCCTGAGCCCTTCTCCTGTGCCTGTGCCTACCTCTTGTACCTGTGCCCCCCTCCTGTTCCTATGCCCCCTTCTGTGCCTGAGCCCCCCTCCTGTGCTTGAGCCCCTCTCCTGTGCCTGCACCCAACTCCTGTGCCTGTGACCCTTTCTTGTGCCTCTGCCCCCTCCTTTGCCTGAGCCCTTCTCATTTGCCTGCACCCCCCTCCTGTGCCTGCACTCCCCTCCTGTGCCTGCTCCCCTTTCCTGTGCCTGCACCCAACCCTTGTGCCTGCGCCCCCTCCTGTACCTGTGCCTCCCTCCTATGCGTGTGTCCCCCTCCTGTACCTGTGCCCCCTCCTGTGCCTGCGTCCCCTCCTTTACCTGCGCACCCCTCGCTCATGCCGAACCTTCTGGCTGAAACAATAAATTATTCATTGACAGATGTTCAGAGTCTGCAGGTTTGGGATTCGTCACTGCGCCCCCCTCCTGTGCCTGTGCCCCCCTCTTGTGCCTGCAACCCCTCTTGTGCCTGCACTCACCTTCTTTGCCTGCGCCTTCCTTTTGTGCCTGCACTCCCCTCCTGTGCCTGCGCTCCCCTCCTGTGCCTGCGCCCCACTCCTGTGTCTGCGCCCCCCTCCTGTGCCTGCGCCCCCCTCCTGTGTCTGCGCCCCTCTCCTGCCCTCTCCTGTGCTTGTGCCCCCCTCCTGTGCCTGAGCTCCCCTCCTGTGCCTAAGCTCCCCTCCTGTGCTTGCACCCCCCTCCTGTGCCTAAGCTCCCCTCCTGTGCTTGCACCCCCCTCCTGTGCCTGAGATCCCCTCCTGTGCTTGAGCCCCCTTCCTGTGCCTGAGCTCCCCTCCTGTGCCTGCGCTCCCCTCCTGTGTCTGCGTCCCCCCTCCTGTGCCTGCGCCCCTCTCCTGTGCCTGCGCTCCCCTCCTGTGCCTGCGCCCCCCTCCTGTGCCTGCACTCCCCTCCTGTGCCTGCGCCCCCCTCCTGTGTCTGCACCCCTCTCCTGCCCTCTCCTGTGCTTGTGCCACCCTCCTGTGCCTGAGCTCCCCTCCTGTGCTTGAGCCCCCCCCTGTGCCTGAGATCCCCTCCTGTGCCTGAGCTCCCCTCCTGTGCCTGCGCCCCCCTCCTGTGCCTGTGCCCCCCTCCTGTGCCTGCGCCCCCCCTCCTTTGCCTGCGCACCTCTCCTCAGGCTGAACCCTTCTGGCTGAAACAAGAAATGATTTATTGACAGATGTTCAGATTCTGAAGGTTTGGGATTTGTCGAGCTCCGTTATATTCAGAAGGACGAGGCGAGAAGACATCTGTTCAGGAGGGCGGCAGAGGACTGCAGAACGGCAGCGGAGGTGTCCAAATGTAATAACTGAAGTAATAATGGTGATAATAATAATAATATTAAAATAATATGAAGAATAATAATCTATTATAAATAATGCAAAAATAAGAATATCAAAATAATGATAAAATAATAATAATGATGATGATCTAATATAAATTGTATCTAAATGACCAGAGTCAGTGTTTTTATATTAAGGACAGATTCTTGATGTCCGTCAGTCTATGTGGCTCCTGCCCATCATGGTGCACAAATTACAGCGTGCTCTACAGCGACATCTGATGGCCACAAACGGAACTGTAGTCTCTTTTATTTTCATAACTAATCCACCCAAAGATCAGCTTTTTTCCCTAGTCCCCCCCCCGGGGTCACATGACCGTGACATTGCACCCCAGTCATTGGTAGGTGCCCTGCGGGAGACCGGTGCCGTCTTTAGTGCAGTGGCTCCAGCGCCTTGTTCACACTCACCCGCATTATATCCTCTGGAGCGGCACACGCCCAGGTGTAATCTATTTGCTTCAATTAATTTCAGCCCCTGATGTAAAGCAATTAGTATCCGGCATTTAATGGAGTTGTTAGCCGTCAGATTAGCTCCTTGAAACGCTTGTCACCGCGACAGGACGGAACGCGGCGCACGGCCTCATAAAACCGCAGAATTAATGGCCTGAACAGCGCAGATAAAGTTAATGTGGAACGTACAGAATGTGATTACAGAGGAAGCCGGGCCCGGGGATGTCTGCAGGGTGGGGGAGGGGAGGGCTCTGCTGGGACTTATAGTTCTGCATCTTCTTCTGCAAAAGAAAAAGCCCAAGACTGGGCGTCACCTTTAAAGGGGTTGTCCGGGTTTTAGAGCTGAACCCGGACATACCCTTATTTTTACCCAGGCAACCCCCTTATGCCTGCATTGGAGCATCTCATGCTTCGATGCGCTCCCTTTCCCTGTGCTAGATCGCGCAGGGCACCGGCTCTTTTGTTTATCAGAACACACTGCCGGGCGGAGGGTGGCAGGGTGGCGGAGGCTTCCGCCCGGCAGTGTGTGCGGTGACGTCACCGGCTCTGATTGGCGGGCTTTACTGGCTAGGGCAGTGCTAAATCCCACCCATCAGTGCCGGTGACGTCACCGGGCTTCCTGACAGCCCCATGAAGAGCCCGGTACCTCACCGGATCTCCAAAAAATCTCCATGAACTGCTCGGATGCTCAAGTCAGGGGGGCTGCCTGGGTGAAAATGGAGGTATGTCCGGGTTCAGCTCTGAACCCGGACAACCCCTTTAAGCAAAGAAACAATCATACCCACACGTTGACACTCATCCCCAGAAGAGTACGGACGCAGCCTAAAGTACAATTTACACAACTCCCTGAACC
Source organism: Bufo bufo (assembly GCF_905171765.1). Classification (NCBI taxonomy): domain Eukaryota; kingdom Metazoa; phylum Chordata; class Amphibia; order Anura; family Bufonidae; genus Bufo; species Bufo bufo. Next base: position 228,487,469 of record NC_053396.1, read on the forward strand.
AAATGAAATTTTCGCTACCGTTTTTTGTCCTACGGAGGCCACAGTACTCCTACCGGTGACGTCACCATTTTGGTTTCCAGGACAACCACAGTAACCAGTCA